>NW_028318847.1:643333-965000 GCF_062004578.1 Staurois parvus | reverse complement strand
CAGCGGAGTCCATTTACACCCAATTGCCCATAGAGCAGAGCGTGCTCTGTCTGTGTCTACCTGCTTGCCGACTGTTTAACTTATGATGGTAAACATCACAGAGCTCTGTATTGTGACAGGCGATCTTGTTGTTTTTTCATCCCCTGCTAAGCAGGGAAAAAAACAAGATCCATTAGTAAAATCAGCACATATTAACATTAACACATTAACACTTCCTAGGCACACAACCCTTTGACTGCCCCAGATGTTAGCACCTTCCTACCCAGTGTCATCAGTACAAAGCACCACCTAGTGTCAGACTGTAAATCAATATAGAAAATGCAGCACAGCAATATAAACCTGGAGGTGAGCGCAATAGTGTGTCAGAGGTGGATGTACACTAAAGGGTGAAACAGGAGCACCGTACATGTGTATGCAGTAGTGTGATTACACTGATTGACCAGGAGTACAGCGGATTTAAAGGGATGGTTCACCATTTGCTTGGAGATTTTTGTTGCTGATGTATTTGGAGCACGATATACAGGAGACACATCGTACAAACACACGTGAAGATTTCTGAGATTTAAAGGGACAGTTCACCATTATATATAATTTGTTTGGTTTATGTATATATTAATTTAACACTGACATGTGCAAGTCCATTGTGATTTATGTGTATGCGTGAAGAATACATTGAATGTAGCACATATTTTCTGTCACGCACACAAGTCTTGTCTACACTATTCATTTTTGCACGTTTGTATTATGAGCATCATTTGAGTTTATATTGCTGCGCTGCATTTTCTATATTGATTTACGGTTTACATATGGGAACACATTATATGCTAGCTGCACAATTTACAATTTTGTAGGAATTGTATTGCGCTGAGGTTTTTTAACGCATAGTGTCAGATTGCCCGCTGCACTATCACAGTCCCAGTATAAACCGTTGATCACCGCAATTACTAGTATAAAAATAAATAAATAAAAATTCCAGTAAATATACCATAGTTTGTAGATGCTATAACTTTCAAACAAACCAATCAACATACACTTATTGGGATTTTTTTACCAGACAAGTAGCAGAATACATTTTGGCCAAAATTTATCAAGAAATTTGATTTTTTTTTATTGGATATGTTTTAAAGCAGAAAGTAAAAAATATATATATATTTTTTTTATTTTTTGTCTTTTTCCGTTTGTATCGCATGAAATAAGAAACCCAGCAGTGATCAAATACCACCAAAAAAAAGTGTGTGAAAAAAATTATATAAATTGTGATTGCGTACAATATTGCAAAACCTTGTAATCACCGGTTAAAGTAGTGCAGTGCTAAATAGCAAAAAATGGCCTGGTTATGAAGGGAGTAAAATCTTCTGGAGCTCAAGTGGCTACTCTGCATAAATTGAGCAGACACGGACCTGTCATCTGCCCGCTCTGCTCTTATTAGTGGGGGATCAGTGGACAGATCCCCTGCTGAGCAAAGTGGAGTCCATTCTGTGTGATAGGGGCCCTATGGTAGGCCATAGATGATGCGGGAAAGGAAATCGCTCGATTCCCCCATTAACACAATCCGTATGATGGGGGAATCCATCCCCTGGAGCTATTGTGTTCTCCCGGCAGGGGGAACTGTCCCTGCCTGGAGAACACATTGATTACTGCTAGTGGCTTTGCTAGCTGCTAGCAATAATCGCATGTAAAATCCAACACGCTGGTTGTACACAAGCTATTCAACAAGTGATTTGGGAACAATCAGCCTGCCCATACATGGTTCAAATCTCGGCTGGTCCCTGCTGAACTGGCCAAGATTTGAACCATCTGTGGCCAGTTTACATTTCACTGTCCTTCCTTCAAAGATTGTCATCATTATCATCATGACAATCATACAGTACAGGAGCTGGGGCTCAAAGCACCTGTACTGTGTGAGTGTGACTTTCATTATGATGATAATGATGATCACATTTGGCTGCTCCCTGCCCTATAATTAAAAACAGGCCTAGAGAGATGTGTGCAGTGTGCTGTCATGTCATGAGACTCAGAGCCAGTCATCCCTCTGTGTCTCCACTGCTAGGCTGCCTGCTGAGTGGACCTGCACGCTGATCACTTCCAGTTTTAGCCAACTGCATCCAGCCTGCCACTGCTCTTCTTCTGCATTATTCCCTCAGCACTTACTTGCTGGAGGAGTCAGGCAGTGGGCAAGGCAAGCCCAATCACTCTGCCAGACCGGCAGTGGGGGCTTACTGCCTTTTATCACAGGATAGTGTATAAGTCCACCCAAAAAAAAAGAAAGAAAAGTCCCTGTAGGCCGCAATCGCCCAACTCAGCCCAGCACAGAGAATGATTGCCTGGGACGTTGGTGGGGAACAGTATATTATATACACTGACTGACTAAACATAGTGATGTCCAAATGAATTCTGAAGCTGCCGGCCGGACCCCCCTGCTGGGTGACAGGGCCTGGGCCCCCTACACGAGGCCCGGTGGTACCCCCTTATCAGTGGCCCTGATAGTGGTTGCTCTCTATGGACAAATCATCTTTCACACTCACTTTTAGATCACTTTGTAAATGGAAACCGACATTGCCACATTTTCATTTGATGTTTCCTGCATGAAAGAGAGATAATATTTATTGCAGGATGTTGCAGGTGGCTTGGTATTATGAAAATGTAGAAACCCAGCCAGGGGCGGACTGACAACTCATGGGGCCACCAGGCAATTGGGGATCATGGGGCCCCTGTGTCCTTGCCCAAACTCAAAAAAGCCTATGAAAAAGGTACCAATGGCATCTCATGGGGCCCCCTACTGACCCCGGGCCCTCGGGCAGTGCCCGAGTTTCCAAATGGTCAGTCCACCCCTGAACCCTGCTTCTTACACTTAAAGGGCTATGTGGGTGGAGACAATAGTAATAATAAGAGATTTCAACTATCCTGAAATTGACAGGAGTGATGACACTGGAGGCAGACTTAGAGGATCGGCACTGGAACTGTAAGACATCACTATCCTTTACGTTATACTTTCCCGCAATGTGCCTGTTATAAATGCCTCCATACAAGGCATATATTCTCCATAAAACCCTAGGATGTCAGGAGCATAGTGGCCCCCAGCAGTCTGCAGAGGTTTAGAGAACTCTTGGGAGGTAAATTTAATGTGTGGTCTTCCATATTTGACCAGAAAATTGTATTAAACAATTTATCAATTGCAGTTAGTCCTATGTCATTTATGGGCTGCTTTGTCCCTGAGGCCTACTACATGTGGGCGGACCTCACGTTCATTGAGGGTTCGTATCAATGAGCATAAGTGCAGTATACATAATGGCAAGGATAAGTACTCAGTTCCATGTCATTTTAAAGAGGCACACCAGGCGACCATTCAGGAATTAAGGTCTTTGGAATTGAGGCAATCTCCAAAGATCTGCATAGTGGCAGAAGACACCAGAAGCTCTGCAAGAGAGAGAATTATTAGATCTTCACACTGGATTTTCTCACCCCTAAGAGACCAAATGAGGATCTTGAGATCCACACGTTAGTATAATAATACATTTATATATTCTCGCACTAGGAATAGGTCTGCAGATAAGCCAATCGCATAATTTTTATTATATGGTAATTCTTGTTATATTTACCTCATTTGTACCTCAAATGTTTGGTCCTTTTAGAATCTTGCTAATGCATACATAATATTTGCACCATCTGCTGTCTAGTGACACCCTAAGTCAGTAATACAATCAAGTATGCTTAAAGTATGCTTAAAGCCAGCCTACATATATACATTTTTTATGGGTACTATAATTGTATATTCTTTTATTCAGGACCGTGTTCATTCCTGGGCAATTTAACTTACAGTATATAGGTATACCTGTGTACATAGATGTATGTGCATGTAATTCTTTTATGTATCTATATAAATTATATATATATATATATATTTGTTATATGGTACCATCTCTTAATATCCCTTTTTATGTATTTATTCATTAATTCATTTATTTTTATAGAGGAATATTATTAATGTTGGACAATGATTTTTAGAGATAGCTGTCGTCTCAGTTTAGTATTACATTGCAGAGGTACATGGAGGACTGTCTCACTGGTTTTACATCATAGGACTTTATATACTGTATATACTTTGTCTCTGTCCTCTGACAAACTGCAGGCAACACACTGTTGTAATTATATTTTAAACCTCTATTATTAGAAGCCGGAACATTATTAAGCGCTGCCCCTACGGTTCAATTCATTCTTGCGCATTCCAACACACTCCTGTGCCACTCTGTCAGCATTAGCCTGTTGCTAACTGGAAATGACAAAACCGTAAGTTGCCGGTGGAAAGCAAACTGGAAGTGATGCAATGTCGAAACCGTAAGTAGTGGCTGGAACGTAATGAGGCGCAATGGACCTCTGAGTTTTATTCACCTAAACCAGTGGTCACCAAACTGCAGCCCGGGGGCCAGATGCAGCCCTTTGCATGCCTTTATCTGGCCCTTAGATACTTTTCCTCCCACTGATGTCAGGTCAGTAATACCAATGATAAGGCACTATTCCTCCCACTGACACCAATGATGGGGTATTGTTTACTCTCATTACCGAATTGGCATTTTCTACTCACCACAGCCACAGTCCAGCCCTACTAAAGTTTGAAGGACAGTAAGCTGGCCGTTTGTTTAGAAAGTTTGGAGACCCTCGACCTAAACAAGTAGTATGTTTCCTGCTAGTGATAAATTCCAAAATCAAAACCAATGGAATGAAGTATGTATATAAACACTCTCATACAGTACACATGTATTGCACAGTTATGTCAATGGTTTTTATGTTAAAATGTTGGTCTGATGTATACTTTAGGGTCACATCCCCCATTAATTACACCCACCCACTGTCCAGTGGGAAGAGTTTCTAAGTACCAAGGTGGTGTTACACTTAAGGTATTTATTGGTGGATCATGCAGCAATATGAGTTGGCTCTGAAGAAGAAGGGATCACCCCTTGAAATGCGTCAGACATTTTCAAGTGTTTCCTGGTTTTGGGATCCACTGAGCACTTTATGTCGCCCAGGCCAGTGTTGGTCATGATATGCTTGTGACTTGATGGTTGTGAGTATATATCTGTTTTCCTTTATTAATAAAAGACTAGCGTCAAGGTAATGCACAAGGCTTGTGCGCCCTTTTTTTGTTTTTGTTTTTTAGTGTCTTTTCTGGATGTCCCAAGCTCTAAGGAGGCTGCATAGCTTTTCCTGACTTGATTGAATGGAATTGTGAAAGATTCTTGGTCCACTTATGTCCCAACTGATCTTTTGAGCGCAGGAGGTTTTTCTTCTGCTGAAGTGATAAAATATAACATATGACATAGACTGGAGTCGTGAGTGTCTATATCATGTTAACATATGAACCCATGGCTGTACTTCTTTACAAGGAACTTTCTGCCTGATTCAGCCTGAGTACACTCATTTGTCTACTTATAATCCTCCTTGCTGTCAGCTGTCTACTGCAATATATCTATGAACCGCTCTCCTGCTATAACTGCTTATTTGTGTGTGGCCAATTGCCAACTTGTTGCTGCTGCTGCTTATCTCCATGCATGCAGACAGGATATAATATGAATTCAGTGGATGCATTAACTACTTTTGTGGGACTAGCCATCCATCCCTGTCTGCCCACATGGATTTTTCATAGCAGACATTTGGTGCTTCACCTTGATTACCTGGCTTTTTACCAACAGCAGTCCGCATTCATGCTCCCTCAGAGCTTGCTGCCTTGCCTGCTTTAGCTGCTGCTTTTGTTTGTGCACTTTGCTATAATGCTACAAATGCTTACTAATCCTACATACTTTCTAGCAGTGTACTGTGGTGTGCTATTATTTACTTTGAGAGGCTGCCAATGCTGATTGCCCAGAGAAAGAAGTTTATGAGCCCCAAAAGATGGGAAACGTGTCAGCAGAGGAACCCGAATGTGAAGGAAAATTCTTTACAATTGGGCGGCTGACACATTTCCCATCCTTTGAGGCTCATAGACCTCTTAATGTGAATACACTGGACTCCTGAGACTACAGAATGTAGCATCGTCTGGATTACCCCACCAAGCATCAACAGAGACCTTACTCTGTGCAGGGACAGTCACATCCCCTCCAGGCTTTAACTTCAGTTTGTCTGATCCCCCATTAGGGAGCTCAACAACCTCATAGATGTGAGTACACTATTGCAATTTACCTTTTCATCGTTTATTTCATCCAATTATCTGTCAAACTACTACAGCCTCTGTCTCTCTTTTCCTTTTTTTTTCCTTATCGTTGCAGGTACCCCAGTTATGTTTGCCCAGAGTAATTCCCATTTAATTTGTCTTTGCTTGGTTTAACTTTGTTTGGGGTCAGGGCACTCTTGGGGATCTCTGACGTCACAGCAATTATATAGCTAAAGTGAGCCTTTTTTACAGTCTGGTGTTTATATCACTGACAATGTTGTCACTGCCTTTTATGGTGTTGGGTGGAGGTTTTCTCTGACTGGCATAATTTTAGATGCCATAATTTTAGATGCCACATCAATTTTATAGTTATTTAATTTCATTTTGTCCGATAGAGTATCATATTTTAGTCAAACTACCTGGATCATTATGAGTACCTTCTATTTCTAGGTTCTTTCCTTTTTAATTTGTTAATCAATTTTGGGTACTTGATCCGCTGCAAATCAGTGGGACCGTGGACTTAAAGTGGTTGTAAAGGTTCAAGGTTTTTTTGAAGATAAAAAATCCTCTGTGTGCAGCTCCCCTTCCCCCCCCCCCAGCTCCCCTAATACTTACCTGAGCCCCATAGTGATCCAGTGATGTACACAAGAGCCTCGGCTTTCCAGGGAATCTGCTTCCTCATTGGCTGGGACAGCAGCGGGAACCATTGGCTCCCGCTGCTGACAATCACAGCCAGTGAGGAGAGATCCACAGCTCTGCATGTGAATGGAAATACGGAGCTGCAGCTCAGGAGTGAACCTGCTTGGGTGCCCCAATAGCAAGCTGCTTGCTCTAGGGGCACTTGACAGGTGGGACGGCCAGGATTGCCAGTGGGGGACCCGAGAAGAGGAGAATTGGGGCTGCTCTGTGCAAAACCACTGCACAGAAAAGGTAAGTATGACATGTTTGTTATTTAAAAAAAAAAAAAAAAAAGATTGTCTTTAACCACTTGCCCTCCAGAGGATTTACCCCCTTCCTGACCAGGCCATTTTTTGCATTATGGTGCTGCATTATTTTAACTGACAATTGTATGGTCATAAAACATTGCACCCAAATGAAATTTCCGTCCTTTTTCCCCCATGAATAGAGCTTTCTTTTGGTGGTATTTGATCGCCTGTGCTTTTTTTTTACGCTATAAACAAAAATAAAAACGACAATTTTGAGAAAAATACAATATTTTTGACTTTTTGCTATTAAACATGTCTAGTAAAAAAATAGAAAAAATCTAATTTCGCCATAAATCTAGGCCAAAATGTATTCTGCTATGTTTACGTGAAAGTTATAGTATTTACAAATGGTGGTATATATACTGGAATTTTTAATTTTTAATTTTTACTAGTAATGGTGGTGATCAGCGACTTATAGTGGGACTGTGAGACTGTGGCGGGCATTCTAACACTGGGGGGAACTGACTTGGTGTCACTGACATCCCCTAGTTACACCAATACAGTGATCAGTGCTAATAAAAAGCACTGACACTGTACTAATGGCACTGGGGAGGAAGGGCTATCAGAGAGTTAACTGTGTGCTGTGTGCTATTTTACTTTGTGCTGTGTGTGTGTGTGCTTCACGGTAAGCACACTGATTTGCATGGCTCTGCTATGCACAGCCATGCATAGCAGTGTGCAGGAGCTGACGGGAAAGAATTGTATTGTTTACTTTCAGTTCTCTCCTTCCCTCGGTAATGCTCCTCGGTCACTGGGTGCCGGCGAGTAATCACCGGGTGGGACCCGGTGATTGACAGCCAAGACCGCGAACCACGTGCTTGCACCTTACCCAGAAATGCAAAATTAGGTTTATATACGTGATTTTGTGCATCCGTGTCACCCTGTAGCAGTATTACTGCTATAGGGTGAACGGGAAGCAGTTAATATCACTTTGTATCACCATTTTTTGAAAATGCTGACTCTAGCAACACTTTTTTCTATTAGGGTGTAATGGCACTGCTGGGACAGTAAGGCCTGGTTCACGCCAATGCAGTTTGCTTTTGATCTGTTTTTGCAATGCTTTTTGCATTATGGTTTTCATTTTTACATATGCATTTTTTCCGTGTTTTTACTGTGTTTTGCTGGTTTTTTTTGTTTTTTTTGTTTTGTTAAAGGGGAAATGTTTTTGTTGCTGGGAAGAATAAAAATGCAAAACGTGGCAAAAATTTGGCAAAATCGCACTACATGCTTTTCAGCAGCGTCTCCATTAAACTCTACTGTATTTAAAAAAGTTCCTGACTCTTTCCAAAAATGCAGCTGCTCAAAAAAGCATAGATGTGAACGTGTCCCATAGGAAACCATGTTAAATGGACTGTAGTGTGTTTCTGCAAAAAGCACAAAGAAACACATTGGTGTAAACCAGGCCTAAATGAGCAGAAATGTATAAACTTGTTACAAGACAATTTTATGGGACAGTTTATTGAAGCCCCACCTAGAAATGATGCTCAGTTGGACCTGTTCATCCTAAATAATGCAAAGCTCCTTACAAAAGTTCATAAAAATAAACATTTGGGAAGCAGCAGCCATAACATGTTTTCATTTAATCTAAATTATAACCAAGCCCATACTGAATTTTCTTTAAAAGAGTAGATTTTTCAATGTTCCAACTTCACATAAACACATTGTAATGTTTATTGGGCAGTTAATTTAAAGGGTTAAAAATAAAACCTATGCAGCTCCCTTTCAATGTTAAAATATCAAAACACTATTTGAAAGGGGACTTAAAAAATGCAAAACTGAAGGAATATTTTAATTATCTAACAGTTTGAAAGAGTACAATAAAAAAAGTTTTAGGATTGCAAAAATTCAAAATAAACAGCAGGTTGCTAAAGAGAAATCCTGCAAAACATTCTTTAAATATATTAGTAGTAGAGAAATGAAACTTTAAGTGAATGAAACATAAGTAGATTTGGTGGTGTAGCACTAATACCATAATAATTGACATAAAAAAATAAAGGACTCTATATAAATGGGTGAATACATAAATTATATGAATAAATATATAGGTGTACAGTGGTGCACCTAATGTGTATCCCAAAAACATGCCATCAAGAATGTGACTAAATATAAGTGATAGGTGATTTTAAGTGAAACAAATATTAACCAAATGTAAATACATGTGATCATAAATGAACAATATTCATAAATTATATAGCACAAAGTCCCAAACCTATAACTGTGATGAATCAATCTTCAACCATGAAAATAAATACATGCTCAAGTGTATCAGACCATCTGTCACTGTCTAGCGTGCACGCTTACCTCCAATCATTGACCCTCAAGGAGTCATAAGGCATAACAAATCACCAGTTAGTCACAGGTGGGATGAATCTCACTCTCTGGATGTAAACATAAATAGTGCAGCGCTAGAAATGATGTATATAAGTGCACCAATAAAAATATATATCACAAATGGTGCAAAGTTACTTAAATGATATCAAATGGTGTAGACCACATGATGTGTGTATATAGTTTTCAACAAAAAATACAGGTGATACCGTTTATATCGCACACCTTCACTTCACTATATAAATGCACAATATAAATGATAGTCCAATAAATATCTAGTGGTGAAAAAGCCACGGATGAACTGAGAAGAAAGTGACTTGATTAGATCCCAGTGACAAATTATAGTCCAACGTCGTGCAGGAAAAATGAGTAAATTGCACACTCACCAGAGGCGCAATTTAAATGCGCATTTGTGTCATATACACCAGAGATCCCTCCAGCTGTGGGTGGAATGAAGCCTGGAATGGATGACTTCTCGATGGGAGGTACCGCTTCTGGGGGTCCCCTTAATGGACCTGGCTCTAAGCGGGATCTGCTGAATACAACTCTCCTCTGGGCCCTGGGATGATCACCTTGTGGTCCTGGGGAGTTAAGTTCAACCATGTGGCAGCATCAGACAATGTGCTAGGACTTCCACACAGCCCATGGTTAATCAACCATTACAATGGTAAGGCACCTTTACAAAACTCCTCCACTCTCCCAATGGCTCATAAACAGGGAATCAGAGAAAAAGCCAGCATAGTGTAATAGAGTTAAGTTTATTATACCATAAACAAATGCCAAAGACCTACTCACATAAAAAAATCAGGTCATAGACCTGTATAACCCACAGTCAGGGTGCTTGCATAGAGAGTCTAAAGATGGCTGCCGTCAGTGCGTAATTGCGTCACCACGCTCTAGTCCGACATGTTGCGTAACGATCCCTAGAGAAGTCACATATTATCGTGACGCAACATGTCGGACTAGAGCCTGACTGTGGGTTATACAGTTCATGCCTGGTGGGTCTATGACCCGATTTTAATGTGTGTGCAGGTCTTTGGCATTTGTGTATGGTATAATAAACTTGACTCTATTACACTATGGCGGCTTTTTCTCTGATTCCCTGAAGATTGCCAGACGGACTATTTAAAAGGTGCCTATGCCTGTGCTGAGTGCTGACTGGTCTTCAGCTGTTCCCCGTTTCCCGCTTGTTCCTGTGTGATTTCCTCGTTGCTGACCTGGCTTTTTCCTGACCTGACTCTGATTACTCTCTTGCTTGATACTTGCTCCTGCCTTCGGCTCTGCTCCTGACTTCAGCTTGCTCATGATTTGGTACCTCGCTGTCCGCCCATTGATGACCTCGTCTACTCCTATGACATTGCTCCTGTCTCCCATCCCAGCTTCCTGTCTTACTCTGGTGCACACCTGGTGACCTACCATACCAACTCTGCAGATCACTACTGTTCCTGAATCGGAGGTTCATCAGTCTTTCAAAGTCTCCAACTGCAAGAGCTGCAAACAACATCTGAAAGGGAGGCCTCGGCAATGGAGGACACCTGTCAATCAATCTCTGCCTTGTCTTACATGGTGCAGAGTTTGCAAAGAACCTTCAGCATATGGAAAACCAACTACCAACCAAGTCAGATGTCTCAACAGCCATGGGTCCCTCTGCAATCTCAGACATACCTACCCAGACAGAGCTCAGCATGGTTCATGGAACTTCTCCTCTACCTGAACCCCGGGTGCCAATACCTGAGTATTTCACGGGAGACCGCAGGAAGTTCTGAACCTTTCGTAACTCCTGTGAGCTATATTTTTCTCTGCTACCAAGAACCTTTGCATCACAAAGCACCAAAGTGAGATTCATTTTTTCACTCCTTCAGAATGAACCCCAAATCTTGGGCACACCACCTTCGTGAGCTCTGACTTCTACGGACTCTTTTTTTCTCAGCGATGTCGCAAATTTATGCTGATCCCTTCCGTCGTCAGACTGCAGAATCTATGCTTAGCAAGCTAAAGCAAGGCCAAAGGCCTATAGAGCAGTATGTCACTGAGTTCCGTATATGAAGTTCTGACACTCAATGGAACGAGTCTGCTCTCCGTCATCAGTTTCACCTTGGTCACTCTGACATGTACATGTACTGACATGTCCAGTGAGACCTCCTAAGCCCTCTCCTAGCTGGTTCCATATGATTCACCCACAAGGAACGAGTCAAATGCACCTCTCCTTCCTTCTTCACTTGCAACTTGCTGGAATAACTATTTCTGTTTTAGCAATTATAGACTCTGGTGCCTGTAGCTGTTTCATGGATTCTACCTTTGCTAATCAATACAATATCCCTCTCTGTACCAAGAACCAAAGATTTTGGATCCATCTGGCTGATGGCTCTGGTATCAGTTCTGGCCCAGTGCCGCAAGAGACTATGCGAATCTTCTGCCACTCATCCTCAGGACATCAGGAACTTCTACGTCTGGATGTCATAACCTCACCAATGTTTCCGGTCATCCTCGGCATGCCCTGGCTAAGGGCGCACAACCCATCCATACTGTCAGACTCATTGCATTCCAAAGGAACCATGCACAGTGACTCCTTCTTAGTATCCATCCTGATTCAGAGATGATGAAACTTGTCCCTGCCGCCTACCATGATTACTTGGATGTATTCAACAAAAAGAGTGCCAATGCTCTTCCCCCTCACCAGTCCTACGATTGTCCTATTGAACTCCTACCCGGTGGTGAGATCCCTTTTGGGCAAATTTACCCTCTCTCCAAATTGGAACTAGAGGTTCTCCGGAATTACATAGATGAAAGCCTGGAAAAAGGGTTTATTTGGCCTTCTACATCACCAGAGGGAGCTGGAATCTTCTTTGTCAAATAGAAAGATCATACTCTTAGACCATGTGTGGACTATCGTGATCTAAATAAGGTAACAGTCAAGAACCGCTATCCTCTTCCTCTGATTCCTGAATTTTTCCAAAGGCTACGAGGGGCATGTCTTTTCAAAACTAGATCTGAGAGGTGCATACAATTTAGTCAGAATTCGTGAAGGGGATGAATGGAAGGCGGCCTTTCGAACACGCTTTGGGCACTTCAAATACCTGGTTATGCCATTTGACCTTTGTAATGCCCCAGCAACATTCCAACATTTCGTTAATGATTTATTCCAGGACTATCTTGATTTATTTATCATTGTCTATTTGGATGACATCCTAGTCTTATCAAACTCAACAGAACTACACCGGAACCACGTGAAGAAAATACTAGGTAGGTTACGCCAACATCACCTCTATGCCAAAGCTGAAAAGTGCGAATTGAGAAACAGACTATTCAGTTCATCGGACTTGTGATTACTCACGATGGCATTGCTATAGATCCTCAGAAAGTGACCTCTGTATTAGAGTGTTCCATCCCAGGAGACAGGTAAGCAGTACAACGCTTCGTGGTATTTGCTAATTTCTATAGGAAATTCATTAAGAACTTTTCCGGTATCATTGCACCAGTCACGCAGTTAACCAGGCAACATGTTGCTTTCAAATGGACTCCCGAGGCTCAAGCAGCTTTTGAACAACTAAACACCTTATTCACTTCTGTTCCTATCCTAAAGCACCCAGATCCTGCTTTAGCTTATGTTCTCGAAGTAGATGCTTCTGAAAATGCTGTTAGAGCTATATTGTCTCAACGACAAGGACTCAAGTCCCTCCTTCACCCTGTTGCCTTCTTCTCTAGAAAGTTAAGCTCCCCTGAAAGGAACTCTGACGTAGGAGACAGGGAGCTGTTAGCCATCCAGGTGGCCCTCGAGGAATGGCGCTACTTGCTGGAGGGAGCTTTACACCCTATCCTCATTTTTACGGATCACAAAAATCTGGAATACTTGAGAACTGCAAAACACCTAAGGCCACGGCAGGCAAGATGGGCACTTTTCTTCTCTTTCTTTGTTTTTCACTTGACATACCATCCAGGATCAAAGAATGGCAAACCCGATGCACTCTCACGCATGTATCATGACCCAATAGTACCATCTGGGCCTGACACGATCCTGCCAGCTAAAAACGTTTTACTCCTGCAGGCAGACCTTGTATCACAAATAAAGGAAATGATTGATGATCGTCCATCCCCCTTGGAAATGCATCTTCAGCTAAGGGACGGCCTGTATCTGCATAAAGAACAGATTTATATACTGAAACAACTCAGGGCTCTCATTCTTAAAAGATGCCCTGACCATCCTTTGGGATCCACAAGACCTCAAATTTGGTCTCCCGTTCCTTCTGGTGGCCAAACTTAATGAAAGATTGTAAAAATTGTTAGATCTTGATCGGTATGCCTCCGAAACAAGTCTCAAGTCTGATATTGCCAAAACCTGGGGCCTATTGGAATCCCTTCCAGTACCTGGAAAACCATGGAGTATGATTTCTCTGGATTTTACTGTAGAGCTTCCCCCATCTAAAGGGTTCACCACCATCTTTGTTGTGGTTGATTGTCAAAAATGGCCAATTTTATACCCCTGAGAGGGACTCCTTCTGCTGCGGAGACTGCTTCTGCTTTCATTAAAGTGATTGTGAGGTTACATGGTATTCCCAGCAATATCGTATCTGATCGGGGAGTGCAGTTCACCTCTAAGTTCTGGAAAGCTCTGTGTGAGGCACTAGAGATCGAACTTCAGTTTTCTTCTGCGTATCATCCACAAACGAATGGGCAAACTTAGAGGACAAACCAGACCCTTGAACAATATTTACAATGTTTCTCTTCTTACTCACAGGATGACTGTGTGTTTCTCCTTCCATTGGCAGAATTTGCATATAACAATTCCATCCACTCTGCTACCAAACAGCCCCGTTTTATGCCAACTATGGATACCATCTTTCCTTCCTCCCTGAAATGCTGGGGGAACCCGCTGTCCCAGCGGTACAAGAAAGGCTGGATTTCCTCAATAGGAATGGTCAAATGTTACGAGAAACTATTTTGACGCCTCAGGCAAATAACAAGAGATTTTTTGACAGAAAAGAAGGGGGAATCTGAATATGAAACCAGGAGATAGGTTTGGCTATCCACAACAAACTTGAAATTGAGCTGCCCTTCAAAGAAGCTTGGTCCAAGGTACCTGGGACCATTTACAATCAAAAGAAAGATTAATCCTGTAGCTTTTGAATTAATGTTACCAAAGAATATGAAGATCCATCCGGTATTCCATGTCTCTTTATTAAAACCAACAGTTCCAAGTCTATTTCCGGATCGAGGTCCAGAATCTCCTGCTCCACTGCTTGTCGAAGGTAATGAGGAATATAAAGTAGAAGCCATCCTGGACTGTAGAAAGAGGGGTGGTCAAACCCAGTTCCTCATCAAATGGAAAAGCTACGGTCCAGAGGATAATTCCTGGTAAAAATCTGCTAATGTCCATACTCCACGGTTAGTGCAAGCTTACCTTCATCTTCACCCTGAAAAACAAGCTTTAGTAGGCATCCGGAGGCAATGTAAGGGAATTCCCGTGAGACGGCTGGCGAATAGACGTGCGCATGCACACAGAAATGCGCACATGCACGGCGAAGATTGGCACCAGACGGACTATTTAAAAGGTTCCTATGCCTGTGCTGAGTGCTGACTGGCCTTCAGCTGTTCCCTGTTTCCTGATCATTCCTGTGTGATTTCCTTGTTGCTGACCCGGCTTGTTCCTGACCTGACTCTGATTACTCTCCTGCTTGATACTTGTTCCTGACTTCAGCTCTGCTCCTGACTTCAGCTTGCTTATGATTTGGTACCTCGCTGTCCGCCCGTTGATGACTCTGGCTATTCCTATGACATTACTCCTGTCTCCCATCCCAGCTTCCTGTCTTACTCTGGTGCATACCTGGCGACCTACCATACCAGCTCTGCATATCCCTACTGTTCCTGAATCGTAGGTTCATCAGTCTTTCAAAGTCTCCAGCTGCAAGAGCTGCAAACAACATCTGCTGGCGCTCTCGTCATTTCAGTCTCTTCTCTTCCTTCCTGCTAAGTGATGCTGCTGTCACGTCTCCTGTCAGGCTATAGTGGCAGAGCCTAATGCAAGATTATCATGGGGCTCCCATGCACCTGGAGCCCTTGGGGGCCAATGTGTTAAGACAGCTCTAACACGGGCCGAGCTTAGTCTTTTGACATTTTTTCTGCAGAGCTGGTCTGCAGTAAAACTTTGACACCATGGGCTAGATTTACTAAAACTGGTCCACTAAAATTCTGGTGCAGCTGTTCATGGTAGGCAATCAGCTTCTAACTTCAGCTTGTTCAATTAAGCTTTTGCAACAAAATCAGGACACCGATTGGTTTCTGTGCAGAGCTGCACCAGATTTTGAACTCTTCAGTTTTAGTAAATAATCCTTCGTGTGGTACAGCACGTTTGCAGAGAGGAAACCAATAGTAGAAGAGTTACAGTAGAGTGCCTTGAAAAAGTATTCATACCCCTTGAAATGTTTCACATTTTGTCATGTTACAACCAAAAACGTAAATGTATTTTATTAGGATTTTATAGACCAACACAAAGTGGCACATAATTTTGAAGTGGAAGGAAAATGATAAATGGTTTTCAAAATTTTTCACAAATAAATATCTGAAAAGTGTGGTGTGCATTTGTATTCTGTCCCCTTTACTCTGATATCCCTAACTAAAATCTAGTGGAACTAATTGTATTCAGAAGTCACCTAAATAGTAAATAGAGTTCAGCTATATGTAATTTAATCTCGGTATAAATACAATTGTTCTGTAAAGCCTTCAGAGATTTGTAAGAGAACATAAGTAAACAAACAGCCAAGGACCACACCAGACATGTCAGGGATAAAGCTGTGGAGAAGTTTAAAGCAGCGTTAGATTATAAAAAAAATATCCAAAGCTTTGAACATCTCATGGAGCACTGTTCAATCCATCATCAGAAAATGGAAAAAGTATGGCACAACTCCAAAACTACCAAGACATGGCCGTCCACCTAAACTGACACGCCGGACAAGGAGTGCATTAATCAGAGAAGCAGCCAAGAGGCCCATGGTAACTATGAAGGAGCTCCAGAAATTAACAGCTCAGGTGGGAGAATCTATCCACAGGACAACTATTAGTCGTGCACTCCACAAATCTGACCTTTATGGAAAAGTGGCAAGAAGAAAGCCATTGTTGAAAGAAAGCCATAAGAAGTCCCGTTTGCAGTTTGCGAGAAGCCATATGGGGGACACAGCAAACATGTGGGAGAAGGTGTTCTTGTCAGATGAGACCAAAATTGAACATATTGGCCTAATAGCAAATCGCTATGTATGGTGGAAAACTAACACTGCACATCACCCTGAACACACCATGAAACATGATGGTGGCAGTATCATGTTGTGGTGATGCTTTTCTTCAGCACGGACAGGGAAGCTGGTCAGAGTTGATGGGAAGATGGATGGAGCCAGATACAGGGCAATCTTAGAAGAAAACCTGTTAGAGTCTGCAAAAGACTTGAGACTGGGGCAAAGGTTCACCTTTCAGCAGGACAACGACCCTTAACATACAGTCAGAGCAACAATGGATTGGTTTAGATCAAAGCATATGCATTTGTTAAAATGGCCCAGTCAAAGTCCAGACGTAAATCCAATTGAAAATTTATGGCAAGACTTGAAAATTGCTGTTCACAGACGCTCTCCATCGAATATTACAGAGCTTGAGCTATTTTTCAAAGAAGAATGGGCAAAAATTTCACTCTCTAGATGTGCAAAGCTGGTAGAGACATACCGAAAAAGACTTGCAGCTGTAATTGAAGTGAAAGGTGGTTCTACAAAGTATTGACCCGGGGGGGCTGAATACAAATGCATGCCAAACTTTTCACATATTTATTCGTAAAAAATTTTGAAAACCATTTATCATTTTCCTTTCACTTCATAATTATGTGGCACTTTGTGTTGGTCTATCACATAAAATCCTCCTCTACTTGAATGAGAGAATGTACACCTGTCTGATACAGTAATGGCCCAGGTGTTTTGACCAATCCTCCCTGATGGCAGCACAGAGAGTTCAAGGAAAGGAACCCCAGAATGTGAGCCATCCACCTCAGCAGACATAGTGGGAGGCATATCTGCTACTTAACTGACTGAACTAGGAAAGTTCATAGAGATCCTGTTGAAGAACTCTACCTCTATCACCAGTCGCAATTACCGGAGACTGAGATTCTTTTCTAGTAGGACTGGCGGAGATTCTTTTCTGGTAGGACTGGATCCTCCTCTGGTGGAGGTTGACTTCGACACATGGGTCGATTAGGCCCTCCAAGCTAGAGAGGAATGGGAAGCAGCCGATGTTGTGAAGAGGCAGAGGCTCATGGAAAGCCTACAGGCTCCCGCTTCCAACAGTGTGCAAAATTTGAAATGGGATAAGCCAGGCTGTACTACCCACGAGTATCTTGAGGCTTTCTGAGAAATATTTGGGCTATTCAAAAACTGTATAGAATTGACCTATCTGTTCGAACACATGAATCAGCGAGAAGGAGAGAATTGACTACATGCAAAGTCTGGACAAGATCCTGCACCAGGTGGTTGTCCAAGGAGTGAAGGCAGAAGGAGGTAGCAAGGCCCTCTGGACCCAAGTACACAAAGGAACTCAACCACATGATCTGATTGTACAGAAGCTGAGAGTCAGTTACCCTCTGACCTGTTCCAACCTGCTGAACACTATCAGGGAGGAAGAAGCTTTGAAGGCAGCCAAAGGCTAGGTAGGAAGAAGTTCAGAGTGGAACCCGGCTCAGGGCTTCCTCTTCCATAGAGGGAGTGCCTGAGGCATAGTTCATGGCCTCAATGGGTGGCATCATGCAGACCCTATTTCAACTGGTTCAGGCCCAAGCCATGATTCAATAGTCCTTCTGTGAGGTCCAGAAAACAGTAGGACAGAGGATGAAAGCTCATATCGCCAAGCAGAAAACCATGTCACAAATGGGACAAACAGTGTCGGCAATGGCAGCCGGAAGGTAAGAATCCAGCCCTGGGCACTCCAGAGGTTGCTTCCAGTGTGGAGAACCAGGACACTTTCAGGCCCAATGACCGCAGGCTGAGCCAATAGTCAACATTATGTCTGAAGTGATACAAGCCCTAAAGAATTTGTTCTTTCCAAAAGCGCTGGAAAATTTTCTGGGGGCCTCAGTGAAGGAGCCAGCTGAGAGACAAAGAATACTCTGAGCTCAAACTCTCAAGGAACACAGAGCTTAGAGACTAAAACCACTTAGACTTGTACTAGTAATTGTCCATTCGAGTCTATTGAGCTGTTGACTGGCACTTTGGCCCAGGGAAATGATATACACCCCTCCAGAAAAAGGGAAGACCAACTCCCAAGAAGTGAGCAACTCAATCTGGGAAAGCTCAAATCATAAGTGCAAAGCCCCAACCTGAAAGACTTCCAGATGAGTTAGAAGGACCACTGGACACTGCAGCCCAAGTGACCCTATTATATACGGACTTCTATGGCAGGCATTTGAAACACATACCGTTACGAAAACTGGAAGAGCTAGAGATTTGGGAAATTGGGATCCAGAAATGTTGCTACGATGGCTACATACCCATCAGCCTAGTTTTTAGTCCAATGTTGACAGGGAAAACTGAGACCTTTGACACCCTGGTTACAGTCTGTCCTAGGCCTTTGGGGATAAAACAGTGCTCCATACTAATTGGGACCAATACTAACTTAGTCTGGCGGCTGCTTACACCATTGGTCAAACAGAACACTGTGCAACTAGAGAGCATTCACCCACAGTTATGTCAAGTTTATCAGAGAGTTGAGGGCTCCAGAAGAGGAAGTGGGTAAGGTTTGGAAGAACAGGTCTGAAGAGAAAGCACTCCAGCCAGGGGAACTCACATGTTTGAAAGCCTTCATGGCATTGGAGACAGAAAGCAGAGGAAAGACGGATGGGATGGAGATCATCTCAAAAGTGATCAACACAAAGGCCCTGCATCAAAGCTGGGTAATGTGCTTGTCTGAGTCTGTAACAACACCACAGCCCCCATAACTCCGACCTCGAGCTCTGTTGGGGCAAGTGAATGTGGCTACCCCAGTCAGTGTTCCTGAATCACCAGATGACCCTACTAGAGAGGGGTTTGGCCTTCAAGATTCCCCTGTCAGAAGAGTGTAAGACTGACGTGCTAGGAGAGATTATTCTCTAGAAATGACTGTGATGTTGGGAGCGCCAAGAGTGCTCAACATCAAATTTGACTCAAGGAAGACAAACCATTTCAGGAGTGGGCCTGACGGGTCCCTCTGGGGGACCTGGAGGACCTCAGGGAACAGTTGGCAGACCTGAAGAGGGCAAGGATTGTCCGGGAATCCAGGAGTCCCTATGCCTCTCCCATTGTAGTGCTATGCAAGAAGAATGGCACCCTACGAATGTGCATTGATTAAAGAACCTTGAACAAGCAGAGATCAATATACAACCCCATGGATTTAGGATGCCTTGCAGTGCCTATACGGGGCCAAGTGGTTTAGCGTGCTGGATTTGAAAAGCAGATACTATCAAATCCCTATGCACTCTGGTGACAGAGAGAAAACTGCTTTCATCAGCCCACTGGGGTTCTTCGAATTCGACCGCATGACTCAAGGCCTATCTGGGGTGCCAGCAACTTTCCAGAGATACAGTTGCAAGAAAAAGTATGTGAACCCCTTGGGATTACGTGGAGTTTTGCATGAATTGGGCATAAAATGTACTCTGAACGTCATCGAAGTCACAATAGAAGAACACAGTCTGCTGAACATAATACTACACAAACATTAGATGTTGCCATGGTTTAATTGCACATAACATGTAAACATTCACAGTTCAGGGAGGAAAAAGTATGTGAGGCCCTAGCTTAATGACTTCTCCCAGAGCTAATTGGAGCCAGGAGTGAGCCAACCTTGACTCCAATCAGTGTGATGATATTGGATGTGTTGCTGACAGCTGTCCTGCCCTTAAAAAACACACACCTGTTTTGGGTTTACTGGTTTCAAGAAGCACTGTCTGATGTGAACAATGCCTCGCAGAAAAGAGCTCTCAGAAGACCTACGATCAAGAATTGTTGACTTGCATGAAGCTGGAAAGGGTTACAAAAGTATCTCCAAAAGCCTTGATGTTCATGTGTCCACGGTAAGACAGACTGTCTACAAATGGAGAAAGTTTAGCACTGTTGCTACTCTCCCTAGGCGTGGTCGTCCTGTAAAAATGACTGCAAGAGCACAGCGCAGAATGCTGCATGAGGTAAAGAAGAATCCCAGGTGTCAGCTAAAGAAATCTCGGGCACATGCTAACATTTTTGTTGACACATCTACAATAAGGAAAACATTAAACAAGAATGGAGTACATGGGAGGACACCACGGAGGAAGCCATTGCTGTCCAAAAAGAATATTGCAGCACGTTTGAAGTTTGCAAAAGAGCACCTGGATGTTCCACAGCACTACTGGCAAAATATACAGATGAAACCAAGATTGAGTTGTTTGGGAAGAACACACAACACTATGTGTGGAGAAAAAAAGGCACAGCACACCAACATCAAAACCTCATCCCCGCTGTAAAACATTGCTGAGGGAGCATCATGGTTTGGGGCTGCTTTGCTGCCTCAGGGCCTGGACGGATTGTTGTCATTGATGGGAAAATGAATTCCAGAGTTTATCAAGACATTTTGCAGTAAAACGTATGACCATCTGTTCGCCAACTGAAGCTCCGCAGAGGATGGATGATGCAACAGGACAATGACGCAAAGCATACAAGTAATTCAACAAAACAATGACTGCAACAGCACAGAATACGCCTTCTGGAGTGGCCCAGTCAGAGTCCTGACCTCAACCCGATTGAAATGCTGTGGCATGACCTTAAGAGAGCGGTTCACACCAGACATCCCAAGAATATTGCTACACTGAAACAGTTTTTTGAAGAGGAGTGGTCCAAAATTACTCCAGATCGTTGTGCAGGTCTGATCTGCAACTACAGGAAACATTTGGTTAAGGTTATTGCTGCCAAAGGAGGGTCAACCAGTTATTAAGTCCAAAGGTTCACATACTTTTTCCTCCCTGCACTCTGAATGTTTACATGTTATGTGCAATTAAACCATGGCAACATCTAATGTTTGTGTAGTATTATGTTCAGCAGACTGTGTTCTTCTATTGTTGTGACTTAGATGACGTTCAGAGCACATTTTAGGCCCAATTCATGCAAAACTCCACGTAATCCCAAGGGGTTCACATACTTTTTCTTGCAACTGTAGATAGAGTGCATGGTAGGGGACATGAATCTGATCAAGGTCTTAGTGTGTCTGAATGACATAATGGTGTTCAGGAGAACCCTGGAAGAGCATGAAGAGTGGTTGCAGAAAGTGTTTCAGAGGCTTCATGAGGAAGGCCTGAAATTGTCCCTGGAAAAGTGTCAATTCTACCAAAATTACCTAGTTACCTATCTGGGGCATGTTGTCTCTGCAGATGGGGTGTCCACTGATCCCAGCAAGATTGAAGCTGTGACTACCTGGCCCCGACCAAGCAACATTACTGAATACAGGCCATTCCTGGGATTCTGTTCATACTACTTATTCACTAAAAGTGCTGCATTCCTCACTGACCTTCTGAAGAATATGGAAGGGGTCACTAGTGAGCCAAATAAAGGTCCCCCAAAAAAGGGACCTTGGAAACCTTTGGAATTCATCAGTGGCCAGTCGACTCCGCAGTGTGAGCAGGCTTTTATCAAACTGAAGCAGTGTTTAACACAGGCCCCAGTGTTGGCCTACGCTGACCCCTCAAGCCCTATGAGCACCACGTAGATGCCAGTCGCGGGGGTCTTGGAGAAGTTCTGTATCAGGAACATGCTGGGCTGCTACAGCCTGTAGCATTGGTGAGCCAGAGCCTCTTCCTTTTTTAAAGGAACTACCCAACACATAAGCTAGAATTCCTTGCACTGAAGTGGGCCATGGTGGATAATTTGAAGGACTATCTCTATGGGGTTAAGTTTTTAGTGAAAATAGACAACAACCCACTAACCTACAAACTCACTACAGCCAAGCTGGATGCCACTTTGCTTCAGTTTAAAGTACTGACCTGGAGCAGGAAACAGAGCTACCCCAGATCACCACTAAAGATATGCAGGAGGCCCAGGAGCAAGACCCGCTCTACCAACTGACAAGAAGGACCCTTATGTAGCAGCAACCTGACTTTGGGTGGAAGATCCCCCAGATGCCAAACTTGTCCATAAAGAGTGGGATAGATTGGAACTGAAGAATGGGCCCCTCAGTCAATGGCAACTCTTTTTTCCTACCCAGTTCAGAAGAATGGTGTTGAGGTCACTACATGAAGAACTGGGCATTTAGGATGGGAGAGAACCTATTTTCTGGTGAGAGATTGATTCTACTGGCTGTGGATGAGGACAGAAGTACAGGAGTACTGCCGCTGTAAGGGACCGCCCGGCGGTACTACTAGCACTCCACTGAATAGGCGTCCCCAGCGCACGGAGTCTAAGTCCCAGGGTGCTTGTTCACCAGGGCCCCTGATGGTGGGGATGGACTTGGAGCTCCCTGAGACCAGGTCGTGACTACCGGGTGCGTCCGTCAGTGGTAGTAGTATGCGCAAGGGGCTCCCACGGGGAAGAGTCTGATGTGAGGAGGTCAGAAGACCCCACTGCACGGGATGGATGGATGGATGGATGAGCAGGGTCAGACGGGCCGGGTCGGTAACAGAGAGGGCGGCAAGGTACAAGGCAGCGGGCATAGAATGGTCGGGTCACACGCCAGGTCAGCAACAGCAGGTCAAATCCAATAGGGGGCATCCAGGAGAGAGGTCAGGCAAAGCAAGGGTCAGAACAGGCGAAAACAGCAAGGTCAGGTACAATCCGGGTCAATAACTTACAGGGTACAGGTTCACAGGATTCAGAATGCAGGAAAGACCAGAAGGCACTGAATGACAGCTCAGGGTCGTTTAAATATCCCGCCCTGCGCTGCCATTGGTGCCCAGCGGGCGGCCGCGGCTTCTACTGCGCATGCGCGAACTCGAACGCCGCGGCCGGCACGGAACCAGTGCTCGAGTCCCTGCGCCGGGCGGCATACTGCGCCTGCGCCGGGACCAACGCGGCGGGGATCGAGGGGATCCCTGACATTGCCCCCCCCCTACGGGCAACCTCCGGATGCCCACCCGATCTCTCCACCACGGGTGATCGCGAAAGAACCTCCGGACAAGTCTGGGTGCATGGACATTATGGGCTGGTTCCCAAGAATTGTCCTCAGGACCATAGCCCTTCCATTTGATAAGGAATTGGGTCTGGCCTCCCCTCCTTCGACACTTCAGGATTGTTTCAACCTCAAATTCTTCTTCTCCTTCGACCGTTACCGCTTCCGGGGGTCTAGATTCCCGGTCAGGGAAGGCATCTGGGACCACAGGCTTCAGAAGGGACACATGAAAGACCGGGTGGATCTTGAGCGTGTCAGGGAGGGCGAGTTCATAGGCTACTTCGTTAACCATCCGTTTAATGCAGAAGGGGCCTATAAATTTGGGTCCCAATTTCTTTGATGGGCAAAGCATCTTTAGATTGGACGTCGCCAGCCAAACCTTCTCCCCAGGCCGCAATACCAGATCTCCTCTCCGTTTCCTGTTGAATGCTTTCCTGTAGTCTTCCTGGGCCCGACTGATGGCCACTTGAAGCTTCTTATTGTTCGCAGCGAAGAATGTTACCACATCTTGTGTTGCTGGTACTGGGCATTCCGACACCAAATCCGGGAGGAAGACTGGGTGAAAGCCATAGTTGGCGAAGAACGGGGACTGCCCTGTTGCTGAGTGGCGGGCGTTGTTATACGCAAATTCCGCTAAAGGAAGAAGTGGCAGCCAGTCATCTTGAGTAAACGAGGTATAGCATCTTAAATATTGCTCTAAGGTCTGATTGGTCCTTTCGGTTTGACCGTTAGTTTGAGGGTGGAACGCAGAAGAGAGAGATAATTTGATGTCCAGGGCTTTGCACAGTGCTCTCCAGAATCTGGACGTGAACTGGACCCCTCGGTCCGAGACAATGTCTTCGGGGACCCCATGCAACCTGACTACCTCACGAATGAAGGTTCGCGCGGTCTCGGCCGCCGAGGGGGTCTTCTTCAACGGGATGAAGTGGGCCATCTTGGACAAGCGGTCCACGACTACCAGGATTGCCGTGTGGTCTCGGGATGGCGGAAGCTCGACTATAAAGTCCAGTGAGATCTTTTGCCAAGGCCGTTCAGGAATAGGTAAGGGTCGCAGCAGACCCCAAACCTTGTTTCTTGAGGGCTTGTTCTTCTGGCAGGTGACACAGGACCTGACATAGCCCTTACAATCTTTAGCCATGTCTGGCCACCAGAATGAGCGTCGGAGAAGTTCCAGGGTCTTTTCTGGGCCAAAGTGCCCCGCCATTGGGTGGTCGTGGCAATGCCCCAAGACCAGGGTTCGAGCTTCTTCCGGCACCACAATTCGATCTTCCCTCCATAGGAGTCCCCCCTTGTTCTGGAGCGGCCCTCCGCCTGGGGTAGAGAAGTTTGTGGATGCCTCCATTAGCCTGGAACGAAGGTCCGACTGAAGGACCAAGAAGTTACCCGAGGACAGGATGGTGTCAGGTACTGGGGTCTCCTTGGCGTCTTCGTACATCCGTGATAACGCATCCGGCTTAGTGTTCTTTGATCCCGGCCGGTACGTAATATGGAAGTTGAATCTTGAAAAGAATAGTGCCCATCTCGCCTGTCGCGGGCGTAGACGCTTGGCAGTTCTCAGATACTCTAAGTTCTTATGGTCAGTAAATATTAAGATGGGGTGCACCGCACCTTCCAGCAGGTACCTCCATTCCTCTAACGCCGTTTTGATCGCTAGTAGCTCACGGTCACCGATATCATAGTTCCTCTCCGCTGGGGTCAGCTTCCGTGAGAAGAACGCTACCGGGTGGAGCAGTTCCTTGGTGCCTTTTCGTTGGGAGAGGATGGAGCCTACCGCATTCTCCGATGCATCTACCTCCAAGATGTAGGGCAGAGCGGCATCTGGGTGACCCAAAATAGGTGCCGAAGTGAACAGCTTCTTTAAGGCTTCGAAAGCTCCCTGCGCTTCTGGTGTCCATCTGAATCGGGTTCCCAGCTTGGTTAGCTGAGTAATGGGGGAGACCAGACCCGAGAAGTTCTTGATGAACTTCCGGTAAAAATTTGCAAAGCCGATGAATCGCTGGACGCCTTTCCTGTCTGTGGGTTCAGGCCAATCCAGTATTGCAGCGACCTTCTGGGGATCCATCGCGACCCCCGCGGTGGAGATAATCAGGCCCAAGAAGGCAATGCTGGATTGTTCAAAACAACATTTTTCTGCCTTGGCGTACAACCCATGCTGCCGCAACCGCCCCAATACTTTTGCTACATGTATTCTGTGTTCCCCCAGAGACGGGGAAAAAATCAGAATGTCGTCTAAATAAACGATCACAAAGACATCCAGAAAGTCCCTAAAAATATCATTTACAAAATGTTGAAACGTGGCCGGAGCATTACACAACCCGAATGGCATGACCAGATATTCAAAATGACCGAAGCGGGTGCGGAAGGCCGTCTTCCACTCGTCCCCCTCCCTTATGCGAATCAAGTTGTACGCCCCCCTCAGATCCAGCTTGGTAAAAACTACTGCTGACTTTAAACTTTGGAACAGCTCAGGTACTAACGGTAGTGGGTAACGGTTTTTTATCGTGACCCTGTTCAATTCCCTGTAATCGATACATGGCCTTAAGGTTTTGTCCTTCTTTTCAACAAAGAAGATTCCCGCCCCCGCCGGTGAAGTGGAGTGGCGGATGAACCCCTTCTGGAGGCTGTCCTCGATATATTCCTTTAGGGCCCCCAATTCGGGCTCTGAAAGGGGGAAGATTCGCCCAAAAGGAATTTCTGAGCCGGGTAACAGGTCAATGGGGCAGTCATAAGGGCGGTGGGGGGGTAGAGTATCAGCTCCCCGTTTGCTGAACACATCTAGAAACCCATGGTAGGCCGCAGGGATTACTTGTTTTAATTCAGCTTCCCCCTCAGAGCACAGGAGGATTTGGGGGGTCCCCGGGCCCGAAGTGCGGCAGTATATCCGACAGTATGGGGAAGGGAACGTGATTACTCCGGTCTCCCAGTCAATCTGGGGGTTATGGGCCCGTAACCATGGGAGCCCCAGAATGACTGGGAAGAGGGGTGAAGCTATAGCATCCAGGCGGAGGAGTTCCTGGTGCTGGCCGGCAATGACAGTGGTGATGGAGGGGGTTTCCTGGTTCACTACCCCCGATTTTATTCGGGAACCGTCGGCCAAATAAATATTGAACCCCTTCTGTTTCAATTGAAGGGGAATACCCTGCTGGTGAGCAAAATTAATATCCACGAAGCAGCTGCATGCCCCAGAGTCAATTATGGCCGATACTTCCACGGTCCTTTCTGGAAGCTGAAAGGAAAGGGGCACCACTAAGTATTGGGATGGACCAACATTGCCAAGGGATAAGGAAGAAGAGGTGCACTTACTCAGTTTCTGCGGGCAGGAACGCGCCATATGACCAGCTTCTCCACAATAGAGGCACAGGTTCTGGGATCGTCTGCGCAGATGTTCCTCTGGGGATAGTTTAGGCCGTGCCAGGCCGAGCTGCATGGGTTCGGGGTTGTCTCCAGGTGGCCGGTTTTGGATGACTGGCCTAGGTGTTTGACTGGGACCCTGAAATGATCCCCAGGGATTTCCGTGACCCTGGCCGGACCTCTCAAACCTGCGTTCCCGCAGTCTACGGTCAATTTTAATGGTCAGTGCTATTAGGTCCTCTAAAGTCTCAGGTACCTCCACCCGGGCGAGCTCGTCTTTCAGGCCGTCTGATAGGCCAACACGGAACTGATGCAGGAGTGCGAACTCGTTCCAGCGAGTAAACCCCATCCACCGCCTAAATTCAGATGCGTACTCCTCCGCCGCTCGGCGGCCTTGCCGGAGTGTGTACAGAGTAGCTTCAGCAGAAGCTGCCCGCTGCGGGTCATCATAAAGGATGGCCATAGCATCAAAAAAACTGTCAACCGAACCAAGGTGAGGGTCATTTTTTCCCCGTAATCGATGGGCCCAGTCTTGGGGTTCACCCTGCAGGAGGGATATGACGAACCCCACCTTCACGGATTCAGTCACGAAGGTTCGGGGTTGTAGCTCAAAATAGAGGAGGCAGGACTCGCGGAATGATCTGAACCGAGTGCGGTCCCCGTGGAAACGTTCTGGTAAGGGTACTCGGGGGTCGGCCGCCGGGAGTGGAGCGGATGCCCCAGACACCAGCACAGGGGCTGCTACAGCTGGAGGTGTGGGGACCGCGGCCTGTGGGGCAGGAACGGATATAGTGCAGGCCTGGAATTGAGTTTCAATCTGCTGACATCTATCCTGCAGGGCCGATACGGCCTGTGTCAAATTGGATAGGTGCCTGCAGATCTCCTCCAGCGGCGAGGGACCTCCTCTAGACTCAGTCATGGCCTTCTGGTACTGTAAGGGACCGCCCGGCGGTACTACTAGCACTCCACTGAATAGGCGTCCCCAGCGCACGGAGTCTAAGTCCCAGGGTGCTTGTTCACCAGGGCCCCTGATGGTGGGGATGGACTTGGAGCTCCCTGAGACCAGGTCGTGACTACCGGGTGCGTCCGTCAGTGGTAGTAGTATGCGCAAGGGGCTCCCACGGGGAAGAGTCTGATGTGAGGAGGTCAGAAGACCCCACTGCACGGGATGGATGGATGGATGAGCAGGGTCAGACGGGCCGGGTCGGTAACAGAGAGGGCGGCAAGGTACAAGGCAGCGGGCATAGAATGGTCGGGTCACACGCCAGGTCAGCAACAGCAGGTCAAATCCAATAGGGGGCATCCAGGAGAGAGGTCAGGCAAAGCAAGGGTCAGAACAGGCGAAAACAGCAAGGTCAGGTACAATCCGGGTCAATAACTTACAGGGTACAGGTTCACAGGATTCAGAATGCAGGAAAGACCAGAAGGCACTGAATGACAGCTCAGGGTCGTTTAAATATCCCGCCCTGCGCTGCCATTGGTGCCCAGCGGGCGGCCGCGGCTTCTACTGCGCATGCGCGAACTCGAACGCCGCGACCGGCCCAGAACCAGTGCTCGAGTCCCTGCGCCGGGCGGCATACTGCGCCTGCGCCGGGACCAACGCGGCGGGGATCGAGGGGATCCCTGACAGCCGCATCTGCCTGAATTGTAATACAATTGTATACAAAGAAAGATCCTACCTCAACAAGCTGCCTCTTTAGGCCACCTTCAGAGCAAAGGAACAATGGAGCTGGTGTGTATTGATTTCTTGGGTCTAGAACCAGATTCTAGCAGATGTGGGAATGTCTTAGTAGTGACAGATCACTTCACTAGATATGCTCAGGCATTCCCCACAAAGAATCAGCAAGCATCCACTATAGCCAGGGTGTTAGTAAAAAAAAACTTTGTGCACTATGGACTCACACAGAGCATTTACTCAGATCAGGGCAGAGACTTTGAAAGTAAATTAATCAAATAACTGCTAGCTTCATTGGGGATAAAGAAGTCCAGATCTTATCACCCTCAAGGTGATCCTCAGCCAGAGCAGTTCAATCGAATGCTTCTGAATATGCTTAACACCCTGCCATTAATTCCCCCAATCCTTGGTGGGAGTGATTCTTGAACAACTTGATTAATAATGGACATATTCCAATTGTTATTCCTCCTGACTAAGGTGGCTAAGTTCTTTGTTAGATGAATATATATATTATATCAAATGTTACCAGTTTGTTTCCTTTTTTGCTGTTCTTTGGCGACAAAATACTTTAAGTGGGGGGAGTGTGTAACACCCTGCTACAAGTACTGATGCAGGAACTTAAAACGAACACAAGATGGCAGTGTCCTACAGAACAGTGGCATTCATACTCTGTATGCTGAACCGCAGAACTTTAAGGAACAGTGTAGTAAAGAACTACATTTCCCAGAGGAGCTGGTGGTGTGGGCAGAGGTGTATGTGTGTGTGTGTATATATATATATATATATATATATATATAAATAAAAGGAAGTGTGAGGGGACAAATCTGGAGAGAGGAGTGTGCTGAATGCAGGAGGGCTACGGAGAGAGAGAGGGAGAAAGAAAGAAAGACCGCCTGTGCTCGCCAGATGCCAGGGACAGGGGACACGGACACCTTCTCTACCTTTGCTATTTTCCTGCACACAGTCTCAGACATTGCACATAGTTATTAGAAGTTGCGACCTAGTTCCTTCAGCTGCTATTGACTGACAGCACTTAGCACAGTCTTATCAGATCTGATAGCAGGACAGTCAGTCCTCAGGCTGAACCACCTGTCAGGACCTGTGTCATTACTCGAGTCTCCTGTTGGTGGCACCGTTGTTCCTGGAATCAAAGGGAGTAGTTTCAGTGGCCACCTGACATAGGCTGCTGGGAGGTATATGAGCTCACCCTGGACTTAAGATTACTGCTTTAGCATTTTTCCTGCAACCCGTGTCCCTGCCTGAGTCTTGTTCCTGAGACCTGCTTCCTGTATTCTGCTTCCTGCTCCCAGTACCTGGATCCCTGCTTCTCTTGTCTCCAGTCTCTGTCCTGACCTTGTCTTGCTCGTGTATGTTCCCTCCATTTTGTATGTTCTGTAGTTAGGGTTGTTTTGGGGTTTGCACTGTTACGTTTATTTATCACTTGCATTGCTTATGGTTTACTGTGTTGGAAGCGTGTCATTTTTCTTATTTTAAGCTTATTCTGTTTGATTCCAAATTTCTTAAGGGGCAACCCACTGATCTGATCACCCTTGCTGGATGCCTGTGGTATTCTTGACATCATAACTGTGTCACTATCATCATCAACTCACCCTTTTAAGGAGGCCTTTTCCTATTGTGCCAGTTGTCTTGCAGCCCAGAGTGTCAGGGCTGGGCTTCTGCTACTGGACGAGCAGCTCTTTTCTTTCAGTGCTCAGAAGCTGCTCAGCTGTCAGTTAATTACCAGCCACTCATTGTCTCCACAGTGACTCACCTGGGTACCTCTACCTGCCTCATTAGTCCAGCCTACAGCCAGCCATTTTTGCTATTTTCGCAGCTTAGCTAATTTCTTCCTTGCCCTTGTGTGGTCTATGATCTCCAGTGTGTTCCTGTGTACAACTCGGACTGGCTGAGTTCTCTCCTGATTCCTGTTCATGATTTCTTGTTTCCTGACTTTGGCTGATATCTTGCTCTGGCATCCAAACCCTGGCTTCTGTTTTGACTACATTCCTGATCTATGTTATATTTGCTTTTTCATTAAAGGTGTGATTTTAACTTCACTTTCTGTCTCCGCCTGGTTCATGATTTCTGACACAGAGAAGAGTTGCCCTGTGCCATCCATCACTTTTACCAGCTTAGCCACTTGTTGCTTTAGATTCAACATTACACCAGTAAATTTCTATTTCCAGGGGGAGTGCTGTTCTTCACTTTATTGCATCATTCCTCAGAGAATCATAAATTCACACTTCTTCACACTGTGCACCAACTGGGGCCTATCACATACGCAGAAGACTCTTCACTGCCTTTAACCACTTGCCGACCGCAGATAGCCGAATGACGGCTTCACCGTGGCTGGCCAGTTCTGGGAGGGCATCATATGATGTCCTCCCGTGATCATGCTTCCCGCGCGCCCCGGTGGTGTGCATCGGGAACTGTAAGTGATGGCTATGTCCCTCGGACACAGGACATCACTAAGAGGGGGGTGAATGGCCAATTACAGCAGCTGTTTACATTTGTAATCGCTCATTAATAGACAGAGCAATCACAAATGTAAACACAGCAGGGTCATGGCTGGGTTTTCTCTCTCCTTTCCTCACACCAATACTGAGTGTGAGGAAAGGAGAGAGAATCGGTTCCTAAACTTCGAGTGTGCTCATCAGTACCCTATCTGTGCTCATCAGTGCCCGTCAGTGAGTGCATATCAGTGCTCATCAGTGCCCGTGAGTGCCCATCTGTGCTCATCGGTACCCGTCTGTGCCCACCAGTGAGTGTTCATCAGTGCCTGCCAGTAAGTGCATATAAGTGCCCGACAGTGCTCATTGGTGCCCGCCAGTGAGTGCATATCAGTGCCAATCTGTGCTCATCGGTGCCCATCAGTGCCCATCTGTGCATATCAGTGCTCATCGGTGAGGGCTCATCAGTGCCCATTAGTGAGAGCTCATCAGTCCACCAGTGCTGCCTTATCACTGCAGCTTATCAGTGCTCATCAGTTCTGCTTCATCGCTGCAGCTTATCAGTGCCCATCGGTGCTGCCTCTTCACAGCAACTTATCGGTGCACATCAGTGCTACCTAATTACTGCAGCTTATTAGTGTACATCAGTGCCACTTATTTGTACACATCAGTGCCACCCTATCAGTGGATCCTCATTAGCACCCATCAGTGGCAGTGGCAATTTATCAGTGCAGCCTCAGTGCACATCAGGGCAACCTCATCAGTGCCCATTAGTGCACCCTCATCACTTCACATCAGCACCCATCAGTGCACTCTCATCACTACCCATCAGTGCAGTTTGTGTAAAAAAAAAAAAATTTAAATTTTCTTTCCACATATTCCGAAAACTTGTGGAAAAAAATGACATTGTTAAAAGACTCATTATGCCTCATAGAATATATATTGGGGTGTTTGCTTCTCAAAATGGGGTCATTTTGTGGGTAATTCCATTGTCCTGGTGCTTCAGGGCCTTCAAAAATGTAATAGGTAGTCAAGATATTAGATGTGTAATTTATGTCCCTAGAACACCTGTCAGGAATGGACTAGCCAGCAATGGTGGGACTCACCTGCCTTTTGATCTGCAGTACCAGGGCTGGCCAGCGGATGCTCCCAGCAATCAGAGACTCAACTTTGCAGCCAGCTAACACCTGGAACTGATTATGCTGGGGTATTTAAGGGATGGCCAGACTTGCAGACTCGGCCTTGGTGTTGTGTTTCTCTTGGGCCCTGTATCCTGTTCCTGCTCTCTGTTCCTGTCTGATTCTCTGCTACCTGTTCTGATCCCTGGCTTGTCTGACCATCCCTCTGCCTGACCCTCTGTACTACGCTGCCTGCTACCTGTTCTGATCCCTGGCTTGTGACCCTGACCATCCCTCTGCCTGACCCTCTGTACTACGCTGCTAGCTACCTGCTGAACCTGGCCTGTGACCCCGACCAATCTCCGCTTGCTCCCTCTGTACCTACCTGCCCAATTGATATTGACCCGGCCTGCCTGACGACGCTTGCTTGTATGTACTGTTATCTGTGGGTGGTTGGTTTGGTTTGTTTGCACTGTATTATGTTTAGTATTGCACTGCGTTTATGTTTGTATTGTTAGTGTTAATAAATTATATTGTTTATCACATATCTGAAGTCTGCGTTTCCCTGCGTCAGTCACACACCTCTGGTCACACCTGGGAGCCCTGACATTATACCAAGGCCAATCCTGACCAGAAGTGGCTGCACAGGGAAGTCATCTTGGCTTGTTGCTGGGAAGGATGGATCTGGATGAGGTTGTGTATTTATATCTGCTAGTGTTTGATGACAGGGAGTATGCTTATCAAACTCTGAAGGAGTATCCCAGGGATCAACTACTAGAATGTATACGGCTCGCTCATGTTCTAGTAGATCAGGGCACAGAGTTCTCTGAGGTGCAGCCTTTGATTGAGGTTTGTGCTGAGTTGGTTTCATCTGGTTCCCCCGAATGCAGGGATGAATTTTTGCCACCATTTAGTGCAGACCAGGTAGAGTCCCTGGTGTGGTTATTAGAGGATGATGTGGGTTACTTTCTGGAGCGTTATTCCACATGTTCACCACAGACACTAAGAGATTGTATAAACGCAGTGCAGTCATTGACCAGACAGGCTTTGTGTAAGCTCAGCTTTGTTCAACCCATACTGCAGACATGGACAGACTTGTTGCACCCAGCCTCAGTCAGCTTACAAAAACCCAGCCCTGCTTCTAACTCTACTCCTGTATTCCCACCAGCTCCTCCAGTTACAGCCCAGTATACTTGGCTATCTACCGCATGTCAGTACCCTGTTCCCACTCGCTGCACCTATCCTGCCTTTAACCCTGTAAAAAAGCCCTCTGTAGCAACTGCTCCCTCTCCTGTTCAATCCTCCAGTTTTTCTCTGTCTCCAGCTGCTCCATTCGTTTGCAGACCTGCGTTTACTTGCAGTGCTCCAGTAGTTAAAACCAGAAAAAAGCGAAAATTCTTTCCAACCGATACCATCCTGCCAGTATCCAAACCGGTGAACCTGCCTTCCGTGACTCAGCCTGATGCCTCTACTCAGCCTGATTCCTCTCTTCGGCCTGAAGCCTCTACTCGGCCTGAAGCCTCTACTCGGCCTGAAGCCTCTACTCGGCCTGATGCCTGCATTCAGCCTGATGCCGCTACTCAGCATGATGAACTGATCCAGCCTGACGATCCTATTAGGCCAGTTGACTCGGTGCCCGCAGTCTTGCCAGACGACTCGGTGCCCCCAGTCTTGCCAGACGACTCGGTGCCCGCAGTTCCGCCAGTTGACTCGATGCCCGCAGTCCCGCCAGTTGACTCGATGCCCGCTGTTCCGCCAGTTGACTCGATGCCCGCAGTCTTGCCAGACGACTCGGTGCCCGCAGTCTTGCCAGACGACTCGGTGCCCGCAGTCTTGCCAGACGACTCGGTGCCCGCAGTCTTGCCAGACGACTCGGTGCCCGCAGTCTTGCCAGACGACTCGGTGCCCGCAGTTCCGCCAGTTGACTCGGTGCCCGCTGTTCCGCCAGTTGACTCGGTGCCCGCAGTCCCGCCAGTTGACTCGGTGCCCGCAGTCCCGCCAGTTGACTCGGTGCCCGCTGTTCCGCCAGTTGACTCGGTGCCCGCTGTTCCGCCAGACGACTCGGTGCCCGCAGTCTTGCCAGACGACTCGGTGCCCGCAGTCTTGCCAGACGACTCGGTGCCCACTGTCGTGCCTGGTGACTCGGTGCCCGCCGCTTCGTCTGGGGGCCCGAGACCTGTCGCTCCACCTGGGGGTCCGGCGCCCGCCGCTCCGCCTGAGGGCCCGAGACCTGTCGCTCCGCCTGGGGGCCCGATGCCTGTCGCCCCTCCTGGGGGCCCGATGCCTGTCGCCCCGCCTGGGGGCCCGATGCCTGTCGCCCCGCCTGGGGGCCCGATGCCTGTCGCCCCGCCTGGGGGCCCGATGCCTGTCGCCCCTCCTGGGGGCCCGATGCCTGTCGCCCCGCCTGGGGGCCCGATGCCTGTCGCCCCGCCTGGGGGCCCGATGCCTGTCGCCCCGCCTGGGGGCCCGATGCCTGTCGCCCCGCCTGGGGGCCCGACGCCTGTCCTGCCCGGTGTGCCTTTGCCCAATGTGCCTCTGCCCGGTGTGCCCCTGCCCGGTGTGCCGCTGCCCGGAGTCCTGCCCGGTGTGCCGCTGCCCGGAGTCCTGCCCGGTGTGCCAGTCTTTGATATCCCGCCAGTTACCAGACCCGGACGGTGGAACATTTTGCCCAGCTAGGACTGTTTGGAGCGTCCTGAGGCCGCTCCTTGAGGGGGGGTACTGTCAGGAATGGAGATTTTTTATTATGTATTGATGTCATACATATCCATCAGACTTATGTATAAAAGTATAAATATAAATAAATAAATACAAAACTCAACAGAAAGGAAACTAAAATGTCCCAACAGTCCCTGGGGAAAAAAAAAAAACAAAAAAAAAAAAACTCAAACATAGCCTGATCGGCTCATAAATAAAAGTCCATAACCTGAAAGGAAAAAACTGAAACTATATACAATATTTACAGTACAAGGCCTTTATGGCCGAGACCACATGACTAAGAGCCTTTATGGCTCAGACAAAAACATAAACCATATGCAATTTCCATATTCAAACCTGCTGCTTACGGCCTATATGGCCTAAACTATATACAAAGGACCTAACCATACCATTATATACACCACAGGGGAGGGCTAAGGAACCCGCAGATCTTCCACGTCTGACCCCTACAACCTACCATGCAAAAGGCTACCAAAAAGATCCGAACGCAAAAATCTAGGGAGTGCTGAAGGCAGAAACTAGGGACAGATCCCACCACCTGAGATCAACAGACCGCAGCAACAGGCTTGATGTTCCTCCACGCCTCCATCCAAGCTCTGCGTCGCAGCCTGTCTTTCTCAAGACCCCGAATTTTCCCCACCTCACCAAGGATGTCACTCGCCACCACCTGAACAGGGAGGACCTTCTGCCGAATGGAGACCTGACACCGTGCCATCCAAGTGTGATAACGGACAACTAAGCTGACTAAAAACAGGGTGTCCAAATTAAAACCCATGCGACTCTCGAATGCTCCGTACACCCACTCCGCATACGACATGCGATGGAGGAAAGGAACACCCAGAGCCCCTCCCACCTGTTTATACACCTCTACGTTAAAGGGGCACTGAAGCAAGAAGTGGTCCATAGTCTCCACTTCACCCCCACACTCCGACCTCGGACAACCACGGTCATCCGCAGGACGGTACTTCAGGTTACCCCTCACGTAGAGCCTGCCATGGAAGGCGAGCCAGGCCTGGTCCCGCAACTTCAGGGGGATCCGCTCCAGATTTACCAACCGCAAACCCTCCCTCATAACATGGCCCGGGCAATCTCTCAAGGCCAGCGGCGCATGGAAAGCAGATGCCACAATCCTCTCACCCAGGAGCCTCCTGGGGAGGGACCGGACCTCCTCCGCAGTCACATGCCACCGCCGGAGTAACTTCAGGCACGGGGCCACATAAGCCGGGAGCTTACCATGCTTGACCCGCAGGCTGCTCACTGGCCCGCCACTCTCCCAACTGTGCAGAAAGGGTCCAAACCAGATCCGGAACAGTCCTACCCATGCAGGCGGTCTCTCTGCCAGCATGTTACCAAAGTTATGTTTCAAGAACATCAGAGAGAAAAAGACCACCGGGTTGACCATACCTAGGCCACCCTCCCGCCTGGATGAGTAAGTCACGTCCCTCTTGACGAGGTTCAGCCGATTCCCCCATAACATCTGGAAGAAACAGCTATAGATCCTCGTATAGAGCGATTCTGGCAAGAGGCAAACGAAGCTGACGTACAAAAAGACTGGGAGCAGGAAAGTCTTGATCAAATCAACCCTTTCCCTCAAGGAGAGCCGCCACCCCTTCCAGCATCTCACTTTGACCTCGGCATCCGACAGCTTGGATTCCCAATTTTGCTTGCTGTAATCAGCAGAGCCAAAATTGATGCCCAACACTTTGATGTTCGGCTGAGGCACCGGGAAGGTGTCCGGGAGTGAGAAGCTCTCACCCTCCCTACCCATCCAGAGAACTTCACATTTGTCCTGATTGACCTTGGAACCTGATGCCTCGGCATACTGATCCATTACTGAAACCACCTCCTGCGCCTCCTCCGGTCCAGAAATGAAAACAGAAACGTCATCAGCATAAGCCACAACTCTCAAAGGCGGATCTCCAGTGGCACCCACCAGCACCCCACTCACCGCCCCGCCATCTAGCCTCCTGACGAAGGGGTCGATGGCAAAGGCATAGAGCAAGGGACTCAGCGGGCACCCCTGGCGCACCCCAGATCCAACCTCAAAGGGCTGCCCAACCCAACCATTCACCAACATGAAGCTCTCCGCCCCTTGATACAATGTCTTCAACCAGCCGATGAACCTCCCCTCCAAACCATACCGGTCCAGGAGATGCCAGAGGTACTTGTGATCAACTCGATCAAAGGCCTTTGCCTGATCCACCGCCAGCAAGTACTTTCCCCATCCTTCAGCCTTACATCGCTCCAGAGCCTCTCGGACAGCTAACACCGCTGTAAAGGTACTCCTGCCCTGGACCGAGCAATGCTGCTGACGAGAAAGCAAACTGTCTGCCACTGACGACAAGCGCCAGAACAAGATCTTCGCCAGAACCTTTCTATCGACATTGAGGAGGCTGATGGGGCGCCAGTTCTCAATAGCCGAAGGATCTTTACCCTTTGACAGGAGAATAACTGCAGACTGTCTCATGGAAGGAGGGAGAGATCCCTCATCGAGACAGCTGTTATACACTTCCGCGAGACGAGGTGCCAGGCGGGATTTAAAAGCCTTAAAAAATTCGGCAGTCAGACCGTCTGGCCCAGGAGTCTTTTTAATGGCCAGACTATCAATCGCTCTGGACACCTCTTCTGCAGTAATCTCCCCAGTCAAACTCGCCAGAGGGACATCACTGTCCAGACCAGGCGTGGATTCCAAAAAGCTCGACATCCCTGTCCGGTCAAGGTGTTTCTCACTCAGTAAATCCGCATAAAAGGACCTGGAGACCTCCAGAATCCCTGACCTGGATTTAGTCAGGGACCCTGTACTATCCCTCAGAGCAGAGATTGTCTTAACTGCTGCACTCTGTTTGCAATTCTGGAAAGGGTCAGGCGAGTGGTATTTCCCATAATCCCTCTCCAGAACCAAAGAGGCACGCCGATCATACTGGAGTTTCCTAAGGAGAAGCTTCACCTCCGAGATTGCCCCCGAATCTCCACCGCTAGAAACAAGGCGGTCGAGCTTCCTCCGCAACCGCTGGTAGGCGTTATACTGTTTAAACTGCCGTCTCTTACCAACGGCCTTGAAAAATCTGCTGATCCGCACTTTGGTGAGCTCCCACCACTCAGACTTACTGCCGCAGAAATCCAGCACCGTCTCCTGCGCCTGAAAGAACTCCTCGAAAGATCGTCTCACCTCCTCGTCCTCCAGCAGAGATGAATTCATCCTCCAGATGACCTTTCCTCTCAGCGGCGTGTCTGAAATATTCAAGGTGACAGATAGCATAAGGTGATCGGAAAACTCCACCGCCTGACACTCAGGTGCCGAGAAGGCAGAGTTCTCCCTCAAAAAAAACCTGTCTATCCTACTCTGGCTATTACCTCTCCTAAAGGTGAAACCCGTGCCGTCTGGGACACTTTGAATCCAAGCGTCAACCAGACCTGCCTCCCTGACTATAGCATTTAGAAAATTGCTATCATATCCCAGCCCGTCAGTGAAGCCTCTCCTGTCCTTGGGCCTAGTAATGGTGTTAAAATCACCTCCAAAGACTACCAGCCGGGATGTAAAGAGGTAAGGTTTAATCCTCGCAAAGAGGTTCTTCCTGTCCCACTTGGACTGTGGGCCATAGATATTAATGAGACGGAGCTCATGCCCCCTTACGAGAACATCCAGAATCAGACATCTTCCGATCTCTACCTCAATTATCCGCCGACACGTTACCATGCCGGTAAAAAGCACCGCAACTCCGCTGTAAAGCTCAGCCGCAAGAGACCAGTAGGAGGGCCCACGCCTCCACTCACGCTTGGCCAGATGGACATCAGCCAAGGTGGGCAACCTGGTCTCCTGCAAAAAGAAAATATCAGCTTCCATCCCACTGATCAAAAATAAGGCTGTTTCTCTAGCACTTACAGACTTCAGGCTGGCAACATTAATGGTTGCTACCTTTATCGGAGCGGGAACTGCCATTAAAATAATTGAGAGGGACGTTTCTTAATCCTCCTCTTGACTTTCTTGGCAGGGTCCCGCACTCTCTTAAGAGACCCCCCAGCATCCTCGTCCTCCATCGGGGAAGCGGGATCACCTGACCCCTCCTCCTCCCCCGACAAAGCCCCAAACCTATTCCCCAGGGCCACCTCCCCCGCCTCTAAAGAGGACACCGACCCTGCTGAGGACAAAACTGGCTTACTCCGCCTACCCACCAGGGACCACCCCTCCTCCACCTGAGCCCCTACTGGAGCAGAACCTTGGGACTCCCGGAACTCCCTACCGGGCCTCCTACTCCGCCGCAGTGGCAAGAGCAAGGGGGGAGCAGACACTGAGGGACTAGACCTAGCCTCAACCATCCCGGCCCCTTTAGCAGCCTCCCTCAGCTGTTTCTTAGTCCTGGGAGGAGGAACCGGCACACAAGGGGGAACAACAGGGGACTCCAAAGGGGTAGACGAAACAGGGGGGACAGAGACAGGAGGGGCCACAGAAACCTCCCCTTCCCTCACAAAGGCCGCCACAGCAACCGAAGCCGCTCTCTCCAATGCCGCCTCCGCCTCTTCAGCATCTATCCGATCCAACTCTGCTTCAAGCTCCCCCACCGGAAGGTTGTGGAGGGCCTCCGGGCACTGGTTGTATGAATGCCCGAGCTCCCCGCAGAGATTGCATCGGACAACATTGCAGTCCCTGGCCAGGTGTCCTATTTCCTGACACAGGGAACATCTAATGACGGGGCAGGTGGCCGCAAAATGCCCCTTGCCCCCACACCGGTGGCAGACCCTCGGCTGACCCGCATAAAAAATTATCAGGCGGTCCTTCCCTAGAAAAGCGGAAGAGGGAATGTGCTGGAGCACATTTCCAACCACCTTTAAGCGGACAGTGGTCGTCCACCCACCTGTCCATATTCCCCTCTCATCCTTGATCTTCCCAAGGGGCCCCATCACATCCCCATATCTACTTAGCCAGACCACAATATCTGATGCTGGGATGGATTCATTTCTCACCAGCACCGTTATTTTTTTAATCAGGGACTGGCGAGAGACGAGCCTCGGGGTTAGGCCCACCCACCTAGGGCTGGTGACAAAGGTGGCCTCATACCTCTGCCAAAAGAGGTCCAACAATTCTGGCCGCATGAAGGACACGTCATATTCTCCAGTACCAACTGGAGCAATAAACGCAAAAATATCCGCAGCACGGAAGCCCATTTCTAATATGCGGTCTATGACCTCTCTCCTGCTAAGGGGGGGGCCCTCCCCTGACCATTTCAGCTGAACAACATTTCGCCTTGCGGCGGAAGTGGGTAGGTTACCAGCCCTTGCCCGGGCCGATCCCACTGACCCCTGACCTCCCCTAACTGCAGCAGAGTAACTGAGCCCCGATCTAGCCCCAGGGGCACACAACATCAAGGGGGCATGACCAGGGGAAGCCGCCACACCAGCAGCAGCAACTGAAGGGGCAGATGCTGATGAGCCATGACCTGGGGGAGCCCGGGGCTGGGGACCACCCATACCAGCAGGAGAACCCACCTGAGCCGGACCCGCAGGAGCCTGGACCTGAGAACCTGGAGCCCCCTGAGGAGAAACCGGGGGACCTGCTGGTTGCACACCAGAGGCCACCATGCCCCCCAAAGGGGCGGGGCCCAGTGGGACCACCACCGGAGGGGAAACACCCTTAGCCAGGACTGTAGGGCTAACCTGCACCTCAGACAATTTTGCAGGCAGTATACCCGCTACCCCAGTGTCCAGAACCATCTCACCAACACAATCAGCAGAGTCCTTCTCCCCTTCCAGTGGCTCCCCTGCCTTTGCCAACACGTCCTTGGGGATGCGTTGCAGCATGCTCCTTCACCACCGGCTTAGCCGGCTTGCGGGGGATGACATCACTTTCAGCTTCTTCCTCAGAGTCCTCGGACGTAAACCTGAAGTCGGCTCCACGCAGCTCTGCAACCGCCTCTGCCAGGAACTGCAATCCGCCCACTATCTCCTCCTCCTCCACCTGGGTCCCCCAATCCACAGGCAGCTGCCCAGGGGGGAGGGACTCTGATGATCCTGCCACCACGCTGTCTTCCATTTTAGATGCCATTTCCTCTGAGGGTGCTGTGGGCTCAACCTGCCCCTGCTCGCCTTCCACCAGCAACTCCCCCGACAATTCCTCCACCGAAGAGGCCTCCTCCACCGGACCCCGCATCGCCGCAACAATGCGGCTTCTTGCAGCCTTAAATCTCGCTTCATTCAGACACTTCTCGCTTAGGACGCCGCTCTGGTGCTGCAGCGCCGCCACATACCTCCCCTGCTGTGACACACGAAGTTCCAGCGCCTCCAGCTCCGGTTTCATGGCCTTCCGCTTAGTAGACCATACACGGTCGTAGGATGACCGGAACTTCTTTAGCTCCAGAGTCAGCTTCTGGAGCTTGGCTTCCTCCTTGTCTATTAACCTGGCCCGAGCGGCCACACGGTCCCGGTAGGCAGAATAAACTTCCCCCTTCCTAGGGGCCATTCCCAGGTCCTCTACTGGTGGAAAAGAGAGGCCGGTACTAGGCTCCTCCAGGGCCTTCTTCCCGCTGGACCCAGGCCCAGGATCCGCCATCCTGCCTGGGCTGGGCAGGGCACTTTAGCCCCAGGCTTCTCGGGCCTTTCTGGAGCTCAGCAGACAAGTGCAACACACCCTCTCTCAGGAATGAATTCACCAATAATGGTGGGACTCAGCTGCCTTTTGATCTGCAGTACCAGGGCTGGCCAGCGGATGCTCCCAGCAATCAGAGACTCAACTTTGCAGCCAGCTAACACCTGGAACTGATTATGCTGGGGTATTTAAGGGATGGCCAGACTTGCAGACTCGGCCTTGGTGTTGTGTTTCTCTTGGGCCCTGTATCCTGTTCCTGCTCTCTGTTCCTGTCTGATTCTCTGCTACCTGTTCTGATCCCTGGCTTGTCTGACCATCCCTCTGCCTGACCCTCTGTACTACGCTGCCTGCTACCTGTTCTGATCCCTGGCTTGTGACCCTGACCATCCCTCTGCCTGACCCTCTGTACTACGCTGCTAGCTACCTGCTGAACCTGGCCTGTGACCCCGACCAATCTCCGCTTGCTCCCCCTGTACCTACCTGCCCAATTGATATTGACCCGGCCTGCCTGACGATGCTTGCTTGTATGTACTGTTATCTGTGGGTGGTTGGTTTGGTTTGTTTGCACTGTATTATGTTTAGTATTGCACTGCGTTTATGTTTGTATTGTTAGTGTTAATAAATGATATTGTTTATCACATATCTGAAGTCTGCGTTTCCCTGCGTCAGTCACACACCTCTGGTCACACCTGGGAGCCCTGACAACACCTGATAGTGCTCCTTGCATGTTGGGACTCTCTATGTGGCCAGGCTGTGGAAAAGTCTTCCACATGTGGTATTGCCATACTCGGGAGGAGTAGCAGAATGTATTTTGGGGTGTATTCTGTGGTATTTACATGTTATGTGATAGAAATATCTTAAAAAACCGACAACTTTGTGTAAAAAAAAAAAAAGTTTTCATTTTTTCCCACATTTTCTGAAAACTTGTGGAAAAAAAGACGACATGTTCAAAAGACTCATTATGCCTCATAATAAATATGTTGGAGTGTTTGTTTTCCAAAACTTGGTCATTTTGTGGGTGTTTCCTCTGTCCTGGTGCTCCAGGGTCTTCAAAAGTGTGATACGTTGTCAGGAAATTTGATGTGTAATTTTTGCCCCTAGAACACCTAAAGGTGCTACTTGGACATTGGGCCTCTGTATATGGCCAGGCTGTGGAAAAGTCTCACACATTTGGTATTGCCATACTCAGAAGAGGTAGCAGAATGTATTTTGGGTTTTTTTGGTATTTACGTGCTATGTGTTAGAAAAATCAATACGTTTTCATTTTCTTCCCGCATATTCTGGAAACTTTTGGTAATAAACGACATGTTTCAAAGACTCATTATGCCTCACTGAATATACGTTAGGGTGTTTGCTTCTCAAAATGGGGTAATTTTGTTGGTAATTCCATTGTCAAGGCCTTAGAAAGTGTAATAGGTAGTCAAGATGTTAGATGTGTAATTTATGTCCCTGGAACACCTGATGGTGCTCCTTGCATGTTGGGACTCTCTATTTGGTCAGACTGTGGAGAAGTCTCACACATTTGGTATCATTATATTCAGGAGGAGTAGCAGAAAGTATTTTGGGGTGTAGTTGCAAGTATGTATGTGTTGTGTGTGAGAAATAACTTGTTAATATGACAATTTTATGGGGGGGGGGGGGGGGGAACAACCTAATTTTCCAAAAAACTGTGGGAAAAAATTACAACTTCAAAAAACTCACCACTTACTAAATACATTGGAATGCCTACTTTCCAAAAAGGGGTCATTTAGGGGATATTTGTACTGTCCTGGCTTGTCAGGGCCTCAAGAAACGAGATGGGCCATCGGTACATCAGGTGTGATCAATTGTCCATGATTGGTACCATAGCTTGTAGACTCTATAGCTTTCACACAGACCAAATAAAATGCACTGATTGGTGTTATTTTTACTAAAGAAATGTAGCAGTATACATTTTGGTCAAAAGTTATGAAGAAAAATTACTTATTAGCAAAATTATATAACAGAAACTGAGAAACGCATTTTTTTCAAAATTTTTGGTCTTTTTTTGTTTATAGTGCAAAAAATAAAAAACCCATTAGTGATTAAATACTACCAAAAGAAAGCTCTATTTGTGTGAAAAAAAGGACGAACATTTCATATGGGTACAGTGTTGCATGACTGAGTAATTGTCAAAGTGTGATAGCACTGAAAGCTGAAAATTGGCCTGGGCAGGAAGGGGGTATAAGTGCCCGATAGGCAAGTGGTTAAAGAACATTGGTTGTTTTGGGGTAAAGAACTCTTTTCCTTATTTCATCTCATTGCCTTGCTAGTCAATGGGGACTGAAAGACCACCTCAGGTTGAAGATATTGGGTTAGTTTCTGAAAAGCAGGCCTGCTAACACTAACTGAGATTCTGTGACAAGTGTTGTCTTTTCTTAGTTCAAACTGACACAAGTAATAATTGATTTAACCCATGCCGATTCTGTTTATGCTGTGTAACCAAGCTATATTGAAGTTTGCAATAAACAACTTAATAATTTACTTCAATCAGTGTGTGATTTTACTTTCTGGTGGTGATTTATTCCAGTTAAGAGTGTACTGTGGTTTCAGCAGGGCTTGGGCTTTCAGAGAGGAGTCCAGAGTCACAGGGAGCCGAAAATATTTTAGCAAATCCTAAGGGGGTAGTACTACATGAGATATTTGTATGCATGCAGGAATGAATGAGAAACAAACAGAGGGCGCACCGGCCTAGTGCATTACCTTTAAAAGCATGTTTATTGAATGTTAAAAATAGGTATTGTACTCACAAATAGTCAACTAGAGTTGGCTCCGAGGAAGAGGTTAGTCCTCGAAACGCATCAGCCTTTTGGATGTCCAAAATTCTCATTACAGACAGATACACACTACAAATTGGCAGAGCTGTTCCTTTATGATGTGCCTTTTATTTATTGACTATTTGTGAGTACAATGCCTATTTTTAACAATCAATAAACATACTTTTAAGGTAATGCACTAGGCCGGCGCACCCTCGGTTTGTTTCTCTCTATTCAGTATATTTGAACCCCCCCGGTCCTTTGAGGGCAGCAAGGTGTGCATTTCCCAAGAATTTCGTTATGTGGTCCCAATGACATTGAGTCCATCCCTAACTGCAGGAGTATCTGGGTTTTCCACTTCTACAAGACTGAGTGAGGCCTGCTATTTTCTTCAGGAGGAAGAAGGGAGATTCAGGAGTGCCATCTCTTTTGTATCTACTAATGTCAACCCTCTAACTGCCACTTTTGCTGGACAGTTTGGTCTGTTAAACATAGTTGAAAAATAACATTTTTAACAAAGGTTAAAATTAGAGATATCAAAGCCTAAAAAGAAAACTAATTCTGCCACTACATCTATGCATTAGCAAGCTGCATTATAATTCATTTTGTTTTTTTGGGTTTAATACCACTTTAATTATGTCCATAGATTTTTTTTTCATTTGTTTAATTATTTACAAAACAAGAATCTCCTCTAACACATATACATATACCTCTCTTTTCCTATACATAAATTCCCTTACCAGAGCTGTGTGGTTACCTGTCTAACAGAACCAAGCAGACCCCTTTCTGACACTCCTCTAGTGCAGCATGTAAAGCCCTCTACTTCAAAGAAAATATAAATCCCTCTCCAACAGCAGTAAAATCACCCCACCCACAGAGCACTATATACTCCACACTTTCCTCTACCTCCTCAAATCAGTACATATATACCTTTTTTTAACCCCCTTCCAAGCAGCTTATAGATTCCTCTGGTCCACAGTAGTAAAGACACCCACTCCAAATACCTTCCGTACAGTACATATTTATTTCCCCAGCATGTCTACCTCAGCCCAAATAACAATACTAAGCTCCCCATGTATAGTATTGATAGTCAAACCATACAACACATATTTTGACAGTAAAGGACCAGGAATGGGGTTGTGAATGTTCCCTGGGACAGGCTCCAACATGGCAATGGCAGGTAGCTGGCTGTGAGCAGATTATACATACAGCAATGGTTTGACTGTGTAGCTACTGACTGGCATTGGTGGTGGCCCCCACAGCTGTCCTTACAGACAGGTAATTCCTGAGCCCTAACCTGTCAATCCTGAGGTATAACTGTAGCTACTGTATACATTTTATAACCTTAACCCCTTGGCGCCTCCCGGCCCTTTAAGGGTTTCAGAAGCCGGGAGGCGGGGCGGGGCTTTAGGGTCATGTGACCACCGTGATTCGCCGTCAGGGCAGTCACATGATCGGAAAAGGTCCCGATTGAAAGAGGAGATCGGGACCTTTCCGTGAGTACCGGACATGTGTGCTGGGAGCGCGCAGGGCGCGCGCTCTCAGCACGTATGTTTTTCTTAATTGCACACAAATGTGCGGCCGCTCGGCGTCCAGGCCCAGACGCCGGGAGGCCGCACATTTGTGTGCAGCCGGCGTGAATAGGTTAACATGGGAGGGGTGGACTTCAACAACCAAATGATGAACCCGTACCTAGTTTCCCGGAAAGTACGACACTGGTACAAAAAGGTGTTATTTATTTCAATTGGCTATAAATAATGCTTTTATTGAGTTAATGTTCTGTTGTTACTTTGTTAACCCCTAAATGTTAACACCTTCCCAACCAGTGTCATTAGTACAGTGTCAGTGTATAATATTAGCAATGATCACTGTATTAGTGTCACTGGTTCCCCAAAGTGTCAGATGGGTCATTTAGTGTCCCACTGCCTGCCATACTATCACAGTCCCACTATAAGTCTCTGATCACTGCCATTACTATGGTAGTATATAAAAAAATAAGTAAAAATTCCAGTATACTGTATATGTCATAGTCTGTAGATGCTTTTTTTTCCCATGCAAACCAATCAATATACACTTATTGGGGTTTTTTACACCAAAAATATGGAGCAGAATACATTTTGACCTACATTTCTGTAGAAATTTGATTTTTTTTTATTGGATATGTAAAAAATATTGTCTTTTTTTGTTTATTTAATAAAAAACCCAGAGGTGACCAAATACCATCAAAAGAAAGCTCTATTTGTGTGAAAAACAATTATATAAATAACATGGTCCTGGTCCCAAAGGGGGTAAAATCTTAAGGAGGGCAAATGGTTAATTGGTTATACTGGGATGATGGTTTTGGTTCTTTGTTCAGCGAAGCAGTTGATCAGAGCGATCTGTGTCTGGCAAAAAAAATGCTTATTTGTACATGTATGTGAGAAGTGTCAGAATTGGCCAGGTCCTGAAGTAGTTAATGACCGAAGGTAAAACAAATGTTAATGCCTGAAGACAGTTTAGAAAATTTGGCATGTGTTAGTAAATATGGATCTAAAAAATAAAAAGTATACCCCTAATGAAATTAGACAAGGAATTAAAGATTTAGAAAAAAGGAAAGATATTGTTATTAGAGGAGCAGATAAAGGGGGAAGTATTGTGATTCTGAATAAAAGGGACTATGAATTGGAGATGAATAGACTTCTAAATATTAAGGATACATACAAAATTCTGACATCAAATCCTACAAAAGAATTAAAAAACCGATTAAAGCAGTTGATTAAGAAAGGAAAGGAGTCTGGGGTTTTGAATGAAAGGGAGGCAAAATATCTTTATATTAAGAACCCTAAAATTCCAGTAATATACTATTTGCCAAAATTACATAAGGATAAACAGAGGCCACCAGGGAGACCCATTGCGAGTGGGATTAATTCAATTTTTTCCCGTATTGGGGAATATATAGATTCATTTTTGCAGACAATAGTGAGAAATAATCGAGCTTTTTTAAGAGACAGCAGTGAGCTTATTAATATCCTTAAAACTGTGAGTGGGATTGAGGATTGTATCCTGGTGACCATTGATGTGGAAGCCTTGTATACCAGTATTAAGCAGAAGGATGGAATTGAAGCAGTGAGATGGGCTTTAAAACAAAAATCTAGGATCAAAACTGTTCAGAGACGATTTATTGTCAAATTGTTGGAGTTTGCTATGTCAAATAATTTTTTTTGGTATAATAACACCTTTTTCCAGCAATGTAAAGGTGTCGCGATGGGAGCCAAGTACGCTCCCAGCGTAGCAAACATTGTTATGGACAAATGGGAAGAAGAATATATCTTTGACAGATGGCCAGAAATAGTTTTATACAGGCGTTATATTGATGATATTGTGATGATCTGGAGGGGTTCAGAGGAGGACCTGAGTAGGTTTACTAACAGTATCAATATCAATCAATATGGGCTAAAGTTTACAACAATTAATGATTTTGAAAAAGTAAATTTTTTAGATCTCACATTGTACAAGTATGAAGGTGGTATTTATACTAAAACCTTTTTTAAGGATGTTGACAAAAATAGTTACATTCCTACTTCAAGTGGACACCATCCGAGATGGTTGTTCAATACACCAAGGAGTCAGTTCACTAGAATAAAAAGGAATTGTAGCCGACAAGAAGATTTTGTAGATCAAACTAGTCTACTTATAGAGAGATTTGTTGATAAAGGTTACAATAAGTCCTTTCTGGAGACCGAAAGAGAAGTGATTGGCAATAGAGATGGGCTGTTGATGAATAGAAAAATGAAGGAGGAGAAAAAGGAAATTGCCTTTATTACTAATTTTAACAATCAATATAGGCATGTTGAGAAGATTTTCAATAAATACTGGCCAATACTGCTTAAAGATGAGATACTAAAGGAGATTATCCCCAAAAAACCAAAGTTTATATATAGAAAAAATAAGTCATTGAAGATGAAATTGGTTCACAATGTTTTGGACCCACCAATAGAAAAACATTTCTTTCCTGAATTGCAAGGTTTTTTTAACTGTAATAAGTGTAAGGCATGCAAAACAGTAAAAAAAGATACAAAGAAAAAAAGAAAGAGTTTTGCATCAACAAATACGAAGAAAGAATATAAGATAAATTCATTTATTTCATGTAATTCATCCCATGTAATCTATGTCCTAGAGTGCCCATGTCACTTACAGTACGTAGGGAGGACAGGGATGCTACTAAAAACAAGAATTGGAGAGCATTTGAACAACATAAAAAAGGGGTATGATAAACATAGTGTGTCAAAACACTTTAAATTAAAACATAATAGTGATCCAAGTCTAGCAACCTTTTATGGAATAGAAAGTGTAAAAAAACATTGGAGAGGAATAGATATGATTAATGAAATATCCAAAAGGGAGACGTTTTGGATATACGAATTAGATGTATTGAAACCGAATGGTTTAAATATAGATATTGATCTGAACTGTTTTTTAACGAATTTTTAAATATATTCTTTGGAAAAATGAGAGGTATATATTAGGGATGTCTGGTCTGAGGGAAAAAGGGATATATATGTATACATATAATTTAATGGATTATAGATGGAGAGTGGAGTTTCCCTTTAAGAATTTGGAGTTAGGTCCTTTGGAGTGAGGGGGATTCATTTGAAGGGTGAATGTAGATTCCCCATAGATAGGAATGATTAATGATAATTTTATGTGGGAGAGTTCTTTTATAAAAATACATATAGTAATATGTGATAAGAGTTTATAAATTGTATGTACTAGTTTGTGATGAAACTCATTTTGAGGTATAGAGTTCCTCTTTATAAGGCTTACTATCATGTGATAAACCTTTTGTAGATAATGACTTGATGTAAAACGTAGTTCACTCTTTTTAATATGTAGTTTATATGTTAAAATATATATTGGATAATATATGTGGTTATAAGATTTGTTGATAGAGTTGTATCTTTGCCAATTGAGCGGCGGTGTATTATTATAGCGCCGCTGTGATTGGTTAAGAAGTACCGCTGTGAAGATTGCGAGCGGTATATATGAATGGAGTTGACGTCTTGATCCATGCCGCTCCGTGAGGACGTCAGTGTGACGAAACGCGTAGGGCGGAGCTTATTGGAGGACGTCAAGACGTTCCCTGTAGCTGTTGGCGAGGTGTCCGCGGTGAACGGAGTTCGTCCATTATATGCTTCCTTATACTCTGCCGCTTGTTATACCAGTGTCAGGTGGACACTTGTTTTGTGAGTAAGATGACATTTTAATAAATATATACAGTTTTTACTTACTGCACCATCATGCCTTTCCTTTACTTTTGAGTGATACTGCCATTTATGTGGAGGATGATCGATGTATAAAAAGTTCTTGCCATATCGTAGAGTGGCTGCAGAGTATTGCTCCTGGTGTCTGGATTTCAAATTACAGAGGGTTGCTTCTTTGGATTCTTTCATCGCTCCCAGAGCAAATACGCTTGGGCTGATTTATAATTTGATCAGCATTAAGCTCTGGTGAATTTATTCCATTCATCTGGTGGTGGATTGAGCACGGTGGATTTATTTGTCTTAAGAAGAAATTCTTTTGGATGTGGGACTTTTGTACATGAATAAGAATTTATAAATTTGTTCACTGGGGACTTTTTTTTTTTGATAATATAAATTTATAGTGTTTGGACTTTCTTTGCACGATATATGAAATTTGATATGAGTTAAGCGCATTCCGATTTTGTGTTTTTTACTTTTCACCAATATTTGGGTTAGAGGTTTGCTGCTTTATAGGATTAATTATTGTTGATTGGCGCTTTCTTTTGTTTTTTGTCATGTGTTAGTAAAACTGTAAATATCATTGCAACTATGACTACGGGTATTCTTAGAGAATAAAAATTACTCGCAAATATACATGTATAGGTTGAACTGGATAGATTTGTGTCTATTGCCAACCTTATAATTTATGTTATATAATCATGTAACTACGTAGGCATTTTGCTATTTCTTTGAACTCAACCTTGACCCTGACAGTAACTCAGATCAAGCCTTGATCTAGTTTGTCTTTACTAATTATTATTATTTTACACACAGGCTTTTTTTGTTTAGATTTCTCCATGTGACTGCTGTGATAGCCAATCATGGCGGTCACATGATCAGAAACCAAGCCCCGCCTCCCAGCATCAGAAACCTCTTAAAATGCCAGGAGGCGCCGGCGTTAAGGAGTTAAATAAAAAAACATGGCAATTTTCTTTGATATGTAGGAGGAGATTTACTAAACCTGGAGGGTGCAAAATCTGCATGGAAACCAATCAGCTTCCAGGTTTAACTGTCAAAGTTTAATTGAACAAGCTGAAGGTAAAAGCTGATTGGGTACCATGCACAGCTGCACTAGATGCCAAGTGCTCCAGTTTTTGTAAATCTCCACCATAATGTTTTCACAAGCTAAATAAAATCCAGTTAGGGTTTAGAACTATTTTAAGATAAGGCAATAAAATCTGTAACAATACAATTATTCATTAGAATAAAATATTTCAGCTATTTTCTTACTGTTGATCAATGTGTTTTGCAGGTTGTATCGGACTAGTTATAGAAAACAGATGGTTTAAACAGCTGGTTAGATTTGCTTTTATGTTTTGTCAGTTTTTAGGTAACAGATGAGCTAAATTCCACAACTACTAGGCAACAGAATACATTGTGGTTGTCAAGAAACTATAAGTAGTGATGGCGTAACATAGCAAATGTTAAAAAGGGCACCTTAATCAGCATAAAATATTGGAGGTGTACACAAGACTGTTTTTCTCTTGGAACACCATCTCCAAATGATGTGCAGTTCTTTTATTACCTGTGGCAGTTTTTATATGCTGGTTTGCCTGTCTGTTCTATAAATAAAGCCTCCCACGCAGAGCAGGAAGGCACTGCCCAAAAACAGGAAGGAATTTTCAAAGTGGACAATGCAAACTGTTTATGGATGATTTGAAGGACACTCCCTTTTAACGTCAATTGCCAACAAAAAAGCATTCTATTCACATAATCTCTGTAATGCTGAAAGTCGAATAGAACACAGATCTTCATACCTTCAGAGTACAGTATGTAAACAAATAGAAGAGAATCAGAATGTATTATATTCATGAAGTGTTTAGGTTCATGGCAGTAATGAAGAATTTATTTAGCGTTGTGGGGGTTTTTTTTATCAGTCTTTGGTTAAGGTCACTGTTTGCAATCTTGATAATGGTTTGAGCCTTCTGAAATAGCTATTTAAAATTTAAAGAGAATGTGTAAAACCAACATTTCATATTCCTGATATATGCCTGCTGTACTTGCATGAAAGAATATCTTGTTCTTTTTGTATTGCTTTCATTTTGTGAAATACCTGGTGTTCCTGCCAGTCCATTTGCTTTCCTATTAAATACTGACCACACTAGGCAGGAGAGCACAGCACAGTCAGTTTTCTGGCTGTGCTGGGAACTTGGCCTGCTCTTGTTCAATGGTTAAACTTGTGCTGACACACCCCCTGAACAGCCATTTACTGGGAAATTCAGTGTACTGCTATTTCTCCTCCCTCAGCTCTCTGGGTTCTTGGTGCAGCTGAGAGCAGAGGTAATGTGGTCACTTAAAAAAGGGGAAAAAAAGGTAGTTATGTGTTTTATATATATATATATATATATATATATATATATATATATATATATATATATATACAGTCATGGCCGAAATTGTTGGCACCCTTGATATTTTTCCTGAAAATCAAGTATTTCACACAAAAAAGGTATTGCATTAACACATGTTTTGCTATACACATGTTTATTCCCTTTGTATGTATTGGAACAAATATAAAACAGAGGCAGAAAAGCAAATATGACATAATGTCACACAAAACCCCAAAAATGGGCTGGACAAAAGTATTGGCACCCTTAACTTAATATTTGGTTGCACACCCTTTGGAAAACATAACTGAAATCAGTCGCTTCCTATAACCATCAATAAGCTTCTGACACCTCTCACCCGGAATTTTGGACCACTCTTCCTTTGCAAACAGCTCCAGGTCTCTCTTATTGGAAGGACACCTTTTCCCAACAGCAATTTTAAGATCTCTCCACAGGTGTTCAATGGGATTTAGATCTGGGCTCATTGCTGGCCACTTCAGAACTCTCCAGCGCTTCTTTGCCATCCATTTCTGAGTGCTTTTTGACGTATGTTTGGGGTCATTGTCCTGCTGGAAGACCCAGGATCTTGGACGCAAACCCAGCTTTCTGACACTGGGCCCTACAGTGCGACCCAAAATCCTTTGGTAATCCTCAGATTTCATGATGCCTTGCACACAGTCAAGGCACCCAGTGCCAGAGGCAGCAAAACAACCCCAAAACATCATTGAACCTCCACCATATTTTACCGTAGGTACTGTGTTTTGTTCTTTGTAGGCCTCATTCCGTTTTCGGTAAACAGTAGAATGATGTGCTTTACCGAAAAGCTCTATCTTGGTCTCATCTGTCCACAAGACGTTTTCCCAGAAGGCTTTTGGCTTACTCAAGTACATTTTGGCAAACTGTAGTCTTGCTTTTTTATGTCTCTGTGTCAGCAGTGGGGTCCTCCTGGGTCTCCTGCCATAGCGTTTCATTTCATTTAAATGTCGACGGATAGTTCGCGCTGACACTGATGCTCCCTGAGCCTGCAGGACAGCTTGAATGTCTTTGGAACATGTTTGGGGCTGCTTATCCACCATCCGGACTATTCTGCGTTGCAATCTTTCATCAATTTTCCTCATCCGTCCACGACCAGGGAGATTAGCTACAGTGCCATGGGTTGCAAACTTCTTGATAATGTTGCGCACTGTGGACAAAGGCAAATCTAGTTCTCTGGAGATGGACTTGTAACCTTGAGATTGTTGATATTTTGCCACAATTTTGGTTCTCAGGTCCTCAGACAGTTCTCGTCTCCTCTTTCTGTTGTCCATGCTTAGTGTGGCACAGACAGACACACAATGCAAAGGTTAAGTGAACGTCTCTCCTTTTTATCTGCTTTCAGGTGTGATTTCTATATTGCCCACACCTGTTACTTGCCCCAGGTGAGTTTACAGGAGCATCACATGCTTGTAACATTCTTATTTATCCGCAGTTGTGAAAGGGTGCCAATACTTTTGTCCAGCCCATTTTTGGAGGTTTGTGTGACATTATGTCGAATTTGCTTTCTTTCCTCCCTTTTTTTGTTTTGTCCCAATACACACAAAGGGAATAAACATGTGTATAGCAAAACATGTGTTAATGCAATACGTTTCGTGAGAAATACATGATTTCCTGGAGAAATATCAAGGGTGCCAACAATTTCGGCCATGACTGTATATATATATATACACACACAAATTATTTTCCTTTCATTTTTATTTTAAATTGAATGGGTTGTTTTACAAGGTGGGGGTTCATATACTTGAACAGCTTCCCGTCCGCCCTGTAGCAGAAATACTGCTACAGGGCAGCACGGGTGTGCAAAATCACGTATATATATATATATATATATATATATATATATATATATATATATATATATATATATATATATATATATATATATATATATATGTGGTTTTGCATTTCGGGGTAGGGGGCATGCGCGTCCTACCATGCCACCATTTGCGCCCGTGGCTGTCAATCACTGGGACCCAGTCGGTGCCCGCCAGCGCCCGGTGATTACCGAGCAATATCTGACAGTAAGGAGGACTGTTTTGTTTACTAACAGTTCTCCTACCTGTCAGCTCGGGCACACTGCTTTGGATGGCTGTGCACAGCACAGCCACCCAAAGCAGTGTGCTTACAGTGAAGCACACAGACACCGCCCCATAGTAAAACACTCCCTGCACACAGTCAACTCTTTGGTCGCCCCTCATGTTAACCCTTTTCTGCCCAGTGCCATTAGTACAGTGTCAGTGCTTTTTTTAGCACTAATCACTGTATTGGTGTCACTAGGGATGTCAGTGACATCAATATAGTTCCCCCCAAAGTTAGAATGTCCGCCGCAGCCCCACTATAAGTCGCTGATCGCCGCCATTACTAGTAAAAAACCCAAAAATTCCAGTATATATACCGCCATTTGTAAATGCTATAACTTTCACGTAAACCAATTAATTTACACGTATTGAGATTTTGTTTAGCAAAGACATATAGCAAAATAAATTTTGGCCTAAATTTATGACGAAATTTGATTTTTAAATTTTTTTACTGGACATATTTAATAGAAAAAAGTCATAAAAATTGTTTTTTTCTCAAAATTGTTGCTTTTTTTATAGTGCAAAAAATTAAAACAAACGCACAGGCGATCAAATACCACCGAAAGAAAGCTCAATTCGTGGAAAAAAAAGGACATAAATTTTATTTAGGTGCAACGTTACATGACCGCACAATAGTCAGTTAAAGTAACGCAGCACCATAGCGCAAAAAATGGCCTGCTCAGGAAGGGGTGTAAATCCTCAGGGAGGGCAAGTGGTTAATTATGGAAGAAGTTAGACTTATGTAATTTTCCAATAAGTGTGTACAATATTAGTATTGTGAGATAAAGATATGTACAGTACGTATTTATATAATACCATAGTCCAACTCGGGACAAATAAAAATGCGAAGGTTAATTGCTCATTTTGGTCTAGGGCGGGTGTCGGCAACCCGCGGCTCCAGAGCCGCATGCGGCTCTTTTTCACCTTGGCTGCGGCTCCGGAGCACACTGCCCACCAGGTGACAGACAATAGGGTCTTCTGTGTGCCGGGCGCCCTCCTCTCGGGCGGCCGCCCCAAAAGTCAGCTAGCCCAGCAATGGGCAAAGTACGGCCCGGCGGACCTTTTAATCCGGCCCGCGGAGCGTGGCAAACATTGGCTGTCAGGATTTAGGCGGGGCAGCGTGACGAACTCCTCTCCTCTCACAGTCCGCCCTGAAGACCGGAATGGCGCGGGAACACGGCGAGAGGAACGCGCGGAGCAAAGGTAAATGAATTGACACAATATGGGGAATGAATTACTATAGGGGGGATGAATTACTATAGGGGGGATGAATTACTATATGGGGGATGAATTACTATGGGGGATGAATTACTATATGGGGGATGAATTACTATATGGGGGATGAATTACTATGGGGGATGAATTACTATATGGGGGATGTATTTTCAGTTTTAAAAATGTGGCTCTCAAAATAAATTTCAAACGTGGTTTTGGCGAGATTTGGCTCAGTTGTAAAAAAAGGTTGCCCACCACTGACCTAAGGCTATGATTGTGATTATGACGATACACTGTGGCCTTGATTAACCCTTTGCTTACTGGGCCCTTAAACCCCCTTCATGACCAGAGCGCTTTTTGCAATATATGCAGTGTCGGATTTGTTTTAAATGTTGCAATGGTTTTGCGGCTCCCAGTCTTTTTTTCCCTCTCGGAAACGGGTCCAAGTGGCTCTTTATGTCTTAAAGGTTGCAGACCCCTGGTCTAGGGGAACAATGAAAGGAAATATATTTACCTGATCCTCCAATTCTCCCTGCAGCTAGACCAGTACCTGCAACTTCTGCATCCAAGTGCTCTAGGGTCCTGACATCATCAAAGCCAGAGCAGGGTCCATAGATTATGGGGGAGCATTGTCTGCCAAGGGAGTGGAGGATCAGGTAAGTAAATCTGTTTCTTCTGTTCCCTGGACAAAACAAGCTAATAACCCTTGCAGTGCAGACACAGCCCTACTGCAAGGAATATTTTTTTTCTGCCTGGAATTGGGCTTTAGTATGCAATATAATATGAATATATCTCATTAAATGTTTTACTATTTTTTTGATGGGTAAAGAAAATGTATCTAATATTTTTTATTTTGGTGAAGGTTTTAGTGCAAAGACAATCACTTTCTGTATAGGTATGTATGTTAGGGGATCAGAAATGCATTATTTATGCAAAGTTATAATAATTAAAAAAAAAATCTTAACTTTTTTTAGAGTGTTAATTTCCACAGATGTAATATATTGTAGTTTCCAAAATGTTCAAGATCTGGTTGAGCTGTATAGCAGACAGGCAGACAGACACCTTCTGATTCATCCTTCAGTCCTTTGTGATGAAAGGTGTTTGGAGAAGGCTGTGATGCCACCGTCTTAACATACCCAGATTTAGGAAGTACAAGCCGGCTTGTTGTGCATGGTACACAACATTATATGTGTAGCTGTTGTGGGTTTTTTTTTTAGAAAGTTTTAATTTTAACACTATGCAAGTCTGTCTTTTAATATTCTGAATATAGAGAATGCAGCAATTAAAGTGGAATTAAGGTCTCTCAATCAAGATGAACTATTTTTAATCTTTATGCTGCTAGCATTAGTAAATAGAAAGGAAGGTATATTATATTTACTTGTTTTAAACATTTTATTTAAATTTATTCAGTTGCTTTCTGGCCTAAGCCAAAAGATGTCATAGATCTCATGAGTCTTCATGGACATTTTTTTTCTTTCATCTAGAGGAGGAGAGCAGGGGCTTTCTCAGCTAAGCCCATACTCCTACTTGCATGCTTGAGGGCAGATGGATTCCAGGAAGTAAATGCTACATGAGTTATCTGCCCTAACTCAAGATGGCCATGGCTGAAAATACTATGGTGGTGCTTTTTAAAGTGATTTATCAACAAAATAAAGGAATGAAGACATGGATGGATGGATGAGTTTGTTTTGAATATTAACCACCAGTACAGCTCTTATCTGGTCATGTACTAAATATGTATTGGCCAGACGGGAGTAGCGCTAATGCAGGTGCACATACCTGTATGTCCTCTTGCATGAGCCGCTCGTGCATGCTCTAGAGCGCATAGCGGCATGATCTGTGCAAAGAATACAGTAGATCACAGATTGGGGTACAGTGCCACTGTAATTGGCCCTGGTACCATGTGATCTCTGTGACTAATCACAGCAATCACATTACTAGTAGTAAATATTGGCTATCATTCATGACACCTTGGTTTACTACTTGGTTTACTACTGTATTCTCTGTTATTGGTCACAGCCATCACAATGTACAGGGCCAATCACAGTGGCCCTCTACCATGTGATAGCTGTGGCCAATCACAGCTATCAAAGTAGTACTGAATGGCTGCAAGAATGCAGTTGAACAGTATAACAAATGATTGCTTATACAACCAATAGTGTAGAAATAGAATCCCGATCAAGCCTCAAGAACAGTACATTGTCACTATGGTAAGATTGCACTGCTCTGGTGACAATATGCACAAAAAAATTGTAAAAATTTTTTTTACATACGATCACCAGAGCAAGTGCAGTGTCCTGCTGTGGCAGTGATCATGTACAATGGCTGCCTGCTCTGATATTACTGTATGTCACTGCCACCAGCCATTGTCTCTGATTACAAACACAGCAGTGCAATGTCACCAGGCTGCACCAGTCACAGTGTCCCTAATCACCCTTGCACAAAGTTACAGTGTCCTTGATTGCCATCACACCAGTCACAGTTTCCCTGATCATTGCCACACAAGTCAGTGTCCCTGATTACCGCCACACCAGTCTTAGTGTCATGAGTGCGATGCAAACCCTATTGACTTCAATGCAAACCCCTTCCCCCATTGACTTCAATGCCAGAACCCCCCTATTGACTTCAATGCAAAATCATTTCCCATTGACTTCAATGCAAAATCGCATCCCATTAAGTTCAATCCAAAAACGCCCCCTATTGACTTCAATGCAAAATCGCATCCCATTGACTTCTATTGAAAAACTCCCACTATTGACTTCAAATGCAAAAACGCCTCTACTTAAATTTTTTCATTTTATGTATATATTTTATTCTATTTTCTGTGTAATTTTTGTGTGTTACTTTCAATAAAAGTTATTTTACGAGTCTGGATTGTATTTTTTAAATTCATATTCATTTAAATTTATGATATTACTTAAAAAGTTGAATAGAATACAATTATGAGTATATATAAAAAGATATTTTTTTTAAAAATTGTCCATTTCGGTTTTGGCTTTCGGTCAAATGCCTCCTGAATTTTCGGTTTCAGTCTAGAATTTTAATTTATAGCATTTATATTTGTTTGGAGTGCTGCGATATATGTAATCTATCAGTTTAAAGCAGTTTCATATTTAAGGCAGCAGCCCGTTTGTTCTTTCAAATTTATATTTTCCGACAGCACAAAAAAAAAATTAATGATTGAATTTAAACAGGACTTTTTTTTTTTTATTATTTAAATATTTATTCATTTTCAAGTAAATAAATTAATTATACAGTACTCATACATTAAAAACATTAACACACTTATAATACCCTTATCACATCACTTTAATTTTTACTTATATTTATATTTCCTACCCCCAAAAAACTCTCCCTGCCCTTATTCCCCTCTGCAATACCCTTTTTTACTTGGGACCTCACCCCCTCTAAAAAAAAAAAAAAAAAAAAAAAAAAAAAAAAAAAGGCATTATTTGACATTATTTTACATTATGCCACTCTACATTCCACATTTAATTTTGACTTTTTATATATTTTTTCCTAAATTCTTCCCATCTATTCCATCTCACATAGTATCTTTCCATTTTATCTTCATACATATGGCACAATCTCTCCATCTTACATGTTTGTTCCACTCGGTTGACCCAATCCTCCACCCTCGGCACCTCACATCTCCTCCAAAACTTGGGTATCAGACCCTTTGCTGCATTCAAATAATACCATATTCCAGATTTTTTATAGTTGTTAACTGATAACTCTGTACTATGAAAAAGGCAAGTCTCTGGATCTAATATAATATCAACTTTGGTTATTTCCCGAATCAATTGTACTATTTTCTCCCCAAATTCCTGTATTTTTGAACACTCCCACCATATATGATACACCGTGCCTCTACCTCCACATCCCCGCCAACACATTGGTGAGTTCTCTCCATTCAACCTATGTGCCACACTTGGTGTGATATACCATCTTCCTAAAAATTTAAAGTTCATTTCTACTTCCTGCATATTTACATTTTAATGAATCAATCTATACATTTTCTTCTGTTTTTCCTCATCTATTATTACACCCATATCCCTTTCCCATTTTTCTAAATAAGGTGGCCTTATATCTGTGTATATTTCAGTGGGCATTTTATATATTTTAGCAATTCCGTGTTTCCCATCTCCCCGTGTCTCCAATAACCGTTCAAAAAGGTTCCAATCTTTTCTAATTCTCAAGGACTTTGGGAGCTTCCCCACAAAGTGTTTCAATTGATTATACCGCCACTCATCCATTCTTATGAAAACTTCTCCTTTTTTCTTTTCCAATTCCTTAAAAGAACCCATTTCCTGTCCCACCATTACATCCCTTAACTGAGCATCCTCCTTCTTAATCCACCTTCCTGTGATACCCTTTTTACCCGGTGGGAAAAACTCTGTATCCCCTAGTGGCATTAACAGTGAATTAAATTCCCATCCCTTCTGTCTGTGCAACACATCCCAAACTCTTCAAACATTTAAAGTGTATAGACTTGTGCTATCTATCTACTATACTATGTGGGCACCCATATGGTCCTACTTAAATTAACTTTACTAAGTCCATTTTCAATTTTAACCCAACTTTTCCCTTTTGGATTATGCATCCAATCAAAAATTCTTCCCATAATTACTGAATTATAATATCTTTTAAAATCTGGAACTCCCAATCCACCCTTCACTTTATTTCTACTTAATATTTCATAGCCTTTTCTAGGTTTTTTATTCATCCAGATATATCTTGTTATCATGTTTTTAATTGTATAAAATATACTTCTGGTAACTTAATTTGTATCATTTGAAATTTATACAGGATTTTAGGAACAATCACCATTTTTATCAGGTTTATACGACCCATCCATGATGGGTTTCCTCCACCTAATTTCCTTAGTTCCTCCTTAATCTCATTTAACAATGGAATATAATTTACATTGTATAAATTCTTATGAGAGGCAGTTAATTTTATTCCTAAGTATTTTACTTCATTTTCTCTCCAGACGAAGAGAAATTCCTCTTGTATCTTAATTTTCTCTCTATTTGGGATATTTATATAAAAAATGTCAGTTTTTGTTGGGTAATTTTTAGATTTGACAACTCCCCGTATTTCTTCAGCGTCATCATTAAATTTGGTAACGTTATCCTAGGGTTCCCCACATAAAACAGCAAATCATCCGCATAAGCTGCCACCTTATGCTCTGTGTCTCCAATCCAAATTCCTTTTATGTCTATATTATTCCTTATTGTAGATAACAAAGATTCCGACGTCAATACATACAATAATGGAGACAGAGGGCATCCCTGTGTTGTTCCGTTTGACATCCCAAAATACTCTGATACATATCCATTAACCATAATTGCTGCGGTGGGCATACTATACAACTTCCTTATCCACTCTCTCATTCTAACTCCCAACCCCAGCACTTCCAATGTGTCCATCATGTATCCCCAGTCTACTCTATCAAATGCCTTCTCGGCATCAATCGAGAGCACCACCACTGGGGTCTTCTCTTTCCTACTTTTCTGTTTGAGGAGCAAAGATCTCAATGCATTGTCTCTACCCTCTCTCCCAGGGACAAAACCCACCTGATCCATATGTATCCATTCAGGCATCAAATCTTTCAACCTATTTGCTAATATCTTTGCATATAATTTAGTATCTGTGTTCGGTAAAGAAATCTGTCTATAGCTTGAACATTGAGTGACATCCTTTCCTTCTTTATGGATAAGAACTACATGTGCCTGTAGGGATTCTCGCCTCATTTCCATCTCTCCTCCCAGAGTATTCATATATATCTTCAATTTGGGTGCTAATAGTTCTTTATATTTTTTATAATACCTTACAGTGTATCCATCTGGTCCTGGACTTTTCCCCACCACGGTACTTTTTAATGCTGCTTGTATTTCTTCCTGGGTTATTTCTGATTCTAGGGAGCTCAATTGCTCTTCACTTAATTTCAACAATCCTGCATTTTTCAAATATGTCCTTTTTTCGATTTTCCCTCTTACATCGTTATTTATAGGGTTATGGGGGTTGATATTATATAGCTTACTGTAATATTCTTTAAACACCCTAGCAATCTCTTTGGTTGAATGTACCAATACTCCCTTGGAATCTCTTATTTTCTCTATTAAATTCATAGTCTTTTCTTTTCCTCTGAGCCCACATTAAATACTTTCCAGGTCTATCTCCCCATTTATACCTCTCGCTTATTTTATTAAAGACTCTTCTTTTTTCTTCCTCCATCAAGTCACCTAGTTCTTCTTTCTTATTTATTACCCTCTGCATTATCTCTTTTGTTAATCTACTCTTATGCATTTGTTCAAGTTTAGAGAGTTCCTTAAGGAGCCCATTTATTTTTTCTCTTCTTTCCCTTTTTTTTTTTTGCCCCGATTGCAATAATGATACCTCTAATATAAGCCTTATGAGCTTCCCATACAGTTGCCAAGTGTCTCATTCAACCTCCATACTGTTCCACCTTTCACCTCCTTTCCCCATATTAATTAAATTGTAACGGGCATGATCTGATATTGACATTACTTCAATTTCAACTTTAACCAAGGATTCTATAAGTCGATGTTCCAGCAATATATAATCCAGTCTCGAATACATCTCATGTGCATGCGAGAAGAAAGTATAGTCTCTATCCTTCATATGCTTAATTCTCCATATATCCACTAATTGGCATTCATATATCATCCTCTTCAATGATCTCAGAGACCCACTCTCCTTCCTCTGCACAGAAGAGGTTGCATCCATCTGCAAATCCATACAAACATTGAAGTCTCCAGCTACAATCAAACTACCTTTCTTTGAAATCCATCAATTTTCTCAGGACCCCTTTCAAAAATAGCTCTGGTTTCTTATTTGGGCAATACATATTTGCTAGTGTACACTCCATTTCTTGCAATTTACCCTTTAAAAACAAAAATCTCCCTTCAGGGTCTGTCACTCTATCCTCCAACTCAAACCTCATATTCTTTGCGAACCCTATTGCCACCCCCTTTGCTCTTTTAATTGGGGAATCTGCATAGTACCACACTGGAAAATATCTAGAGTTTAATTTCACATTTGTCTCTATCTCCAGATGTGTCTCCTGTAAAAAAAAAACACTGAAGACAATCTATGCTGTAACTCTTTAAATATCCTGAATCTTTTCCTGGGGCTATTTAACCCATTCACATTATATGTTACAAACTCTATCTCTTCCATTCTTTTTACCTCTTCTTCTCTCCCCTTCCCTCTGTGCTAGTGTGTCTCCCATCATATTGCAGAGTGAAAACCTAGCTACCTTCCCCCCATACCACTCCCCCCCCACCCTCTCTATTAGGCTTATCATTTTCCTGTGAATCATTTGTGGACCTACTCCCACCTTTGATTCCAGCCATGAAGTGAAGATCCGCCCCTGTACGACTCACCTCTCCCCCCCCCACTTCCCCAGTGTCCCACTTTTTATCTACTTCAATAAATGTCTATATACTCTCCTAGTGGGAGGCTGGAAAGAGATGGAGGAAGAGGGAAGAGAAAGAAAAAAAACAAACACCCCCCCATTCCTCTTCTCCACTCCCCACGCACTTCTCTACTCTCTGTTTTTCCTTCTAATTAGCTGCCAGTCCTCTTTTCCCAAGTCTCGTATCTCTCCTTCTTCTTCCCATCCAGGTATCTCCATTCTCTGCAGTTCAAGTTTATAGCAAAAGGCTCTCATATCTTCAGGAAATCTCAAAATTGCTGTGACTCCATTTTCCCATCCAATTAAACACGCTGGGAAGCCCCATCTATATTGCACATTTTGTTTTTTCATCTGTTCCAATAATGGTTTCAAAGTTCTCCTTCTCAACAATGTCCCCATTGCTAAATCTGCGAAAATCTGAATTTTTATTTCTCCATACTTAATACTTGTTCTTCCTTTGATCTTTTTCCATATCTCTTCTTTATCCCCATAATTATGGAATTGTACAATTATATCTCTCGATTTTTCTTTACCCCTTTCTTGTTCTATAAACACCATCCAATTTAAGGGTCTCAGAAACAGATCTGTCCATTATAGTGTTTAACAGTTTACCTATTGTTTCCCTTAGGTCTTCCCCTTGTGAAATCTCTGGAACTCCTCTTATCCTTAGATTACATCTCCTATCCCTATTTTCTTGATCCTAAATCTTATAAAGCAACTTTCTTTGCTCTTTCCTTATTTCTAATGACCATTTTTCCATTTTCGAGACAATTTGGGCATGATTTTTAACTTTTTCTTCCACTCTATTTAACAGTTGCCCCAGCTCTTTCTGAATTATCCCCATCTCTTGCTTTATTGATTTTTCCAGGTTTTTAAACATTTCTGACATTTCTTTATTTGGCATTTGTAGTACCTCTTGGTGTTCTTTCACCTCCATTCGCTCTATCGTTTGTTGGCTGCTATTAACCATTCCAAGGGATAGCCTAGGGCTCTTTTCCATACTGATTTCCAGTTCACTCCTTTCGCTTGCTGCCTGAGATCTTTCTGGGGTCACATTCCCCTGTGAAGTATCTTTTTTAATCGCACCTGTTTGGGAACCCTTAGGCCCACTTCCTTTAACACTTTTATTTTTCATGTCGCCGATAAGACATGCTTCCCTCATTTATTTATTTAAACGCTGAGATAAATTAAGAGTTTTTTTTTTCCTATTGACCCACTACAACTTTTTATATATATCCTTTTCCACAATTTTTATATCTTCTAGGGTCAATTACTATCCACTTTATCCTCTCCACCTTCAGACTCCCTTGGAATCACCCCCCTCTATAATACACAATCGTTTAACATTCTTTTAGCCCAGCCGCTCTCACTCACCTTCCCTTCTTCACATATCTTCAGTCAGGCGGCTTCAGGCTTTTCTTCTGGGGCTTAACTTCCCCTTGAATATGTCCTCTTTTCTTCTTTGGGGGGGATTCCTCCGGGTCTCACTCCTCCATATCCGACACAAGCCGGAGGGAAACCGGTGTCTCTCTCCCTTCTCAGGACGCCGGCTGGCTTCACCTCCTCCCAGCGCTCTTTCATGGTACACGTGGTCTCCACGTCACTCCGTCTCCTGGCACTCCGTCCAGTGACCTCCACCATCCAGACACTACCGTCAGAGAGCGTCCTACCCATCAACCCAGGACTCCACTCCTTCCTCCGGGATCACCCCTCTCACGAGCAATCCTCCGGAGAGCATCCGATCATCCCCCGCAGCTCACATGGACACCAGGTAAAGTAGGAAGGGTGGCTATTGGAGACTGCTCACATCGCACTCTCCTTCGCCGCCATGTTCAGGCTCCTCCCTCAAGCCACAATGAGGTTGTCGAATTTAAACAGGACTTGATATGACTTGCACTGTCTTCAACTCTTGGGAAGAAGGACCACAAACTGTGATTAGGCTGCCAAACACAAAATCAATAAACACAGTGCTAAAAAAAAAAAATAATAATACAAATTAATATTTCAGCTGCTTAGCCAAGAATATACAATGGCTGTGCTCTAAAAAACATTCAATTTGACAAAACACATAGGATTGAACAAGGAATTTGAAGCGCTTGGTGCATTATTTAAATGTGATTTTTTTTCTTTGTATTGTGTTCTTAATTTAGATTAATAAAAATAACTTCTGTTAGAGTTCTTATTATTTCATATAATTTAATGTGCAATACCGGATGGAATCCTAATGTCAATAGCAGTCGACACAGAGAAGAACTCTTGCTAAAGAGATCACAAAAAGCTATAATACCATTTCTGAACCGCTTGCCGTCTGGCCACAGTAGTTGTACTGGGAGTGGGCGGCAACTGCAGGCTGGGCGATGTACTGCTACGTCATAGTCTTTCTTCGGGTTTTGGGACACAAGTTTGACAGCTGATTTCAGCCAATGATTTTGGCTGAAGTCAGTTGATGGGCTGTGTCTAAGCAGAGTTCTGTGTTTACAAAACACAGAACTCTGTGTACAGGGATCAGGGAGAATAAACAGCTATACAGTAAAGTAAAAGCAGCACATATTACACACATTACGCATTGTTAGGCACACAATCAACCCCTTGATGATTGTCCTTAGATGTTAACCCCTTTCCAGGCAATGGAATTATTAGCACTGATCACTATAGTATTAGTGTCAAGTGGTTAGATAAGGGGAATTGAATTCTGGTGAGTGTCTCACCATGTGATAACGGGTATAATGCAGATTGAGTGACTGCTTGGAAGACTAACCCTCCATCCACATCAAGCCCGACTTTGAAATCGTGCGACTTACAGTGAAGTCGCACGATTTCAAAGTCGGGGGACCTGCCGATTTCAGCTGCGATTTGCAAGACATCGGATACAGATGTCTATGCAAATCTCACCAAAAGTAGTGCATGTACTACTTTTGAAATCGGTGTGGCTCCAACCAAGTCAGAACCGCACCAATATGACCGTTCTAATTGTGGACAATAGGGTGCAACTAGGCATGCGATTTGAAAGTCACAAGGCTTGCAAATCACATGCCAAGTCGCATCCAGTGTGAACCAGGGCTAAAGGTAAGGGCTTTTAGCTTAGTGTGATTTGATTTTGCTTTTTATTTACAGAGTCTTGATTTTTATATCCCAGCCTCTCTAGCTACTGAACCTTTGGCCCTATCACAGGACTCGATGTCCAGGACATCAAGTCTTTGTGAGAGATGCCTGTTAGGATCAGTAGGCAGTAGGATACACCAGACAGGTTTATTGTACAAGCAAGTTATCTGTATCCACTCAGAGAGACACAGTCCAGGAAATACAGCAGCATATCTGAAGTTGCAAGACACAGGAGTCACAGAGGTTCTCAGGGAGCACTGGGGTTACAGGATGACACAGAATATTCTGGGGTCACTGAATGAAATGGCATGCTTTGGAATCACTGGGAGACACAGTATACTCTGGGGTCATTGAACGATGCAGTTTTCCAAGTGATGCAGGTTACTCTGAGATGAATGGGTGACACGTTATTATTATTATACAGGATTTATATAGCGTTAACAGTTTGCTCAGCGCTTTACAATATAGCGGGAGACAATACAGCAACAATACAGTTCAATACAAGAGGGTTAGGAGGGCCCTGCTCCTTGGAGCTTACAATCTAAGAGGGAGGGGCTAGTGGTACAAAAGGTAATAACTGTGGGGGATGGACTGGTAGGAGGAATAGAAGATTCCATTATTAGCTGAGGGCAGGATAGGCTTCCCTGAAGAGATAGGTTTTCAGAGATCGCCTAAACATGAGCAAAGTAGGCGATAGTCTGATAAATTGGGGTAGAGAGTTCCAGAGGATCGGGGAAGCTCTGGAGAAGTCCCGGAGATGAGCATGGGAGGAGGAGACAAGGGAGCTAGAGAACAGGAGATCATGCAAAGAGCGGAGAGTACGGTTTGGGCGACATTTGGAGACAAGATTGGTGATGTAATTTGGGGAACAGTTATAAATGGCTTTATATGTTATTGTAAATGTTTTGAATTCTATCAGTTGGGCAATGGGCAGCCAGTGGAGGGATTGGCAGAGAGGGGTGGCAGATATGGAATGGTTAGTAAAGTGGATGAGTCTGGCAGCAGCATTCATGATAGACTGAAGAGGGGATAGCCTTCGATGAGGTAGGCCAATGAGGAGGGACTTACAATAATCAAGGCGAGAGATAACCAGGGAGTGAATAAGTTGCTTAGTAGTTTCCGAGGTTAAGAATGGGCGTATATTGGAGATGTTGCGGAGGTGAAGTCTACAAGATTCGGACAGAGATTGGATTTGAGGCTGAAAGGACAGATGGGACTCTAGGATTACATCTAGTACCCTGGCATGAGGGGAGGGACTGATGATTGTGTTATTGATCTTGATGGAGAAGTCAGGGGAGGGGGCATGGGCTGGAGGGGTGAGGTGAGGAGTAGAAAGATAGATTTGTGTGTCATCAGCATATAGATGGTACTTAAAGCCATGGGAGTTTATCAAGTGACCAAGGGAGGAGGTGTAGATGGAGAAGAGAAGGGGTCCAAGGACAGAACCTTGAGGGACCCCTACAGAAAGAGGGAGTGGGGAGGAGGAGACAGAGTTATAGGTAACGCTGAAGGACCGCTGCAATAGGTAGGAGGAGAACCAGGAGAGAGCAGAGTCTCGAAGGCCAAGAGAGTGGAGTTTTTTGAGGAGGAGGGGATGGTCAACAGTATCAAAAACCACAGAGAGGTCAAGTAGTAAGAGTACGGAGTAGTGGCCATTGGTTTTAGCAGTTAGTAGAACATTAGTGAGTTTTAGTACGGCAGTTTCAGTGGAGTGTAGTGAGCAAAAGCCAGACTACAAAGGGTCAAGAAGGTTGTTGTCAGTGAGGTAGGAGCTCAGGCGATTGTAGACTAAGCGTTCTAAGAGTTTCGAGGTAAACGGGAGCAGGGAGATGGGTCTTAAGTTGTTAGGGTTGGTGGGGTCCAGGGAGGGCTTTTAAAGTATGGGAGTGATGTGTGCATGCTTTAGAGGGGTGGGGAAGGCACCATTAGAGAGGGAGAGATTGCAGATGTGAGTGATGGAGCATAGGATAGAAGAAGAAGGTGACCGTAGTAGTTGTGAGGGGACACATGAAGTTCAGGGGTCACTGGGTGTCATAGGGTGCTGTGAGATCACGGGTGTCAAGGGAGATAGTAAAGCATACAGAGATCTCAGAGATCACTGGAGTTGATGAAGATACCAAGCTCAGGCAAAAGGAGATACTGCAGCAGGAAGGCTCCGCATAGGCATAGCTACACAGTGCTCAAACGCTAAGCCGCCGCTGTGTACTGACTGGCCATGGTGCCCATGCTTCTGGATGAACACTGGAAGTGCCACTGGCTGTACATCAGGAGACCCAGCACTGAAACAGAAAAGTGAGTGTGACATGGAGACTGAAAGGCATTAAACTACCACATTTATACCACTGATTACTTGACAATGGCAGCTGAAACTGACCTGAAAATCAGTGAAGAATCGGTCTGGGTGAAGACAGCGTTGGATACTTGGACAGGTAAGTGTCATTTCTTTTAAGTCAATAGCTACAGAATTTGTAACTGCTGACTTTTATTTTCATTTTTCAGACAGAAGATTCTCTTTACGGAGTTAAACGGTTATTGTAATAGAGCAAGGTCAGTGGTGTGGTGCCACCTAGCTCTGAAAATAAGGTATAACAGCTGGTGTTTTATAAATAAAAACCACACTGAGAAGCAAGATGCTAAGTACCAGTATATTTCTTGCATCCAATTTGCGGAAAATGAGGGCAGAAGCCCAAAAGCTTGCAAGCTTGAAAACTCACTTGTTGTGCTGTTCAAGTTTCAAACAATACAACAGCCATAGGGAAATGCTTACTTACAAATATCATTTTATAACTACAGTATATAAACGAGGGGAGATTTACGAAAACGGGTGCACACAGAATCTGATGCAGCTATGCATAGTAACCAATCAGCTTCTAGGCAGGGGTGGACTGACCATTTGGAAACTCGGGCACTGCCCCAGGGCCCGGGGTCAGTAGGGGGCCCCATGAGATGCTCCTGGTACCTTTTTCATAGGCTTTTTTGAGTTTGGGCAAGGACACAGGGACCCCATGGTCCCCTATTGCCCGGGGGCCCCATGAGTTGTCAGTCTACCCCTGCTTCTAGGTTTTATTGTCAAAGCCTAATTAACCACTAGCCTACTGGGCACTTATACCCCCTTCCTGTCCAGGCCAATTTTCAGCTTTCAGCGCTGTCACACTTTGAATGACAATTGAGTGGTCATGCAACACTGTACCCATATGAAATTTTTATATTTTTTTTTAAAACAGATAGAGCTTTCTTTTGGTGGTATTTAATCACCTCTGGGCTTTTTATTTTTTGCTAAACAAACCAAAAACAACAGAAAATTAAAAAAACAACTTTTTTTTAGTTTTTGTTTTAAAATTTTGTAAATAAGTGATTTTTCTCCTTCACTGATGTGCGCTAATGAGGCTGCAGTGATGGGCACTGATGAGGAGGCATTGGTAGGTAGCACTGAAAGGCAGCACTCATATATGGCACTGATAGGCGGCACTGATAGGCAGCACTGACGGGCACTGATAGGCGGCACTGATGCGCACTGATAGGCAATGCTGACTGGCACTGATAGGTGACACTGAAAGGCAGCTCAGGTGGGCACTAATATGTGGCATTGATGTGCACTGGTAGGCACAGATATGTGGCATTTATGTTGCACTGATGGGCACTGGCAGGTGGCACTGATGAGTACTGACAGCTGGCATTGATGGACACTGACAGGTGGCACTGCTGGGGCTACACTGATCATCAGTGCCCTGTGAGGAATGCTGATCACAGGCTCGCCTCTCCTCTTGAGCTGTCAGCATGACAGCTCGAGTGGAGAGAAATGCCGATATCCGGCATTTCCCTATTACATGTGATCAACTGTGATTGGACACAGCTGATCACATGACCAAGCCGACATCTTCGTCTCTTTCCGTTGATCAGTGATGCACCACCGATCGCCATGCTGCACGCTCCCTGAGCCACGCACGCGCATTTAGAGTGGGAGGATGTCATATGACGTCCTCCCAGAACGAGAGAATCGCCTTGCGCCCGTCATTGCCTTATATGGCAGGCGGGAGGCGGTTAAACAAGCTGAAATTAGAAGCCGATTGGTTACTATGCCCAGCTGCACCAGATTCCGTGTACACCAGTTTTAGTATATCTCCCCTACTGTGTTGCTTCTTAATGTGCACCCCAGCTGCTGGTAAATTTGGTCCTATTTCCCCTCTTTAGAACACAACAAAGCCAGGCACACAGCATTTTTGGCATTCTTCCTCTGACTCAAAAGACCAGTCTAGGGGTTTCTTTTATTTCCTGTGCGTTTTATTGGAGAACGATGAACTTGGATGGGGATGGGGATACCCTAGAACTGCAAAAGTGTAGAACTTGCGGACTGCTTAACTTTTGGCTGCTATGCATAAACTTCTGGATTTATTGCAAAACCTTTGGCTTCAGTGCACAACTCCTGGCTGTATTTCATTTGGAAAAGAAATGTCCCACAGGATCTCTAAGCTGACTGTGAACTATACTCCTTCCAGGATGTTTCAAAGCACCACACTGTTACACTCTGCAGAACTGGGGTTTTGTGCTCACTTAGCCACAGGATCATCAGTTGCCTCCTGTTGATATCCACCTGTCTCTTTCCCAGTGAGGAAGATGTAGACTCACACCACTTCTGGACAACTTGGGCTCTCCCACAGCTTCTTCCAGGTTTCCTACCGTAAGCCTTCTGCTGACCCAAATTGATTCTTATACTAGGCCTTGTAAATAAGCCCCCCAGATAAACCAGGCTCAGACCTTAGTGTCTTCAGGCTGGCTTCCTCCTAGACCTCTGCCCCGGGGGGGGGGGGGGGGATTGGACTCAGGAACACTGCTGCTCAGGCCTCAGACTGCTCAAAGGCTCTCTCCACCTTCTGGGCACACCCCCTAGGAATTGGCTAGAATTCCATAAATATTCAGGCTGCAGACTCTGTCCTTCCTCCCCCTATATCTAGACATCTCTAGAAGACTGGAAGTACCAGAGAAGCAGCCTGTGAAACTCTGAGCTGCCCCAAGTAATCAACCCCTGCTTCACTGATTACAGAGGAGCTGAACTAAAATTACCTAGTAGCCTACTCTAGACTAGAAGGGGGCTACATTAATAAGCAGATACATAGAAGTATCTTGAATTGAATAAATAAGGCACCTTTTCTTAAAGGATCTGAACTCAAAAAGTGAACAGTTGCTTTATTACTGTATAGGAAACAATTAGAATTGATAATTGTGTCTCAGTAGTACCATAAAAATCAATCTACCTTTTGTAATAAATTCTTTCTGAAAAACAGCAGTATACTTTCTGATGTGTGAGGGTGCCTAGGCACTCCAGTACTTACATCTTCAAGGCTATAAATTTTCAGTATGAGACCAATGACACTGTTAGTCCGAGTTTTGGAGAGAAATTTGCTGCTCACTGTTTACCTGTTTACATTGCTGAAAGCTCTGACATGAGGGAGCAAAGCCCTGCCTCAATAATCAAAATGGCCACTTTCACACAAGGCACAGTAAGTCAGTAATGGGGCAAAGACTAGCTGAAGTAGAGACCACAGGCAATACGAATAAGAAGTCCCTTCAGCACTGTATTAATATCCAGTGACAAGAAACTGTTACTACAAATAGCTGTCTCAAAAGGAAAAATCTTCCCTAACATTCAGGGTTAATCCTTGCAGAGCATATCCCTCCCTCTTGTCCCTAGTGATATGATAGTATAACAAATCTCAACAAGTGCCCTGTTTCCCACTACTTGAGGTTTCTTGAAGTGGAACTTAACTCTCTCAATTGACAATAACTATTTTTAATCTTTCTCCTGCTATCATTAGTAAATAGATAGGAAGGAATATTATATTTGTTTATACTTTTTTTTCCATTTCTTCACTTGCTTCCTGGTTTCTGGCCTTAGCCAAAATGATGATATACATCCTAGAAGTCTTCATTGCAATTTTTTTCTTTCATCTGGAGGAGCAGAGGAGGGGCTTCCTCAGTTAAGCACACCCTCCTGCCTGCATGCCTGAGCTAAGGGCAGCTGGATTTCAGGAAGTAAATGCTACATGAATTAGCTGCCCTTAATCAAGATGGCTTCAGCTAGAAATGGTAGGGGGTGTTTTTCAAGGTGATTTCTCAACATAATTAAATAAAGCATGGAGACAAGGGTGGATGGGAGAGTTTGCTTTGAATATTAAAAATTAATAAATAGCATTTTCATTTTGTGGTGCACAGATACAGTTACGTTCTGCTTTCTTGTTGACAGGCGAGCATTTTGCCCACTCTGCAGTCCCTCTATCAGGGATATGCAAATCATTTCGCCCGATGCCAGAGACAAGCAGTTCCAGATGCCCGGCAGGTGGGGTTTTTTTACATTTAGCCATGCTGCAGGCAATCAGCCACTTTAGCCTGGGTCCACGCAATTTCAATATAGGTGTGACTTTGCCGGCTCTCTCTCTCTTTCCACAACTGCCTCCCATTGATTTCAATGCAAAAACGTCTCCCGTTGACTTCAATGCAAAAATGCCTCCTGTTGACTTTAATGCAAAAACGCCTCCCAATTACGTCAATGCCAAAATGCCTCCCATTGACTTCAATGCAAAAACTCCTGTCAATAGCGATCCTATGTGATCACTTATCTCCACATGCCACTCTACTCTATCACTTGTGAGTCTAGAACGCACCACTACAAACTCGCACAGGACCCTTTTCATAATGGCACTCAAAACGCAATGCATGTGGATTGCATCTGAGTGAAGCACTTCAATATGAACACTTACTATCCAGCCTGTCATGAGAATCTGTGCATCTGAAAACGCATATGTGTGCACCAGGCCGGCAAATCGTAGGTTCTGGTGCAATTATTTTCAATGGCACCTAAAATGAGGTGCGGTTTTGCCACGATTGTCACACGGCAAATTGCATTGCATGAAACTTGTCCCCCAAAAGAAGCTCCTACTCCTTTTGGGAGACAAGCTTCACGCAATTTGAATTGCCACACAGTAAATCATACGATAATTGCCGCAAATTGCATCAGGTGAAGCTTATTGCCCAAAAGAAGCTCCTGCTCCTTTTTGGGCAACAAGGTTCACACGATGCAATTTGCCACTCATTAAATCGCGTGACAATTGCGGCAAAACCGCACCACGGTTTAGGTGCCATTGAAAATAATGACACCTGAACCTGCATTTTGTGATTATAGTGTGTTTTGAGATTGTCAGGCAGAATTGCAGCGAATCTGTTGCAATCCCAAAATGCCCAGGTGTGAAAGGGGCCTAACGGAGCTGATACTGAAGCTTTATTTGGCTGCTCAGCAACCACTAACTGAGCGTCCAAGTGTTTCTGTGTGCAAAGGTAACCTGGAGGAATTTTTTTTTTCTCATTGGGGCTAGCATCTTATTTACTCACTCAGCAGATGAGCTTCTGCTGAGCGTTAAAAGAGCCCAACACTCCCCTTTTCTTGACGAGCACCTTGTGCTTGTCACACTGCAAGTTCTTTCCACTCCTTGCTAATCCCTGAGTGTGGCGCTGAAGACAGGCAGGGAGGTGAGTAGGAGCTAAATAGCGCAATGTTAAAAACATTAAAAGCCCCAGACATTCCTAAAAGCACCTCTGTCTAATAAAAAACATCAACCATTCATTTTTTTTTTTAATCAGGACAAGTAAAGTAGATTGTCAGGAGGGAAAAGTAAATTGGGATCCTGATTTAGTTCCTTGGACAAGTAGTTTTTTAAAACATTTCTTTAAAATAACTCCCAACTATCTCAGACTTTGCAGGACAGTCCCAAGACTGCTTTGTCCCGGCTTTGTTCTGACCTCCCAGCTGCAAGGACAGCCGCACTTTCCCTGTCTTTGTAGCTTTGAAAATGTACAGTACTGAATGTAAATGTGTGCACTACACTGCTAGGCCAATGACTGGACCAGCATGTGGCCCAGCAGGGTGGGGAAGGTTGCCTGTACCACTACCTTGTTGTCCAATTAGGTTAGGTTGTCCTTCAGGGATCTTCAGTGTCTCACTAGGCAGCCAGAGCTGGTAGCTGGAGCCAGGAGTGTGGCTGCCTTCTCCACTCCTCCAACAGGTTCCTTCACTCAGGCTGATTCTGCAACTGAAGAAGGGGAAAGAGGCGTAACGGACAAAGCAGCATGTAGGAGTCTTCAACCCTCTCCATTTGGTAACACTCTTCCACTATATACTGTCCTAGCCTGTTACTATGCTTACCACATCTAACACCATACTATCCAACCTCCTTTACAAATATAGGCAATAAAAAGATTGCTTACCCAAAAGGAAATAAAGGAAGTTATACAAAAACTGAGAGGGCCTGCATAAATATATGACTGGAGTACACCACAAATTACCCAAAGCACAAATACACTCACATTAACATAATACCATCAAGAAAAAAATTAAACAATTTACATGGATAGAAAATACTGGATGAATTATTGTATTGAAAGATCAATACGTGTGTGACAGACAGTATGTCCATGGCAATAAATCTCAGTCCAAAGTGATATCTTGCAGCCCAATAAAGACTTGGGAGGTCTCCTTGACACAGTAAAGTGAACAATGTTAACAAAGGAGAGTGCACCAAATCTTCTACGTCTATGTCGCATCAAAACTAGCACTGACAAAAGCCTTGCTGTTGGGAGTAGTTCGGCTTCTACACAACCCTCCTGTTCACTGAGGCCATTGATGTGCTTGTTTCTTCTGATGCTTCTGAATGTATTATTAAATTTGTATTGATTAGCAAATACTGTAAATAACCTTTGGGGAAGTCAACAGTTAAAACAAATCATCTCTGGGCGCTAATGCTTTTCCCATCTGTAGCTAGGTTTCTCTTAGGGCTGAACCACACTTCAATTTGTATGACACTGGAAATTTTGAATCCATGGGGAAAAAAAACTTTTTTCCTTTTTTTTTTCTTTTAATTTAAATTGTTTGGAAAAATATAAAAAAAGAAATCAGTGTGGAGTAGTTTTACAAATTGAAAGTAATACTGGGAAGTTGAATTGCAGTGTGTATAAAAAGTATTATGCTTAAAATAAAAGTAAAGCTTATTCAGTAAATAATGTCAACTTGTTTTTTTTAAAATTTGTGATGATCCAGAAGCAGCAGAAAGAGTGTTTCTGGAATGAGAACTCTGATGGGAATAGCTACTCCCACTTTCATTCTGGTCCTCATCATTTAATTCCATAAAGTACTTTTTAATGTCCTTAGGGCACCTCTGGAAGGCAAGGATGTGTTTTGTCATCCTTGTAGCATTTGGAAAAGAATATTTCTTCTCACATTATTTGCAATTTATAGCTTTGCTTTCAGCAGAAATTGCACTGAGGAAATGTTTCGAAACTAAGTGTTGGTCTCAACATTTAACTGAAAGAAGGAAAAGAAAAAAACTATTTACTGACCAGACTATGGGTAAAAACTGTGCTATGATGGAGGAAAATGTTCACAGGTATCATTCAAAGGTGTCACGTACCTGATTGGAGACTGAAATGACGAGGTCGGCCTCACTTGTGTCACTAGCCCTGACCCCACTGGAAGTGGAACAGAGGGTGTCTAGGGACCAGGGGGACAAGAGCGCCAGCAGATGTTGTTTGCAGCTCTTGCAGTTGGAGATTTTGAAAGACTGATGAACCTCCGATTCAGGATCAGTAGTGATATGCAAGGCTGATATGGTAGGTCACCAGGTGTGCACCAGAGCAAGGCAGGAAGCAGGGATGGGAGACAGGAGTAATGTCATAGGAATAGCCAGGGTCATCAACGGGCAGACAGCGAGGTACCAAATCATAAGCAAGCCAAAGTCAGGAGCATAGCCGAAGTCAGGAACAAGTATTAAGCAAGAGAGTAATCAGAGTCAGGTCAGGAACAAGCCGGGTCAGCAACAAGGAAATCACACAGGAATGAGCAGGAAACGGGGAACAGCTGATGATCAGTCAGCACTCAGCACAAGCAGAGGCACCTTTTACATAGTCCGTCTGGTGCCAATCTTCACCGTGTGTGTGCGTGATCGTGCATTTCTGTGCACATGCGCACGTCTATTCACCAGCCGTCTCATGGGAATTCCCTTACATTGCCCCCCCCCTTAGGGGCAGCCACCGGATGCCTACTAAAGCTTGTTTTTCAGGGTGAAGATGAAGGTAAGCCTGCACTAACCGTGGAGCATGGACATTAGTCAATGGTTCCCAGGAATTATCTTCTGGACCGTAGCCTTTCCATTTGATGAGGAACTGGGTCTGACCACCCCTCTTTCTACAGTCCAGCATGGCTTCTACTTCATATTCTTCATTACCTTCGACAGGCAGTGGAGCAGGAGATTCTGGACCTCGATCCGGAAATAGACTTGGAACTGTTGGTTTTAGTAAAGAGACATGGAATACCGGATCAATCTTCATATTCATTGGTAACATTAATTCAAAAGCTACCAGATTAATCTTTCTTTTGATTGTAAATGGTCCCAGGTACCTTGGACCAAGTTTCTTTGAAGGGCTGCTCAATTTCAAGTTTGTTGTGGATAGCCAGACCTTATCTCCTGGTTTCATATTCAGATTCCCCCTTCTTTTTCTGTCAAAAAATCTCGTTATTTGCACGAGCCTCCAAAATAGTATCTCGTAACATTTGACCATTCCTATTGAGGAAATCCAGCCTTTCTTGTACCGCCGGGACAGCGGGTTCCCCCAGCATTTCAGGGAGGAAGGAAGGATGATATGCATAGTTGGCATAAAAAGGGGACTGTTTGGTAACAGAGTGGATGGAATTGTTATATGCAAATTCTGCCAATGGAAGGAGAGACACCCAGTCATCCTGTGAGTAAGAAGAGAAATATCGTAGATACTGTTTAAGGATCTGGTTTGTCCTCTCAGTTTGCCCATTCGTTTGTGGAAGAAAAGCGAAGTTCGATCTCTAGTGCCTCACACAGAGCTTTCCAGAACTTATAGGTGAACTGCACTCCCTGATCGGATACGATATTGCTGGGAATACCATGTAACCTCACAATCTCTTAATTAAAACAGAAGCAGTCTCAGCAGCAGAAGGAGTCCCTCTCAGGGGTATGAAATGAGCCATTTTTGACAAACGATCAACCATGACAAAGATAGTGGTGAACCCTTCAGATGGGGGAAGCTCTACAATAAAGTCCAGAGAAATCATACTCCATGATTTTTCAGGTACTGGAAGGGATTCCACTAAGCCCCAGGTTTTGGCTCTATCAAACTTGTTTCGGAGGCATACCGAGCAAGATCTAACTTAATTTTTACAATCTTTCATTAAGTTTGGCCACCAGAAGGAACGAGAGACCAAATCTGAGGTCTTGTGGATCATAAAGTGACCCGCTAAAGGATGGTCATGGCATCTTTTAAGAATGAGAGTCCTGAGTTGTTCCGGTATATAAATCTGTTCTTTATGCAGATATAGGCCCTTAGCTGAAGATGCATTTCCAAGGGGGGTGGATGCTCATCAACCGCTTCCTTTATTTGTGATACAAGGTCTGCTTGCAGGAGTAAAACGTTTTTAGCTGGCAGGATCGTGTCAGGCTCAGATGGTACTATTGGGTCATGATGCATGCGTGAGAGCGCATCGGGTTTGCCGTTCTTTGATCCTGGACGGTATTTCAAGTGAAACACAAAGCGGGAGAAGAAAAGTGCCCATCTTGCCTACCATGGCCTTAGGTGTTTTGCAGTTCTCAAGTATTCCAGATTTTTGTGATCTGTAAAAATGAGGATAGGGTGTGAAGCTCCCTCCAGCAAGTAGCGCCATTCCTCGAGGGCCGCCTTGATGGCTAACAGCTCCCTGTCTCCTACATCATAGTTCCTTTCAGGGGAGCTTAACTTTCTAGAGAAGAAGGCAACAGGGTGAAGAAGGGACTTGGGTCCTTGTTGTTGATACAATATAGTTTCAACAGCATTTTCAGAAGCATCTACTTCGAGAACATAAGCTAAAGCAGGATCTGGGTGCTTTAGGATAGGAGCAGAGGTGAATAAGGTCTTTAATTGTCCAAAAGCTGCTTGAGCCTCGGGAGTCCATTTGAAAGCAACATGTTGCCTGGTTAACTGCGTGACTGGTGCAATGATACCGGAAACTTTCTTCATGAATTTCCTATATAAATTAACAAATCCCACAAAGCGCTGTACTGCTTTCCTGTCTCCTGGGACGGGCCACTCTAATACGGAGGTCACTTTTTGAGGATCCATAGCAATGCCATCGGGAGTAATCACAAGTCCGAGGAACTGAATGGTCCGTTTCTCAAATTTGCACTTTTCAGCTTTGGCATATAACATTTGGCATAGACAATAATAAATAAATCAAGATAGTCCCGGAATATATCATTAACGAAATGTTGGAATGTTGCTGGGGTATTAAAAAGGCCAAATGGCATAACCAGGTATTCGAAGTGCCCAAAGCGTGTTCGAAAGGCCGTCTTCCATTCATCCCCTTCACGAATTCTGACAAAATTGTATGCACCTCTCAGATCTAGTTTTGAAAAGACACATGCCCCTCGTAGCCTTTGGAACAATTCAGGAATCAGAGGAAGAGGATAACGGTTCTTGACTGTTATCTTATTTAGATCACGATAGTCCACACATGGTCTAAGAGTATGATCTTTGTTTTCGACAAAGAAGATGCCAGCTCCCGCTGGTGATGTAGAGGGCCGAATAAACCCTTTTTCCAGGCTTTCCTCTATGTAATTCCGGAGGACCTCTAGTTCCAATTCGGAGAGAGGGTAAATTCGCCCAAAAGGGATCTCAGCACCGGGTAGGAGTTCAACAGGACAATCGTAGGGCCGTTGCGGGGGAAGAGCATTGTCACTCTTTTTGTTGAATACATCCAAGTAATCATGGTAGACAGCAGGGACAAGTTTCATGATCTCTGAATCAGGATGGATGCTAAGAAGAGGAATCACTGTGCATGGTTCCTTTGGAATGCAATGGTTCTGACAGTATTCAGAAGAAAAGAGGATTTCCCTGGAGAGTCAGTTACTGGATGGGTTGTGCGCCCTTAGTCAGGGCATGCCGAGGATGACCGGAAACATTGGTGAGGTTATGACATCCAGACGTAGAAGTTTCTGATGTCCTGAGGATGAGTGGCAGAAGATTGGCATAGTCTCTTGCGTCACTGGGCCAGAACTGATACCAGAGCCATCACCCAGATGGACCAAAAATCTTTGTTTCTTGGTACAGAGAGGGATATTGAATTGATTAGCAAAGGTAGAATCCATGACACAGCTACAGGCACCAGAGACTATAATTGTTAAAACAGAAATAGTTATTCCAGCAAGTTACAAGTGAAGAAGGAAGGAGAGGTGCATTTGACTCGTTCCTTGTGGGTGCATCATATGGAACCAGCTAGGAGAGGGTTTAGGAGGTCTCACTGGACATGTCATTACATAGTGACCCGCATCATCACAGTAGGGGCAGAGGTTGGAGTCTTGTCGTTGAAGAACGTTTGTTCAACAGAGGATAACGGTGGTCTCCAAAAGCTCCTACGAGGAGAATTACGATGCCACCTTTTGCTGGAGAGTATGTCTGATGTGACAGCAGTGGGTGAGGGGACAGGAGTCTCTATTTCAGAGCAGATCAAGACACCCCTGCTAGTTCTTTCACCCTGCCTTTCCCGGAGCCGTCGGTCAATTTGAATGGCTGGGTTTATCAGGTCCTCTAGCCTGGTTGGTACCCCAACTTGGGCAAGCTCATCTTTCAAGATGTTAGAGAGACCAAGGAAAAACCGATGGCGGAGAACAGACTCGTTCTATTGAGTGTCTCAACTCCATATACGGAACTCTGTGACATATTCCTCTATAGGCCTTTGACCTTGCTGTAGCTTGCGAAGCATAGATTCTGCAGGGGGTTCCGGTGGAGGGGAAGTTCCATAAATCATGCTGAGCTCTGTCTGGGTAGTTATGTCTGAGACTGCAGAGGGACCCATGGCTGTTGAGACATCTGACTTGGTTGGTAGTTGGTTTTCCATGTGCTCAAGGTTTCTTTGCAAACTCTGCACCATGTAAGACAAGGCAGAGATTGACAGATGTCCCCCATTACAGAGTCCTCCCTTTCAGACTCCATCACTGGCTGACTGGTACGGTCACGTACCTGATTGGAGACTGAAATAATGAGGTCGGCCTCACTTGTGTCACTAGCCCTGACCCCACTGGAAGTGGAACAGAGGGTGTCTAGGGACCAGGGGGACAAGAGCGCCAGCAGATGTTGTTTGCAGCTCTTGCAGTTGGAGACTTTGAAAGACTGATGAACCTCCGATTCAGGATCAGTAGTGATATGCAGGGCTGGTATGGTAGGTCGCCAGGTGTGCACCAGAGCAAGGCAGGAAGCAGGGATGGGAGACAGGAGCAATGTCATAGGAATAGCTGGGGTCATCAACGAGCGGACAGCAAGGTACCAAATCATAAGCAAGCCAAAGTCAGGAGCAGAGCCGAAGTCAGGAACAAGTATGAAGCAGGAGAGTAATCCGAGGCAGGTCAGGAACAAGCCGGGTCAGCAACAAGGAAATCACACAGGAACGAGCGGGAAACGGGGAACAGCTGAAGACCAGTCAGAACTCAGCACCGGCACCTTTTAAATAGTCTGTCTGGTGCCAATGTTTACCGTACGTGTGCGTGATTTCTGTGCACATGCGCATGTCTATTCACCAGCCGTTTCACGGGAATTCCCTTACAAAAGGTTATAAAGTTAAACTACTTTGTCAGACAAATGTAACTTCTTACCTGTCAATTAAGGCCTGAGAGGACAGAAACTATCATCTACTGTATCCCACCAATCACCTAACTGTAGAAGGTACAAGATGGAGCACACAACCAAACTAAACTGGATCCTTTCCCTTGCAACACCCCCTAGTGGCAGAAATGCAGATTTCTCTTGTTTGAGAACTGCAATGAGAAGTACAGTGATACCTGAATTGTACGCAAGGAATTGCTTGTCTTCAGCTGAGTGAACTTGCAATAATTTAAGACTTTACATAAAGTCTCAGAAATCTTTCACTAAGGTTTTCATGTTATATTGTTTGAATACCATGTCATAGATATATTATTTAGCATTGTAAAAAAACAAATTCCACACTCCTTTTTTTCCAATTTTTCATGAAAAAAAAAAATTAAAACCGGCATTGGAAAAAAACAGCAAAAAAAGTTTTTTCCCCCAATTTTTCAGGTTTTTTTTCCAAGGCCTTCCCACCTCTAACTGCAACGCAGTAAGGCAATACAGCTCTGACACACGTACGATGCGACACACCAGTGTCTGACTCAAGAAAAAAAAAAAATCAAAGTAGTGCTAAGTCTCCTATTTTTAAAAAGAAACTAAAAAGATTTTTTAATCCTTTATCTTTTAAGCCAGGTTATCTTCAAAAAATATACTCACATGACTAGCAAATCCAGATTTGGTCTCCTGGGATCTGCTACTCTGTGCTGCACGCTGGGTTCTGCTCCACCATCTTCACTCCTGACATCATTGGAAGAGGTTTCTTCCTGATTCAGACAGCAGGGTCCCTGATGAAGGTCTGCTCTCCCATGACTACTGTATTGCAGCTGATGTGTCCTGGAATAGCTAACATACATATCTCAGGGTGATTCAGGAGTGAAAGTGACGTCATTCTTGCCTGGGTGAAAAAGGAGGTGTGGGCGTGCTGGAGCTAAAATAAGAGAAAAGGTAAACAAACAAAAAAAGCATTGTAGATTGCAGGTGTGAGGGCTATGAGGATTTTAATAAAGGAAGGTTCAAGGCTCAGTTCACACTTAAGCAATTTAAGAAGTGCTTGAATGCTAAACATGAGGATTCCCATTTTGTCCTATGGTTCCTGTTCACACCTAGGTTCAAGTGTCGACCTACCCTAATAATATAATAGAACTAAAGGCAGTACTCTTTTTTTCATTTTGAATAGGGTAAGTGTGGGTTATGACCCTCTGCAATTTTATTTATGTATTTCTTTAGCCATCTGTGTCCAATTGTTGAGATTTCCCTTCCCTTCCACTTCCTGTTCCATAGCCAAAACAGAAAATGACAAGAAATCCCTCCACAGTGGGAGAATGCCTTGTCACCAGGATCACTGAAACTAGTGTCCACACTGATGATTTCTCCCTTATACCAGGATTTACAATGTCACTCATCTATTTCTATGAACCCTGCCATTCAGACATCTCACTAGTCAGCTTTCCACTGCAGACTTACAATGGCTTTTCTATGGATCCTTTTTCTCAACAGACTTGCGTTACATTGATGTGCATTTATGTTCATTGTGTTGCATTAAAAGTCATGCATGTAGCATTTTAACCACTTGCCCACCACCCTATAGTAAAACTACTACTACAGGGTGGCAGGGCTGCGCAAAATCACATATATATACGTGATTTGCATTTCCGGGTAGGGGCCACGCACATGAGCGTGGCCATTGGTGGCTTCAGCCCGGCCGGAGATCCACCACCGGCACCTGGTGATCGGGATCATTTACACTGACAGTGGAGAGACCTGTGTATAAAAAAAACACAGGTCTCTCTATTGTCAACAAGAACATGCAGCTGTGTATTTCTCTGCACAGCTGCATACATTTATGTACATCGTTGCATGACAAAGTAACGCAGCGCCGTATCGCAAAAAATGTCCTGGTCAGGAAGGGGGGTAAATCCTCTGGAGGGCAAGTGGCATAGGCCAGGCCAGTTGATTGGTGTCCGAAATGGAGAAAAAGTACACCGAGACCAAGGAAGGCGGCACCATTATTAAAGTGGTTGTAAAGGCTCAAGTTGTTTTACTTTCAAGCACTCTATGCATGAAGGTAAAAAACCTTCTGAACTCCTCCCTGTGTCTTAGAAGTCAGCTGCTGAACCCCTCCCTGTGTCTTAGAAGTCAGCTGCTGAACCCCTCCCTGTGTCTTAGAAGTCAGCTGCTGAACCCCTCCCTGTGTCTTAAGTCAGCTGCTGAACTCCCGATGTCTTAGAAGTCAGCTGCTGAATTCCTCCGTGTCTTAAAAGTCAGCTGCTGAACTCCTTCCTGTGTCTTAGAAGTCAGCTGCTGAACTCCTCCTTGTGTCTTAGAAGTCAGCTGCTGAACTCCTCCTTGTGTCTTAGAAGTCAGCTGCTGAACTCCTCCTTGTGTCTTAGAAGTCAGCTGCTGAACTCCTCCTTGTGTCTTAGAAGTCAGCTGCTGAACTCTTCCGTGTCTTAGAAGTCAGCTGCTGAACTCTTCCGTGTCTTAGAAGTCAGCTGCTGAACTCTTCCGTGTCTTAGAAGTCAGCTGCTGAACTCTTCCGTGTCTTAGAAGTCAGCTGCTGAACTCTTCCGTGTCTTAGAAGTCAGCTGCTGAACTCTTCCGTGTCTTAGAAGTCAGCTGCTGAACTCCTCCGTGTCTTAGAAGTCAGCTGCTGAACTCCTCCGTGTCTTAGAAGTCAGCTGCTGAACTCCTCCGTGTCTTAGAAGTCAGCTGCTGAGTTCCTCCGTGTCTTAAAAGTCAGCTGCTGAACTCCTTCCTGTGTCTTAGACGTCAGCTGCTGAAATCCTCCTTGTGTCTTAGAAGTCAGCTACTGAACTCCTCTGTGTCTTAGAAGTCAGCTGCTGAACTCCTCTGTGTCTTAGAAGTCAGCTGCTGAACTCCTCCCCGTGTCTTAGAAGTCAGCTGCTGAACTCCTCCCCGTGTCTTAGAAGTCAGCTGCTGAACTCCTCCCCGTGTCTTAGAAGTCAGCTGCTGAACTCCTCCTTGTGTCTTAGAAGTCAGCTGCTGAACTCCTCCGTGTCTTAAAAGTCAGCTGCTGAACTCCTACCTGTGTCTTACTGGTTTCACAACCTAAGGGCTGTCCAGGAAGTAATGTGGACATTTTCCATACTACAAACTGGAGGCTCAGGTAAGGGCTGGTGTAGTAAAAACTAGGTTTTTTTTCTTTTTTGCAAAAGTACATCAATGCTATATTGGTACATAGGGAAGCTGGAATTTAGAAAAAAAAGGTGAACTTGTCCTTTAACAATGTTGGAGGTCCGTTAACACATTCCTGTACTTGAGAGGGCACCTTGGTCAGGTACATTACCAGAACATAATCTGATAAAGGGGTAGCAGGCAGGCAGTACAGCGGTTCAGGTGCCTTTAGTAATCAGGAAGGCAGGTCCTCATCCCACCTCTCTAGGATTCCTAGATGGTGGAGCCAGGCGTACTGTCCCTGCATTGTCCCAACCCCTCCCTAGCATCAACTGCACTGTCCCTAGCTCAGTGTTTCTCAACTCCAGTCCTCATGGACCCCCAACAGGTCATGTTTTCAGGATTTCCCTCAGATGAAACAGCTGTGGTAATTACTAAGGCAGTGAAACTGATCAAATCACCTGTGCAAAATAATGGAAATCCTGAAAACATGACCTGTTGGGGGTCCATGAGGACTGGAGTTGAGAAACACTGCCCTAGCTGGAGGGAAACATGCCCCCACACACCCCACTTTGCAAATACTGGCCAACTGCAGTGGGACAGTGCTAATTACCATCACCCTCAGTAAAGGTGGCTGCTGTGTCCAATCAGAACGCTGCTCCCACCCACAGAGCTTCCAGAGGGACAAAGCTCCTCTCAGCCTCCATTACTCTCTGCACAGTGCCACCTACTGCGGGGAGGATAAGCTGCACCTGCCTACAGGTATTTTGGTTTGAACAGGACACATAGAAAACAACTTGTCCTCGCAGTGACCGGCATTCTTCCTTGTCACTGCAGTATGTGTGAACAGGGCTTTACGTTTCTGGGAATTTTCTTGCTGTGCCACAAATGTAGACATTTTCCACAGCTGCTTTCTAATAGAAGACACTTGTAAACGTTTCCTAAACATGCCTTTTCTAAGCCCACCGTCCACTTAATACCCCAGGCCCGGTGAACACAAACGGTGTCCACGTCCAACTACAGAGGTTACCATGGCTAGGCATGTTACAAATCACGGAAACACCACAGCTTGTACCGCCCAGTTCCAGCATCTGCTCTCTCTATGATTGGCTCGGGCGCGCTGATCCTGCATATACAGGGCGGGATAAAAGAGTTGACAATGAGCGACTGGCTAAAGGGGGATGCTATTGCCCAATGGAGGGAAGCGTAGGCGTGGCCGTGTGTATTTCCTAATAATGACTTCCTGCTTTGGCAGGCGTCCTCCTCTAGCCTTGTAGCGTGCTTCCTGTCATACAATCCTTAGCGTGGTGATTGCCAAGGTAGCCGATTGTTTACAGTGTGCGATGTCATGAGAGGAGCGATTATTGATCATGATGACTTTGTTTTGCAGATGAGCCGCTGGGACCCGGCCGTGGTGGTCCCTGTGTGTGGGACGGGGGTCCTGGTGTCCTCTGTGACTCTGGAGGTGTTGTATGTCCTCCTGGCTAATCCCAGCTCTGCTCAGGTCCCTCTTCTCCTTCTCTCCTCCTACCTGCTGTTCAATGTGCTGGGGAACATGCTGAAGTTTGTCTGGACTAATTCCAGCATCGCGGGTGTCTTCCTGGAACATGACAACGTGGGCCAAGGATGGCTGTAAGTGTCACCTCTGTTGTCTCATATTTACAGAATGCTGAATTCATTTTCATCTGTATTGCTAACCGCTACCTGATAGCTGTACACTGCCATTCATTTCCTGACTTGATCTGCAAGCTGCTAGATTTCCTGATTTAGTGTCACTAGAGGCAAAACCTTTTTTCCTTTGTTTTAGTTTGTATAGAGTGGATTAGGACCCCTGTTGAGTTTGTATTATTATTACATCGAGTTTATATAGCACCAAAGGGTTTGCTCAGCGCTGTACAATAGAGGGGGGGGGGGGGGGGCAATACATGAAACAGTACAGCAACAACAAACAGCACACGAGGGGTTAGAGGGCCCTACTCTTTCGAGCTTACAATCTAGGAGGGAGGGGGTAGTGGTACAGGAGGAAGTGGCTGTGGGGGATGGAGTGGTAGGAGGAATGAAGGAGAACGGCTGTTAGGTGAGGGTGGGGTAGGCTTCCCTGAAGAGGTGGGTTTTCAGGGAGCGCCTGAAGGTGAGGAGGGAAGGTGACAGTCTGATGGATTGGGGTAGTGAGTTCCAGAGGATGGGGGAGGACCTGGAGAAGTCTTGCAGTCGTGCGTGGGAGGAGGAGATCAGGGAGCAAGATACAAGGAGGTCCTGTGAAGAGCGAAGGGTACGGGTAGGGTGGTACCTGGGAATCAGGTCGGTGAGGTAGTTAGGGGCAGTGTTGTGTGGCTTTGTAGGTCAGAGTGAGTAGTTTGAATTTGATGCGTTGGGCGATAGGGAGCCAGTGGAGGGATAGGCAGAGGGGGGTGGCAGAGGTGGAGCGGTTGGTGAGGTGGATGAGTCTAGCCGCTGAGTTCAGGATGGCCTGAAGCGGGGAGAGCCTGTACTGGGGTAGGCCGATGAGAAGGGAGTTGCAGTAGTTAAGGCGTGAGATAATCAGGCAGTGTACGAGTAGTTTAGTGGTGTCTGGGGTAAGAAAGGAGCGTATCTTGGCGATGTTGCGAAGGTGGAGCCTGCATGTGTTTGTAAGTGATTTGACATGAGGTTGGAAGGAAAGGTTTGAGTCCAGAATGACGCCAAGGACTTTGGCTTGCGGGGCGGGATTGATGGTGGTGTTGTTGGTAGTGATGGATAGGATTGGGGGGGGGGGCGCGGGCAGGGTGAAAGACGAGAAGCTCGGTTTTGGAGAGGTTAAGCTTGAGGAAATGGAGCGACATCCAGTCAGAGATGTCGTTTAGGAGGTGAGTGATGTGTGCGGAGAATGTGGGGGTCAGGTGAGGGGTGGAGAGGTAAATTTGAGTGTGATCAGCGTAGAAGTTAGTTGAAGCCGTGGGAGTGTATGAGTTTGCCAAGGGAGGAGGTGTAGATGGAGAAGAGAAGGGGTCCAAGGATAGAGCCCTGGGGGACCCCAACTGAGAGGGGGAGGGAATGGGAGGTGGCACCTGTCTGTCCCTGTTACAGAGATTCATGTGATCTGTTTACCGATTTTGAAAGCAAAAGAAAATCCCAAATGTTGGGTTGTCTCCAGAACAGGAATAAAGGGGAAATCTTCCTACAGGACACTAGTTCTAGTAACAACCAGGGATTCCCTCACTTTAGCGGGATTTCCTCTCACTTCCTGTTTTGGCTGTGGGACAGGAAGTGAAGGGAAATCCCCCCCCTTTAAATGGGGGGGGGGGGGGGGGAACTGACTGGGGTTATAACTTTAATCAGTTCCCGACCCGCTATAGCCAAAACATGGCTACAGCGCAGTCGGTTAGTTCTGAGAGGGCGTCCACGGATGTCTTCCCAGAACCAATCCCTCCACATGGCATCTGTGATCACTGTGTCCAATCACAGCTGATCATAGGGTAAATAGGAAATGCCGGTTATCAGCAGTTCTCTCCTCACGCTGACAGCACGAGGGGAGAGCCGGTAAACGGCATTTCACAGGGGGACATCTACACTGATCATTGTGGCCAATAATGCCCATGTGTGCTGGCAATCAGTGCCGCCCATCAGTGACTCCTCATCAGTGAAGGTGAAAAATTACTTATTTACAAAACTTTGTAACAGAAACAAAGAAACTTTTTTTTTTTTTTTTTTTTTCAAAATATTTGGTCTGTTTTTTGTTTGTTTAGCAAAAGATAAAAACCCCAGTGATGTTTAAATACCACAAAAAAAAGCTCTATTTGTTTAAAAAAAAAATGATAAAAATTTAGTTGGGGTACAGTGTTGCATCACCTCACAATTGTCATTCAAAGTATGAGAGCGCTGAAAACTGAAAATTGGTCTGGGCACAAGGGGGGTAAAAGTGCCCAGTAGGCAAGTGGTTAAGGAGGCCATATGTGGGTCAATAATGGTTGGTTCAGCAGGAACTGGACGAATTTCAGTCCATGTATTGGCAGGCTGGTTGTACAGATGAAGATCTAGCAATTGACTTGTGGACAACCAGACTTCTGTAGGTTTTTTTCCCAAATGATCAGTGCTACCACTGATCAGTTTGTTCCGATGGCAGGAAAGTCTTCCCCTGTCAGAATACTATAGCACAGTAGGAGTGATTCTCCCATTCACCTTGAATGTGATCTTTTTTTTTTTTTTTTTTTTTTTTTTTTTTCGTTGGGGGGGGGGGGGGGGGGAAAGGGGTCAAAGGATGGCCTGCCTTATTCTCTCAAATCTATATAAAAAAAGTTTTGCCTATACAAGCTGTGCCCGGGTTACAAACAAGATAGGTTCTGTAGGTTATAAGTAAGTAGTGAGTGCACAAGCAAAAAAAGCAGCAGCTGGCACAAAAAGGATAAATCACTATATCCTCAAACAGATGAATAGAAAGAAAAGAAAGTGCAGCGCTAATAAAAACTACAATAATTGTCATAAATACAATTCCATAGCAAATAAATGCATAAATCAAATCACAGGTGACTGTGAATATGCACAAAAGTATTATCAGTGAAGCGCCCTGGAGTAGGGCTGTAGTGAACAAATAATATATAACAGTGCCATGCTGAAATGACAGCGCCAAAAGGTGACAAATAAACAAGTGATGAATGGGTGAACAATCCAATAAATATAATGTATGAAATGCAATAAATAAAATATTCCAAATAATTCCAAGAGAAATGATCGTGATGTCAAGTGAAGCGTGAATCCGTGATAAATCCTTCTGTATAATGCACTCACCATAAACACATATGGTATTGGCATAGAAATAAAAGGACTATAGCTCCTCCAACAGGTCAGCCTCATGCACCTTCATACACAGTATAGGGAAAACCACAGCAGGTATATACCAGAGCAGGAACTATATCCAGTAAAATGTTCCACTTTCAGCACACCAAAAGAGCTCCACCGTGAAGGGAATAGCTCAAAAAACGAGCCCAGAAAGGAAAGTGCTAATGGTGTAGTATTTTACTGAAAATTCAGAAGCATCCACATGGAGCAATAAAAAAAAAAGTGTGTTCCACTTACAAAGATGGCCGCCGGACCTTCGTGAGGACGCGGCGGCGTGACGTCAGTATGCAGGCTCATCCCTTTTTTTCTTTTTCGTTGGGGAAAAAAAAGGGTCGAAGGATGGCCTGCCTTATTCTATCCACAATATATAAAAAAGTTTTGCCTATACAGGCTGTCCCCAGGTTACAAACAAGATAGTGTCTGTAGGTTTGTTCTTAAATTGAATTTGTATGTGAATTGGAACATTTTTTTTTTAAGTGTAACTCCAGTCAAAAGATTATTTTTAACTCCAAAGACATGCTGGTAGGTTCATTGGATCCTGTCTAAATTGGCCCTAGTATGTATGTATGAATGTAAGTTAGGGACCTTATATTGTATGTCCCTTGAGGGTTAGGAACTTACATGAATGTACAATATATATGTAAAGCGCTGCATAAATTGATGGCGCTATACAAGTATCTGAAATTAATAATAAATAATGTTTTGGATAGCACAGGGAAGGGTTAACTGGCCATGCAGTAATGTGGGATTGCTGACCAGTCCATCGGACAGTAGGTGGCAGATGTTTGTAACTTGGAGACTGCCTGTAGTTCTATTTTAAGATGTATGTATAGCAAAAACCTTTTTAGTTTTGGGTTGAGTAGGATAAAGTGGCAGAAAAAGAGATTTATGTATTTATTTTTTGCGGTCATTGAAGGTAAAATTTCTCTTCACTTACTGTCCCAAAGACTTAAAAGGAAATTTAGAAGAAATCTAATGTCAGGGAAATTCCACTCCTAAAGTGGTAGTAAAACCCTTTTTATTTAAAAAAAAAAAAAAAAAAAAAATCTTCCATCTATACCCAGTCTTTCTTCTGGGTTCGCAGGCTCTGGCCATTTCAATGACTTCACTCCCACGCTTGTGCACAGGAGACACAGTGGTGGCACAGTGCTCTGAAGGGACAGCATACATAAAATTTCCTTCCTGCATCTACATTCCCTGATTACTGCTGTTGAAAATGAACGTTAGATTGACCCCACTAATGGTTAGAATATTTTTCAATATTCTACTAGTGTATTGCCAGTTTTAGACCCTTATCCCTAGAACAGGTGTCCCCACTGGAAAATTTCCTTTCAATTTATTTCTCCTTGACGGCGGTCACCAGTACAAATAGGGTAAATCTCCCCAGCTGGGACACTCATAGCCACAACTTGACAGAGGGTCTAATCCTTCCCCACTCAATCCAAAAGTTAAAAAAGGGTTGCTTAGAGATACACATAAGGGCTCATGTACATGACCTTGAGAAGACGTAATTCTCACAGGTGCAGATTACAGCCAAATGCGTATCAAAATCAGCGGCAAGCTGAAATAAGCAGTGGCTGTAGGCTGATATAGCCACGCCCGATCGTTGCTTGTGTATAGGGAAATATGCCCACAGACAGTCTGTGAAAAAGAGTAAAGCAACAAAGTTTTACTTTCCCCACCTGTCTAGAGTTGGCGCACTGTTCTTACTCCCCGCAAGCGCTGGCCACATTCCTTTTACGTATGGTATAAAAGCAGAACATGAAGGGCTTGTTCAGCCATAACTCTTAAACACATGCTTAATGCACTCAGCAATACAGCACAGAGTCTGCATACTGACATTCCTTTTTCCTGCTGCCTCTGCACACAGCTACCTACTGTAGTATTATGATTCATTATGAGAGGCAGTTGGTAATGACCATGTGCTGCGGATTGCTGAAAGCATCTGCGCACACGCTGACATGCTCCAAACGCACACTACCTGCGTTTGGAGCATACATCAGTGCACAAGCAAGTGCTTTATGCATCCCTTGGCGCACAACCTAGTGCAGCTGCCCATTTAAATGCATTTCAATGAGCAGCTGTACGTAGTGGTAGTGGGACCTAGGAATGTCAGTACACAGGCTTTACATGCTTTAAAGCCACTGTACGGCTGTGCACATGATGCCTAAAAAGGGTTCACATTTTTAAAATTGTCTGTCTTTTGCTAACATACCTGTAGGCCATTTTCGAAATGACCGAAGCCAAGGAGGGAACGTTTGTCCTTTTCCCCAAGGGCTGCACATGTGCAGTGAACTCTCTTCTGTTGGCTTGGATTAGTTCAACAACTGCGAAAGGGAAGTGCACTATGTGACTATGAGAGAGGGCTCTATAGTAAGTGTGGAGGCCACTAGTCTGATCTATTCTTCTGAAAATGCTGGTGCCCTGGATGTTGTGTTCATTCGATGCTTGCAGTACATTCTCAGTCAATATTTCCAAAGTATGAAACTTTGGAGTTTTGATTTTTATGCTGCACATGATTATTTTAGGTCAGTGTCTCAGAGTACTGAAGCCAGAGAGAACCAGGCAACTGACATTTTCAAAAGGAGGTCATCAATAGTAAGCCCATATTTCTTGCAGTGTGGGTTTCTTGTAATTAGACTAGTTACAGAAGAAGACCTTTTTAAGCTCTTTATTAAACTGTTGTTTGTGCAGATATCACCGTAATGATTCTGACTTATTTGTGTCTAACCACATCCAAATCAAAATCTGTCAAGTTGTGAATTGGACTTATTTATTTTATTTATTTATTTTTAGATACTGCTATACCTGCCAGACACATATACCACCAAGATGTCATCACTGCTATACCTGCAATGTATGTGTCCTTCAGCGTGATCACCACTGCACATTACTTGGAAAGTGTGTTGGCTTCTCCAGCTACAGATATTTCCTCTGTACTCTGTTTCATGGGTGGTTGGCACTACTTCTTGCCACCATACTTAATGCTGATGTGTTTATAGATCTTCTCCACGAGGGATTCAGCTTTCACAGCTTCTTTCTGCTTCTTATGCCTTGGATGATGTTGATTTTAGGTAAATACAGCCTTTTTTTTTTTTTTTATTATTATTTATAACCCATTGTAACTAAAGAGTAAGCTTTTTGGCTGAAACTCATAGGCCTCGGACAGCTGAGGAGGATGGTAAAAACAGACAGTTGAGTCATGGTTTCACTCCTACCTAAAAGCTGTCCCAATCTTACAAATGCCGGGCCATGATGCTTTTTTATAGCTGTGGCAAAAACTTAAAAAAAAAAAAAAAACATTCAGGAGTTGACCGCATCATCTGCTAATGCCTGACAGTAGCTACTTTACTGCCCTCTGAAAAGCGATCCGCAGCAAATATTTTTTTCTGAGGGATAGCAGAGACTGCCATAGATGTGAACAAAGCATGAGCAAACAAATGCTGTAAATCCTGAGCTGGACGATGAGCTCCACAATGTCAGTAACCCCACATGGAGTAAGTTTTGGCAATGGAAGCCTTGCTGCCCTCAACAGACCAGGGAAATCCAAAGGAGCTGTGTGCAAAGAAACAGAGGGCGCAAAGGGCTACTGCATTACCTTCTAAAAATGAGATTTATTGAATAAAAAGTAGTATACTCACAAAAGAAAATCAAAAGGCACATCACAAAAAAGACAGCATGGTTCAATCTCCCTAGATTGTGGCTGTTGGGGGACTGTAGGCCTCCAAATGGCTGACGCTGGCTCTGAGGAAGAGGTTCTGTCTCGAAACGCATCAGCCATTTTGAGGCCTGCAGTTCAACAGCCACCATCTAGAGAGATTGGACCATGCTGTCTTTTTTTGTGATGTGCCTTTTGATTTTCTTTTGTGAGTATACTACTTTTTATTCAATAAATATCATTTTTAGAAGGTAATGCACTAGCCCTTTGCGCCCTCTGTTTGTTTGTTTCTTTGCACACAGCTCCTTTTTTTGGATTTCCCTGGTCTGAGGGCAGCAAGGCTTGCATTCCCAAAAAGTACTCCCATGTGGGGTTACTGACATTGTGGAGCTCATCGTCCAGCTCAGGATTTACAGCATTTGTTTGCTCATACTTTTGTTCACACCTAAGGCAGTTTTTTTTTTTTTTTTTTTTTTTTTTTTTTTTCCAGTTACTTCCTGGTTTCCAGGCCTAAGCAAATTATGTCATACAAAATCATCTGCCCTTACGTAAGATGACCACAGCCAGAAATGGTAGAGGGGGGTGTTTTTAAAACTGAGTTGTCAATAAAATAAAGCATGGAGACATTTGTGAGTGGGGGAGTTTGCTTTGAATATGCAGTGTAGTTCCAATTTAAAGTGCACAGGCAGATCTCTGGTTTACCATGACCAACAACTAGGTCCTTAGCATAGAATCTTTTAAAAGCAAATACTACTGATATAATGTTTTACAAGTCCAGAAACCATTTAATAGTTGTATATTCAGAATATCTGGTTGTTGGCCTGCATTATTTTTTGTTGATTTTAGAACAGGCATAGAGATGATACGGGAGTTAAAAAATCTTCTTTTCAGTTTTCTTCTTTCCAGTTACGGCACGCTTTAAAATTCTGCGAGGCACCCATTACAAAATGTAAAAAACTAAATGAATAGTTTTACAAAACGCAGCAAAAACTGCACATGTGGGACACCCAACATTAGAGGTGATTTATTCTTCCAAGCAAATCTACTTTTAAACACTGGTACTGACTAGTATTCCATTGTTTCGTTTCTGCCTCAGTTTGTCTCCCTCACTCAGCTAGTGTGACCCCCAGTGCTTACGAAGAGGGGCAGGGAAGGAGAAAGCAAGGATGCTGTGCAGGTGCCCGATGTCCTTTTTATCGGCCGATTATGGAATTGGTTGTTATGTCTCCAGCGGCTAGCAAGTTGTAATGGTGCACAATGAAAATCTGTCGGTTTGTGTAACTAAAAGGCAGGGTTGAGCCACCTGCTGGCTTGTATACAATTTTTGTGCAATTTTTAGCCCTTTTGTCAAGGCACCCCTGAAGGAGCCTAAAGGCACCATGATTCAGGTCTAATACTTATCCTGGCTTAATAACTTGGAAAGCATTGAAACCTTTGATCATCACAACAGCCAGCCAAGTAACTTTTTTTTGTAAATTTCAGGAACAAGATCCTCAGATTTTAAGTTACATTTCAAATGTATTTGGTAACAAACCAGGGATGGAATGTCTACAATGGGATTGGTGAACTGGATCAACAATCAGTATTCTATGTTTTGTGGAATTGCCATTGCAGTTAAACACTTCTTGTTATGTCTGTTACTACATTACCTCAAGACTTACAGATTTGTTTGTATGGTGTCCAAAACCATTTGCCCTAATATCCTAACGGTTTTATGCAGTTGTATTTTCAAATGGCTCTTCTCTTCCGCAGGTCAAGTCAAAGCGTCCACCTTTATATTTGCCTTTGTGGCTGACACTTGTATCGTGGGTTTTCTATTCTGCTTTGCATTCCTTACTTTTCATCTCATTCTTCTAATCCATGGAGCTACTACAAAAGAATGGTTTAGTGGTCATGCAGCCAATTATGATAATGGATGGAAGAAAAATTTTAAGCACTTCTTGGGAGAAAGATGGTACTTAGTTTGGTTATCACCTTGGATACAATCAAGATTGCCTGGAGATGGTATCCATTTTGAACTCTGGCATCTCTCTACTACCGTACCATCCATGAAGTCTACCCAATAGCTTGTGTGAAATATGTGTGAACACCCAGCTCTTCCATTGTTAGGTATGTAATTCAAGTCTTTTAACTTTAAATCTCAGTTTTCCACAGGGAATGTAAATGTTTTCTGATTTAATGTATGAAAAGAACCAATTTTCTTTTCTTTTCAAAGCCACTTTGCTTTCAGAGATCAAGTCCTGCACAGAAATTGTTAAAGGCTAAGTTCACTTTTAGTAAATAAATAAATGCACATGATTTTGCTGTTTGTGAATTTTTTTCTTCAGGTGCCTGCAGCAGTTACTGAACTGCAGGAAGTGTTGGTGGAGTATGATGGCGCTGATCAGCATAGTCCATTGACAACTTTAAGTTTGTCTGCCACAGTGGCAGACAGGACTTGCAGTTGTGTGTTTTTTTTTTTTTGTTTTTGTTTTTTTTTTTTTATTCACAGATTCCTGTGAATGAATGCAGCTGTGTGGGTGGAGTCTCGCACAACTGAGCTGTTTTCAAAATTTGACAGCGGGGTGGGGAGAGGATACCCGGCCTTCTGTTGTATGGGGAAAGTGCTCTGGGTGTGAGGGGGATGTTACATGTTACACCACAAATACAGGTGTAACATGTTGGTAAGGGTGAACCATCTTTTTTGACTATGCAACAAAAGAGCTGATGGCATATGACCACTATTAAATCACATACTTTTTACAGGAGCAGAGATAATTAAGCCAGAGTAAAGAAAGCAGGCACTTACTTTACACTGAACAATATGGTAGTGTGACAAGAGCACCCCTACCTGAAAAAAAGAAGGTTACTAAGAGATCCACGCGGAGTAATATGGATTCAAAAATTACAGGCAATACTTTATTTGATCACATAGATCATAAGGAGGTTAAACATGAGCACGGTGAACATGTCAAGCAAATAAAATCATTTTAAAAGCACTTAGCGTCTTCATATCAGGGTCATTTAGGCAAGTAGAGTACCATATAAGGCAATATACGGTAATGGTGAGGTTTTGATCCTAGGTTTCCATGAATTTCCAGCTTGTATTAGAGTGAACCATAGATTCAGCAAATATGTTCCCAATATAAGTCAGGTTGTGTAGAGTAGCCTCCTGATGTATGGAAGCTGGAACACAAAAATACACAAAAAATGTATGAAAATATAGGAGCTGAATCACATCCAGGCCTCACCAAGCCTCCCTCTACAGTAATTAGTGGACACCTTCATTACCTTCTTAGTTGTGAAACTGTCATACCCGCTTCTCAAATGTAGGGACTTCCTGGATAGCCACCCCAAGTGAAACACAGTCCACAGTACCAAATGATTCTGGGGATATATATAAAAATTATTGTATAGAACACAGGCATCAAGTGAAACCCTGAAAGCAAAAAACAAAGTATGGGTATATTACCATCAATAGAGATCAAGAGGACTCCCGTCGACTTGAAATAGGATCAGGTCCTTGATGCTTGTTCAAAGGTGCATATGGGGGTGGGAAGCCAGGTAGTCACAGTACGTAGATTCCAAACACATATATTGTGTATATAGCAGGCCGTGAATACCTGAGTCTGTATACCCACTGAAGGGTTTCCAAAAATTACTCAATCTAAGAAAATTGAAGCGGTTTGAATAGGATATGGCTTTGTCACAGCATACAATGCCTAAATAGGATAGCATATAAGTATATATATGTATATATTATCCTCTAAAGAGGATTTCCAAAAAATTCCCCGAATATACAGGGTAGATTAGGCCCGTATAACATACCCTCTTAGCTCCAGATATACTCTATAAATCTACACAGCTGTAAGCTTAAATAACTTGCCACCGGTGGAAGGTATATTCCCCTAGGGGATTGCCGTTTGCGAACCGCTGTAGTAGTAGACTTTATGGTAGTTTTCAGAGGGCCTCGTGCCTTCCTAGAAAGGAGCTGTGACACCGCGTTCCTTCCCACCTCGTGGGCGCCGCACCCTATGAAGACGCCGAGCGTAGTGATGTCATTACGTTGACGCGTTTCGTCCGCCAATCACCGCAGACTTCGTCAGAACTGGGAGGGGACTTCAATCCTTTGCCTTATATGGTGCACTAATTGCATACCAAAGAGTCTCCACCTCGCCATCTTGTGTTGAAAGAGTATCACTACATTCGAAAGATCCAAAGTGAATTAAAACACATATATTAAATTTAAATTGACTGCTGGCAATAAAAAGGGGGGACCATATTATTGTAAATCAGATCATCTTTAAAGAGGATAATGGAAAGGAATTTTTATTATAATTCAAAAAGGGGGAGACATCAAGAGAGGATTCAATTTCCTAATTTTAGTATTGATCTAGTTATTATAAGAATTCAATATGTAGTGGGAATAGGAAGACTCACATGGTTAGATTCATACTTTATCCGGATAGATCCATATTTCACTCCCCTATATAATACCCCAGTTTAGATTATAGCTCAGGGTATATTAGAGGTTCCAAGAAATTCAATTCAAAAAAACTCCAAAGTTGAGTTCTGTATTCAGTCCGTATGGGACAAGTGCACCCAGGGTATAGATCCAGAATTTTTCTCTTTGTAGGAGGACTTTATCAAAGTCCCCCCGACGAGCTGAAATATTAAGCAAGAAAATCCCTTTCACTTTTAGACCTTCTGTTTTACCCCCGTGTACTTCTTTAAAGTGTTGTGCCAGTGGGTTCTCTTTTTCTCCCTTTCTTACATTCCTATTTTCATTTCTAATGTCTCTCAAGTGTTCACCAATCCTAGTCCTGAGATTCCTTTTCGTTTTTCCTTTTGGGGGCTCTCCCCTACCACTCTTGCTATCTGTGGATTTTGAGTTAATAAATACCAATGAGAGTCCAGGGCCTTCTTGACTTCATCCCATTGTTGTCCAAATTTAGTTATGAATCTTACCGGTTGATTTACCGAGTTCGCCCCTGGCTTTGATTTTGGTTTATTTATAAGCTCCTCTCTTGTTCTACCAAGAGCTCTTCTTTTTGCTCTTCTTAGGGTTCTATGTGAGTAACCTCTTTCCCTAAACCTCTTGTAGAGCTGAATAGATTCATTTCTATATTCAGCTTCTTCTGTACAGTTCCTTTTTATTCTCTGAAACTGGCCAATGGGTATTCCCTGTTTTAAGCTCCTTGGATGGTAGCTATTAGCATGTAAAAGTGTATTGGCCGCTGTTTCCTTTCTAAACGTTTTAGTGACTAGTTTATTTTCATAAATTGAGATTGATAAATCCAAGAATGTTATTACCTCTCTATCTGCTGTATAAGTAAGTTTGATATTCCTATCGTTATCATTTAGGAATTCCATAATTATTTTTAACTCATCTATACCTCCATCCCAGACCATCAGGACATCATCAATATATCGCAACCATTTTATTGCGTGTTGCTTATAGGGAGTGGAGGGATAAACCAACTCCTCTTCCCATAAGCCTAGATGTAAGCATGCAAATGCCGGGGCCCAGGGTGCTCCCATGGAGGTACCACATATTTGCTGGTAGAAGGAACCCAGGAACTGAAAACAGTTATGGGTCAACATAAAATCCAGCAAGTCCAATATAAATTCATTTTGAGCCTCCATTTCAGGGAAATATGTCTCCAAAAAGTAGGCCACAGCTCTCCGTCCCCAGACGTGTGGAATAGAGGTATATAATGATTCCACATCAATTCCCACCAGAAGTGCACCCTTAGGTACTCTTACATTTAAAATCTTTTTCAGTACATCTCCCGTATCCCTTACATAGGATCTAAGTTCCAAGACCAGATCCTTAATTAGATCATCTACAAATCTACCTATTGGTTCCAGCGGACCACTGATAGCAGATACTATAGGGCGTCCCGGTGGTTGAGTAGGATTTTTATGTATTTTTGGGATTACATAAAAGGTGGGGATGTTATAGACATCAACTGTCAGCATGTCGCATTCCTGTTTAGTTAGTAAGTTTACTTCACGTGCCAGTTCCACTTTTTTATTTAGGGCAACTACGAGTTTGGGGAAAGGATTATTATGTAGTTTACGATATGTATCCGGACTCTTCAACTGTCTAAGTACCTCCTTTTCATATTCCACACTCTCTAGTAATACTACATTTCCCCCTTTTTATCACTTTTTTTAATCACAATATTTTTAGCATTCTTAAGTTCCCTAAGAGCTATTCTTTCAGCTTTAGTCAGGTTATCAACCATTCCTCATTGTCCAGTCTATTTTTCCAAGGTCATCATGTACTAGATCTAGAAAAGTACTTAGCCATTTATTTTCCCTAATATTAGGCATTCTTCTAGATGGAGTTTTAAGTCTAGTGTGTCTTTTCCACTTATTTGAGACATCCACCTCCCCAGTCTCACCACTTATGGGAGTCTCCTCAAGAAGACTAATAAGGTCACTTAATGCCTGTTGTTCCCTCTCTGAGTTAAGGTCACAGGGATTTAGTTCTTCTCTAGATAGATATGGAATTCTTAAAAGGATCTTTCTCAGAAATAGATTTAGATCTTTATAGACCTCAAACAGGTCCATTTTGTCCGTAGGAGAAAAGGTCAAGCCTCTCCGTAGTAAATCATAATGTCTTTTTTTCAACGCAAACTTGGAGAGATTTATTACCTTAAGATCCTTGGTTCCCTCCTGTAGGTTAATCTAGAGGTTAATCGAGGTGGGAAGGAACGGCGGTGTCGCAGCTCCTTGCTAGGAAGGCACGAGGCCCTCTGAAAACTACCATAAAGTCTACTACTACAGCGGTTCGCAAACGGCAATCCCCTAGGGGAATATACCTTCCACCGGTGGCAAGTTATTTAAGCTTACAGCTGTGTAGATTTATAGAGTATATCTGGAGCTAAGAGGGCATGTTATACGGGCCTAATCTACCCTGTATATTCGGGGAATTTTTTGGAAATCCTCTTTAGAGGATAATATATACATATATATACTTATATGCTATCCTATTTAGGCATTGTATGCTGTGACAAAGCCATATCCTATTCAAACCGCTTCAATTTTCTTAGATTGAGTAATTTTTGGAAACCCTTCAGTGGGTATACAGACTCAGGTATTCACGGCCTGCTACATACACTATATATGTGTTTGGAATCTACGTACTGTGACTACCTGGCTTCCCACCCCCATATGCACCTTTGAACAAGCATCAAGGACCTGATCCTATTTCAAGTCGACGGGAGTCCTCTTGATCTCTATTGATGGTAATATACCCATACTTTGTTTTTTGCTTTCAGGGTTTCACTTGATGCCTGTGTTCTATACAATAATTTTTATATATATCCCCAGAATCATTTGGTACTGTGGACTGTGTTTCACTTGGGGTGGCTATCCAGGAAGTCCCTACATTTGAGAAGCGGGTATGACAGTTTCACAACTAAGAAGGTAATGAAGGTGTCCACTAATTACTGTAGAGATAGGCTTGGTGAGGCCTGGATGTGATTCAGCTCCTATATTTTCATACATTTTTTGTGTATTTTTGTGTTCCAGCTTCCATACATCAGGAGGCTACTCTACACATCCTGACTTATATTGGGAACATATTTGCTGAATCTATGGTTCACTCTAATACAAGCTGGAAATTCATGGAAACCTAGGATCAAAACCTCACCATTACCGTATATTGCCTTATATGGTACTCTACTTGCCTAAATGACCCTGATATGAAGACGCTAAGTGCTTTTAAAATGATTTTATTTGCTTGACATGTTCACCGTGCTCATGTTTAACCTCCTTATGATCTATGTGATCAAATAAAGTATTGCCTGTAATTTTTGAATCCATATTACTCCGCGTGGATCTCTTAGTAACCTTCTTTTTTTCAGGTAGGGGTGCTCTTGTCACACTACCATATTGTTCAGTATGCATTTTCTGGGTTTATGGATCCACACTTATATACTAAGTGAGTCGGAGATATGATTATGACACCAGCTATTCGTGTCATTCTAGGTGGCCTGTTTCTGCTCTATTTTTGTGACTTACTTTACACTACCTTCATAGTACCTTCTTGACTCTCCATTGCACTGCTGGAGATTCCTATAAAAACCTAAGCTTTCACAGGGATGTTGAATTTGTATTGCCCGATGCTGGGGACATGCAGTTCCAGGTGCCGGGCAGGTATTATTTTTTTTTTTATTACTATTAACCTTTTAGGCAGCAGGGCTCATCTGTCAGGTGGAAGCATTCGGGCGGCAGCCCTGCCACCGATTTCTTCCACACAGTGCCAGTCTTTCCCAAACCACCCTCATTTTCCACCCCCCCCCCCCACCCCCACCCCACCCCTCGGCTGGAGGTGGGGTCTCCCGGTCCCCACTTGCTCATCTAGAGGGGAAGGAGGAGAGTGGACACATCCCACTCCCCTCCCCTTCTTGTCCTTATGATGCCACTTCCAGGTTCCCGTTGAGAGATTCCCGGCTTGTGATGCCTGTAGATGGTTTAGGGGGCGCAAACTACTTGCTTTGCTCTGGGCGCTGACAACCCACACAACGCTTTTAAAAAAAAAAACAAAAAAAAAAAAAAAAAAAACTGGCTCCTAACTTTTTTAGCTGGCTCATAGATTCAAAGCAAGTTTGTCAAGCCCTGATTTATGAGAAGATGAAGCTACGGTTCACACAGTCACATCGCATGTGATTCGCACAGGAATTGCACCACATTCCTGTGCAAACTACATGCGATTCTATGCGGTGCAATTTGAGCCTATAATTTTTTGCGCCGCACGGGAATTGGATTGCATGGGTGTTCATACATACATTTGCAGCAGATTGCATGAACACAGTGCGATTGCTTTGTGGTGCGGTGCAGGAAACGCAGCCATTCCTGTGCGTTTCCCACATTGCATCAGTATGAACTAGCCTAAAGCTGCATTCAAACTTGTGCATTTTGATGTATTGTGGGTGAAAATCATCCTAACTTTGCTGAATTTATTTTGAATGGGCCTCCCTCTGCTCCAAAAGTGCAACAAAGCTCATTGTACCAAACTTTTGCAATGAGTTGGGTGCATTTTTAAAACCATTTTGCTGCAATTTTCAAGCATTAAGACCGCCACCATTGCGCAGTTTTACTGTGGTTTGTAATCCCAGGCAGAATTGTTTCTGCTGGCAATTCCAAATTGCCAAGTGTGGACAGGGCCTTAGAGAAAAGTGATATTGATGTCAGCTGTACCTATTTCAATACTTTGTTGCAGAATGCAAAGTCTTACACATAATTATATTTTCCCGTTTTAGGGTACAAGACCAGCATGAACCAGAAGAACTGCTGAATGTCATTTAATACCTGGATGTGTAGAGGCACTTGTTTGAACTTTGATGCATGTACAGCTGGCTGTAAATGATTTTTTTTTTTTTTTTTTATGCCTTTTTAGTAAGATTGCTTTTTCAAAGCCTACATACCTTCTCCTGAAAAAGCATTATTTTAATGCAAAGTGACTTCTGTCCTCGCAAAGTAAACATTCAAAATCTTCAAGGCCTTTTATGAAAAATGCATTTGTATCTGTTTCAGAACCACACTTCCATGTGTTCAATCAGTATATACCCATAGACATGAGTTGATCAGACTAATTATGATCATATTGGGAATTACTATATTTCTGTGGGCACTATGCAGCCTACAGGTAGCTGAGGCAAAGCGACAGCTTCCCTTCCAAATTATAGGCCACACTTTTTTCCATTTATCTGTAAAATATTCATATGCTGTGTAACCTTATATATTACAATATTCTGAGCCAGAATAGAACCAGGCTAAAAAATATATTTAATTGAGAAGTGACACCAGTAGTGGAGGTGTTGCTCGGGGTGGCAAAAGGTGTGTACCTGAAGGCTTCAGTTGTGAAAATCCAGCCCTGACAAGTGTGTACGTGTATTTTATTATCAATTTCAAAGACTGGCTGTTGAATGATCAAGTTTATCATGTGTTATTTCATTATCTAAAAACACATATTGTTTAGCATCTGTATAAACACTAGACATGTGGCTGTGTGGGGAACAAGATACATTTTGCTTGCACAGTTTTCCTTCCTGCATATTATATGCACACAAAGGGTGAGGATATCCCTTACCACTCACTCATACACATTGGGAAACTACAGGAAATTTTTAAATCGGCATTAAAAATAAAAGCCAACATTTAATAAATTGCAGCTTAAAAATTTGTTGATGTGATGGCTGCATTATTTTCCTTTTTTAGGCTTTCTTTCTTCTAATTTCATCTTTCATTCAGCCAGCAACTCTGCTATGTTTCAGAAGTTCAAGCTCTCCAGCTGAATGTATCAGTTTACATGGATGATACCATCCATTTACCAATAATAGGGGTGGTTAAAATTTATCAGCTTTTATTTATTCATATAAAACCTTTATCCCAAAAGGAAAGTGTGAGATGGAGTTTGGCTTCAATTTGTTATTGTAGTCAACTCTTCTAATGTAACACTCCCCTCCAGACTGAAAATGGTGTTGTGGGCTGTGTCCTGTGCTCATTCCTAGACAGTGGTATTTCTAATATAGTAGGTGTGTTACTGGTCAGATCGCCAAGTGATAACAGAAGGAAAAAAGCCTAAAAAACTGATTCAGACACCATATTGAACGATTAAAGCTGTAATATATTACATTTTTGGGTTTAATACTGCTTAAATCTAAATTTTTTTAATATGCACCAATCATTGTATGGTAACATTAAACCTAATATATCAGTTGCCTTTGCTAATGTGAAAGAAAATTGATATGTCCTATGACCAATCAATAGTTCAGCTGCAACCTGTATGCAAAACATAGTTTTATATGTTACATGTATGGAAAAAGCTGATATAGATGCCTGAATATACAATAGGTATCTGATGGTATAGGTCAATAGGCAGTATAGAAAATCCAGTCATCTGGTGTCTACAGTGTGTTTACAATGGTAATTACACAACCTTCAGCCCTATTTCCAAGTTGCCCTCAGATTTGTTATACAATTCACTATTGAATATTTTTTAAAATCACAATTCAACAAATAACTGACCACATATCCACAGGCAATTCTAAACACTGTAAAAAATAAAAGTCCATATATAGCTGTTTTTAACTTGGCTGAAAAATACTCTTGTCAATTCTTTATATGTATATAAAAAGTTACTTCTCCAGACATTTGGCCAGACAGTCAAATTTTTGTTCAAGATTAACTGTCCATCCTCACTCCTGTTGACAGAATGGAGTGGTGGGGAAGAGAAAGGCAACCAAGTATGTATTTCCAGGGAGAATGACATTAACTTGAGTTTGTTGTATTGCTCTGCTTGGGCAAAGTACGGGTTCACTTTATAGAAGAATTCCAGGTAAAGCTCTTTTTTTTTTTTTTTTATTTAAAAACACAGTTTGGGCCAAAGTAGCTATGTAAATACCATACCAGTGGGATCCCTCTCCACCTTGTTCAATCAAAGAATGCTTTGCATGCATTGAGAAAATGCAAAGTGATCTCTGAATGGGTCCCATTATGTGCACTGTCTGTGTTCACAGTGCAGCAGGGAGTAGCTATGTCTACTACAGTGATTTCCAGCTTCTAGAGAGATCCCACAGGTACAGCACATGCATATTTACGCTGATCCAAAGTGGATCATTGTAACTGTATAAAAAGCCATACCTGGCTTTCTCTAACCATTTAACCATCTAACCTCAGCAGAAGCATGATCTGTGACTGCTGTATCCACCGAATACAGTGGATCACAGTGCTTGGTATTGGGCCGCTGTGATTAACCCTGGTACCATGTAATCGTTATAACCAATCACATGTCTACTAATAAACAACTGTCATGAATGGTATCCATTCATGATAGCATTGTTTACTATTGTGATCTCTGGTCACAGTGATCACATGGTTAAAGGCCAATTTATAACTGGGTGGACTTTTGTCTTTTTTCAGCCAGACTATGTAACAATCACAGCGACCCTGTACCATGTCATAGCTGTAGCCACAGCAATCAGAACAGTACACATTGAATCATAAATGAAAGCCATTCATGACTTTAAAAACGATTGCTTTTACAGAGATCATCACTGTAATAAGTAAACCTAATGTAAAAAAAAAATAAACCTGATGTAAAAAAAAAAAAAAAAAAATCCTAATTGCCTCCACAGAGTAGTACAGTGTCACAGTACGTAAAACAAAACATTTTTTAAATGTGTGGGGTTTTTTTTTTTATTTACATCCTGTCACCAGTCAGTGTCCCTGATCCCCACCACACCACTTATATTGTCCCTAATCACCACCATGCCAGTCAGTTGCAGTGTCCCTGATTACCACCACAGCAGTCCCAGTGTCCCTGATTACCACTGCAGTAGGCACCATAAGGACTTGTTTACATGTGCGATGCTCTCTGAAGAGCCATCCATATTCGGATCGCTCTAAAAAGAGCATTTTAAAAGCACTAAGGAAGCACTGTATTGCCTCCTCTCCACCTGCTTTAACCCCTTTCCTGCACAAGTCCCCAATTCACTTGAATAGGTCACGATCAGTGGAATTCATGGGGTATAATTCCTGCCACAGAAGCAAAGCACTGCATGTGTAGACCCCCAGCCACTGCCTCTGCAGCTAAAGGGGGTAGTGGTTGAGGGGTGGTTAAAAACACAGCTGAACCACAAGGTTTTACTGTACACACCTGTAAACAAGTCCTAATAGTGCAGCCAGTCACAGTTCTCCACTCAGCACCACACCAGCCAGTGTATCCAAACCAGTGTAGCTAGAAGCAGTGTTCCTGCATTTGCTTGTTTATTGACCACGTTTCTGCTTGTTGCCTGGACTGATCCTTTGCCTGTTTGCTGCTTCCCTGACCACTTATACAGAGGTGACCATTACAGTACATTGTTTTTGATACAATTGGTTGATTTGTGTAATATTAATAATTTGTGTGGGCAGCACAGTGGCTAAATGGTTAGCAGTACTAAGGTCCTTGGTTTGAATCCCAACCACGGCACTACCTGACTGGAGTTTGCATGTCCTCCCTTTGCCTGCGTGGGTTTGGGTACTTCGGTTTCCTTCCATGCTCCAAAGACATGCTGGTAGGTTAATTGGCTCCTGTCTAAATTGGCCCTAGTATGTGTATGTATGAATGTAAGTTAGGGACCTTAGACTGCACGACCCTTGAGGGTTAGGGACTGATGTGAATGTACAAGATATATGTAAAGCACTACGTAATTTGGCGGTGCTATATAAGTACCTGAAATAAATAATACACAAGATAACATGCCTGGGACACAATCCGTTCAGGCACTGAAAGTCTCCCATATGTTGAGTCAACATACTCGGGAGGTGTAGCAGAATGTGTTCTGGGTTGTAATTCTAAGTATGCCTTTTGATGTGTGTTTAGAAATATTGTATTAAGTGACACCTTTTGTGTAAAAAAAAAAAAAAAATATATATATATATATATATATATATATTCATTCCACATTTTCCAGAAACTTGTGGCAAAACTTTTTTTCAAAAGACTCGTTATGCCTTCTCAAAAATACCTTGTTGGAGTGTTTGCTTTCCAAAACGTGGTCATTTTGTAGGTGTTTCCACTGTCCTGGAGCTTCAGGGCCTCCAAAAATGTGATGGCTAGTCAGGCAGTAAGATGCATAATTTTATCTAGGTTGAGAAAATGTCTCAGACAAAATATCTCCATATTTGGGAGGCATAGCAGAATGTGTTTTGGGGTATAATTATAAGTATGCCTATGCTGTGGGTGATACATAACATGTTCAAATTACAACTTTATGAAAATAAAATATTTAATTTCCTCCTTTTTACAAAAAATTACAACTTCAAACTGTTCTTGCTTTTTAGGGCCTCAAATATACTGTATATACCATAGTTTTGTAGATTCTAATTTTCACACAGACTAAACAATACATGCTGATTTGACTTTACCAAAGAACTGTTGAAGAATGCATTTTGGCCTAAATTTGTGAATTATTTGTTATTTGTTTGCAAAATTTTATAACAAAATAAGAAAAATGGGGGCTTTTTAAAAAAAATTTGGGAGTTTTTTTCATTTTATTTCATGGAAATTAAAAAAAAAAAAAATCAGAGGCCAATCAGCACTGTCCAGACAGAGGGTCAGGGGTTATGTGGCCTCATAGGACAGTCAGAGGAGAATGAAAACTCCTTCAAGCTCTAACTAGTGCTCGACCAGACACTGATAGAAATCACAAGACTGCTATATGCTGCTGCTGGGAAAAGGTATTTAGCAGTTTATATTTACTAAAACAATTGCATTTCCATGCTCTGTATACTGCAGGAGAGCAGATATAGTGAATGCAGGGTCATGGGTTTAGTAACACTTTAACTGATATTTAATATCTACTTTACTAATGATGAGGTGTGTAAATATTTACCCTAATTCTTTTTTATTTGTAGACAGTTCTTTGATATACAGTGAGGAACAGAAGTATTTGAACACCCTACGATTTTGCAAGTTCCCCCACTTAGAAATCATGGAGGGGTCTGAAATTCACATTGTATGTGCATTCCCACTCTGAGTGACAGAATTTTAAAAAAAATTCAGGAAATCACATTGTATGATTTTTAAAGAATTTATTTGTCTTGCATTGCTGAACATAAGTATTTGAACACCTAAGAAACAGCAAGAATTCTGGCTCTCAAAGACCTGTTACTGTGCCTTTAAAAAGTCCACCTCTACTCCACTCATTAATCTAACTTAGTAGCACCTGTCTGAGCTCTCTAACGACACCTGCCCACCCCACAGTCAGTCAAACGCCAACTACTACCATGGGCAAGACCAAAGAGCTGTCAAAAGACACCAGAGACAAAATTGTGGACCTCCACAAGGCTGGAAAGGGCTAGAGGGCAATTGCCAAGCAGCTTGGTGAAAATAGATCAACTGTTGGAGCAAATGTTAGAAAATGGTAGAGGCTAAAGACAACTGTCATTCTTCCTCGGACTGGGGCTCCATGCAAGATCTGGGCTGATTCCTCACCTTATCAGAAAGGTGAGGAATCTGTGAGAACTACAAGGGAGGAGCTGGTCAATGACATGAAGAGAGCTGGGACCACAGTTTCAAAGGTCACTGTCGGTAGAACACTACGCCGTCATGGTTTCAAATCATGCATTGCACGGAAGGTTCCCCTGCTCAAGTCACCACATGTCCAGGCCCGTCTGAAGTTTGCCAATGACCATCTGGATGATCCAGAGGAGGCACGGGAGAAAGTCATGTGGTCAGATAAGGCCAAAGTAGAAATTTTTGGTCTAAACTTCACTTGTCGTGTTTAGAGGAAAAAGAAGGATGAGTTGCATCCCAAGAAAACCATCCCTACTGTGAAGCATGGGGGTGGTAACATCATGCTTTGGGGGTGCTTTTCTGCGAAGGGGACAGGACAATTGCACTGTATTAAGGAGAGGATGAATGGGGCCATTTATTGTGATATTTTGAGCAACAACCTCCTTCCCTCAGTCAGAGCATTGAAGATGGGTCGTGGCTGGGTCTTCCAACATGACAATGACCCGAAGCACACAGCCAGGATAACCAAGGAGTGGCTCCGTAAGAAGCATATAAAGGTTCTGGAGTGACCTAGCCAGTCTCCAGACCTAAATCCAATAGAACCTCTTTGGAGGGAGCTGAAACTCCGTGTTGCTCAGCGACAGCACTGAAACCTGACAGATCTAGAGGAGATCTGTGTGGAGGAGTGGGCCAAAATCCCTGTTGCATTGTGTGCAAACCTGGTCAAGAACTACAGGAAACGTACAAAGGCTTCTGTACCAAATATTAACACTGATTTTCTCAGGTGTTCAAATACTTATGTTCAGCAGTACAAGACAAATTCTTTAAAAATCATACAATGTGATTTCCTGAAATTTTTTTTAAATTCTGCCTCTCAGAGTGGGAATGCACCTACAATGTGAATTTCAGACCCCTCCATGATTTCTAAGTGGGAGAACTTGCAAAATCACAGGGTGTTCAAATACTTCTGTTCCTCACTGTATAGTGGGTAAAATAAGTATTGAATACATTACCATTTTTCATAACATCATGAGATGTTTCATGTTTGACACCTTGATAAGGAGACACCTTTTTATATGCCATCAGTTGATATTCATTTGCACTGACAAGGGGCAGAATTGCTTTCTAATTACTGATAGATTTCAGCTGGTGTCTTGGCTTTCCATGCCTTTTTGCACATCCCTATCGTCATTTGTTCAATACATTTTCCCCGTGTCATTCCATTTCATTACATATACCTTGTTTTCGTTGTTACTGAACTTGTTTTCGTTTCTTTGTATGTATAGATTGCATGGGTTGTTACCAACGTGGTGACAATTTCATGTCAATAGCACCTTTAGAAATACACTATATTATCAAAAGTATTGGGACACCCCTTCAAATCATTGGATTCAGGTGTTCCAATCACCTCCATGACCACAGGTATATAAAATCAAGCACCTATGCATAACAGACTGCTTTTACAAACATTTGTGAAAGAATAGTTTGCTCTCAGGAGCTCAGTGAATTCAACTGTGGTAACGTGATAGGTTGCCACCTGTGCAATATCCATCTGTGAAATTTCCTTACTACTTAATATTTCATAGTTAACTGGTAGTGGTATTATAACAAAGTGGAAGCAACTGGGAACAACAGCCATGAAGTGGTAGGCCACGTAAAATAACAGAGTGGGATCAGCACATGCTAAAGCTCAAATGTGCAGAAGTGCTAACTGTGGGCAATAGCTAAAGACCTCCAAACTTTGTGTAGCCTACAGATTAGCACAAGAACAGTGCATAGAGAGCTTCATGGAATGGGTTTCCATGGCCAAGCAGCTGCATACAAACGTTCCATCACCAATTGCAATGCAAAGCATCAGATGTAGTGGTGTAAAGCACGCCGCCACTGGACTCCAGAGCAGTGGAGATGTGTTCTTTGGAGTAATAAATCGCTCTTCTCTTTCTGGCAATCCAATGGACATGTCTGGGTTTGGCGGTTGCTAGGAGAATGGTACTTGCCTGACTGCATTGTGCCAAGTGTAATGTTAGTGGAGGGGGGATCATGGTGTGGGGTTGTTTCTCAGGGGCTGGGCTTGGCCCCTTAGTTTCAGTGAAGGGAACTCTTAAGGCGTCAGCATACCAAGACATTTTGGACAATTTCAGAACCCCTTTGGGATGAATTAGAGCAGAGACTGCGAGCTAGGCCTTCTCATCTGACATCAGTGCCTAACCTCACAAATGTGCTTTTGGAAGAATGGTCAAACATTCCCACAGACACACTCCTAAGCCTTGGGGACAGCCTTCCTAGAAGAGTTGAAGCTGTTATAGCTGCAAAGGGTGGGCCAACTCAATATTGAATCCTACGGACTAAGACTGGGATGCCCTTCAAGTTCATGTGCGTGTAACGGCAGGCGTCCCAATACTTTTGGTAATGTAGTGTATATTTACTTAGAAAAATGGTGACGTGTTCAATACCTATTTTACCTGCTATACCTGATGCTCCAGCCTGTACGTTACTTGTGAAACACCTAGAAATGTTTTCACCCTACTTGCCATTGGGATCAGTTGTTAGAAACTTTACATCTCTCTATGTAACAGCTATGTTGAGGTCTAATTTGTAATGATAATAATTGATCAGTGAGGAAAGCGAGGTATAGCATACGGTATTATGTGCTTGTCAGTAAATATATGCAGACTGATACTCCAAATGTCATAATTCTGTATAAAATTAAATTATACTATTTTCATTGTAATATCACAAAATAAATTTGATATATTTTTATATGACTGTGTATTGGTGCCTTTAAAAGTTCAACATCTTGGATCTTGTGGAAATACATTTAAAGAGTAACTCTAATTTCGTGGGAACAAAAATAGCAAATAAAAAAAAAATATCGCATATACAATTACGACACAAGTCATATTGAATGTTATTAAAAATTACCTTTTCCTTTTCAAGCCACAGCGCTGTAATTTTCTGTAAAATGCAATGCAATATGGCTACCTGCAGGTGTTCTGTACACAGAATGTGTACAGAATGTCCCCCAGCAACATTACTTTCCTGCTTGGTGATTGGCTTCCTTTCTCCCAGAAGTCTGCACTAAGATACAAGGCAAATTTCAGGCACTCCCTGCAACAAAAATGTCATTTTAGGTGAGATACTCCCAATAAGAAATCACGGCTAAAGAGATGCAGTTTTCCCCAGAGCCGTACAGGTGCAGCAGCGGATTGATAATTCTGAAACCACTCCCATTAGATTCACTTTTCACATGGACACTGACAAACAAAAGTTAGGAATCTGCAACAAATTTTGCTAAAATCCTTGCACTATACATATGGTAGATCACCTAGAGGGGAAGGTTTTTTTTCTCAACAGAAGTGGAGTTACTCTTTAAACACTTTGTTGCACACCAGAAATGGTTCTTCTATGATCGCAGGTGACCTATTACCTGTTTATGGTCATGAACAGAGAATTAGATTGTCATACAGTTTGGCTAAAATGATTGTATAATGTATACTGTTCAGCATCTGAATTTAGACAGATTTTGTGAAAGGTGCAAAGTATGCCAAGTACCTGTCTAGAACCTGATTTTGGCACACGCTACACCACTTTTAGAACACTAACGAGACCCTTTCACAAAATCTGTCTGCACCAGGGTCTCTCTCTGTAACCTGAGAGTTGGTCTTAATTGGCTGCACGTTTGTAAGATAAAAACCAGCGGTACTGTATTTTAAATTTGGGGCAGGCATTACACCACATCCATTTATTCTGTCATCGGTTCCATGTGCATGTAAAGGCAGGCATCCCAATACTTTTGGCAATATAGTGTATGTGTGTGTGTATACAGTATCTCACAGAAGTGAGTACACCTGTCATATTTTTGCCGTTTGCGAACCGCTGTAGTAGTAGACTTTATGGTAGTTTTCAGAGGGCCTCGTGCCTTCCTAGAAAGGAGCTGTGACACCGCGTTCCTTCCCACCTCGTGGGCGCCGCACCCTATGAAGACGCCGAGCGTAGTGATGTCATTACGTTGACGCGTTTCGTCCGCCAATCACCGCAGACTTCGTCAGAACTGGGAGGGGACTTCAATCCTTTGCCTTATATGGTGCACTAATTGCATACCAAAGAGTCTCCACCTCGCCATCTTGTGTTGAAAGAGTATCACTACATTCGAAAGATCCAAAGTGAATTAAAACACATATATTAAATTTAAATTGACTGCTGGCAATAAAAAGGGGGGACCATATTATTGTAAATCAGATCATCTTTAAAGAGGATAATGGAAAGGAATTTTTATTATAATTCAAAAAGGGGGAGACATCAAGAGAGGATTCAATTTCCTAATTTTAGTATTGATCTAGTTATTATAAGAATTCAATATGTAGTGGGAATAGGAAGACTCACATGGTTAGATTCATACTTTATCCGGATAGATCCATATTTCACTCCCCTATATAATACCCCAGTTTAGATTATAGCTCAGGGTATATTAGAGGTTCCAAGAAATTCAATTCAAAAAAACTCCAAAGTTGAGTTCTGTATTCAGTCCGTATGGGACAAGTGCACCCAGGGTATAGATCCAGAATTTTTCTCTTTGTAGGAGGACTTTATCAAAGTCCCCCCGACGAGCTGAAATATTAAGCAAGAAAATCCCTTTCACTTTTAGACCTTCTGTTTTACCCCCGTGTACTTCTTTAAAGTGTTGTGCCAGTGGGTTCTCTTTTTCTCCCTTTCTTACATTCCTATTTTCATTTCTAATGTCTCTCAAGTGTTCACCAATCCTAGTCCTGAGATTCCTTTTCGTTTTTCCTTTTGGGGGCTCTCCCCTACCACTCTTGCTATCTGTGGATTTTGAGTTAATAAATACCAATGAGAGTCCAGGGCCTTCTTGACTTCATCCCATTGTTGTCCAAATTTAGTTATGAATCTTACCGGTTGATTTACCGAGTTCGCCCCTGGCTTTGATTTTGGTTTATTTATAAGCTCCTCTCTTGTTCTACCAAGAGCTCTTCTTTTTGCTCTTCTTAGGGTTCTATGTGAGTAACCTCTTTCCCTAAACCTCTTGTAGAGCTGAATAGATTCATTTCTATATTCAGCTTCTTCTGTACAGTTCCTTTTTATTCTCTGAAACTGGCCAATGGGTATTCCCTGTTTTAAGCTCCTTGGATGGTAGCTATTAGCATGTAAAAGTGTATTGGCCGCTGTTTCCTTTCTAAACGTTTTAGTGACTAGTTTATTTTCATAAATTGAGATTGATAAATCCAAGAATGTTATTACCTCTCTATCTGCTGTATAAGTAAGTTTGATATTCCTATCGTTATCATTTAGGAATTCCATAATTATTTTTAACTCATCTATACCTCCATCCCAGACCATCAGGACATCATCAATATATCGCAACCATTTTATTGCGTGTTGCTTATAGGGAGTGGAGGGATAAACCAACTCCTCTTCCCATAAGCCTAGATGTAAGCATGCAAATGCCGGGGCCCAGGGTGCTCCCATGGAGGTACCACATATTTGCTGGTAGAAGGAACCCAGGAACTGAAAACAGTTATGGGTCAACATAAAATCCAGCAAGTCCAATATAAATTCATTTTGAGCCTCCATTTCAGGGAAATATGTCTCCAAAAAGTAGGCCACAGCTCTCCGTCCCCAGACGTGTGGAATAGAGGTATATAATGATTCCACATCAATTCCCACCAGAAGTGCACCCTTAGGTACTCTTACATTTAAAATCTTTTTCAGTACATCTCCCGTATCCCTTACATAGGATCTAAGTTCCAAGACCAGATCCTTAATTAGATCATCTACAAATCTACCTATTGGTTCCAGCGGACCACTGATAGCAGATACTATAGGGCGTCCCGGTGGTTGAGTAGGATTTTTATGTATTTTTGGGATTACATAAAAGGTGGGGATGTTATAGACATCAACTGTCAGCATGTCGCATTCCTGTTTAGTTAGTAAGTTTACTTCACGTGCCAGTTCCACTTTTTTATTTAGGGCAACTACGAGTTTGGGGAAAGGATTATTATGTAGTTTACGATATGTATCCGGACTCTTCAACTGTCTAAGTACCTCCTTTTCATATTCCACACTCTCTAGTAATACTACATTTCCCCCTTTTTATCACTTTTTTTAATCACAATATTTTTAGCATTCTTAAGTTCCCTAAGAGCTATTCTTTCAGCTTTAGTCAGGTTATCAACCATTCCTCATTGTCCAGTCTATTTTTCCAAGGTCATCATGTACTAGATCTAGAAAAGTACTTAGCCATTTATTTTCCCTAATATTAGGCATTCTTCTAGATGGAGTTTTAAGTCTAGTGTGTCTTTTCCACTTATTTGAGACATCCACCTCCCCAGTCTCACCACTTATGGGAGTCTCCTCAAGAAGACTAATAAGGTCACTTAATGCCTGTTGTTCCCTCTCTGAGTTAAGGTCACAGGGATTTAGTTCTTCTCTAGATAGATATGGAATTCTTAAAAGGATCTTTCTCAGAAATAGATTTAGATCTTTATAGACCTCAAACAGGTCCATTTTGTCCGTAGGAGAAAAGGTCAAGCCTCTCCGTAGTAAATCATAATGTCTTTTTTTCAACGCAAACTTGGAGAGATTTATTACCTTAAGATCCTTGGTTCCCTCCTGTAGGTTAATCTAGAGGTTAATCGAGGTGGGAAGGAACGGCGGTGTCGCAGCTCCTTGCTAGGAAGGCACGAGGCCCTCTGAAAACTACCATAAAGTCTACTACTACAGCGGTTCGCAAACGGCAATCCCCTAGGGGAATATACCTTCCACCGGTGGCAAGTTATTTAAGCTTACAGCTGTGTAGATTTATAGAGTATATCTGGAGCTAAGAGGGCATGTTATACGGGCCTAATCTACCCTGTATATTCGGGGAATTTTTTGGAAATCCTCTTTAGAGGATAATATATACATATATATACTTATATGCTATCCTATTTAGGCATTGTATGCTGTGACAAAGCCATATCCTATTCAAACCGCTTCAATTTTCTTAGATTGAGTAATTTTTGGAAACCCTTCAGTGGGTATACAGACTCAGGTATTCACGGCCTGCTACATACACTATATATGTGTTTGGAATCTACGTACTGTGACTACCTGGCTTCCCACCCCCATATGCACCTTTGAACAAGCATCAAGGACCTGATCCTATTTCAAGTCGACGGGAGTCCTCTTGATCTCTATTGATGGTAATATACCCATACTTTGTTTTTTGCTTTCAGGGTTTCACTTGATGCCTGTGTTCTATACAATAATTTTTATATATATCCCCAGAATCATTTGGTACTGTGGACTGTGTTTCACTTGGGGTGGCTATCCAGGAAGTCCCTACATTTGAGAAGCGGGTATGACAGTTTCACAACTAAGAAGGTAATGAAGGTGTCCACTAATTACTGTAGAGATAGGCTTGGTGAGGCCTGGATGTGATTCAGCTCCTATATTTTCATACATTTTTTGTGTATTTTTGTGTTCCAGCTTCCATACATCAGGAGGCTACTCTACACATCCTGACTTATATTGGGAACATATTTGCTGAATCTATGGTTCACTCTAATACAAGCTGGAAATTCATGGAAACCTAGGATCAAAACCTCACCATTACCGTATATTGCCTTATATGGTACTCTACTTGCCTAAATGACCCTGATATGAAGACGCTAAGTGCTTTTAAAATGATTTTATTTGCTTGACATGTTCACCGTGCTCATGTTTAACCTCCTTATGATCTATGTGATCAAATAAAGTATTGCCTGTAATTTTTGAATCCATATTACTCCGCGTGGATCTCTTAGTAACCTTCTTTTTTTCAGGTAGGGGTGCTCTTGTCACACTACCATATTGTTCAGTATGCATTTTCTGGGTTTATGGATCCACACTTATATACTAAGTGAGTCGGAGATATGATTATGACACCAGCTATTCGTGTCATTCTAGGTGGCCTGTTTCTGCTCTATTTTTGTGACTTACTTTACACTACCTTCATAGTACCTTCTTGACTCTCCATTGCACTGCTGGAGATTCCTATAAAAACCTAAGCTTTCACAGGGATGTTGAATTTGTATTGCCCGATGCTGGGGACATGCAGTTCCAGGTGCCGGGCAGGTATTATTTTTTTTTTTATTACTATTAACCTTTTAGGCAGCAGGGCTCATCTGTCAGGTGGAAGCATTCGGGCGGCAGCCCTGCCACCGATTTCTTCCACACAGTGCCAGTCTTTCCCAAACCACCCTCATTTTCCACCCCCCCCCCCCACCCCCACCCCACCCCTCGGCTGGAGGTGGGGTCTCCCGGTCCCCACTTGCTCATCTAGAGGGGAAGGAGGAGAGTGGACACATCCCACTCCCCTCCCCTTCTTGTCCTTATGATGCCACTTCCAGGTTCCCGTTGAGAGATTCCCGGCTTGTGATGCCTGTAGATGGTTTAGGGGGCGCAAACTACTTGCTTTGCTCTGGGCGCTGACAACCCACACAACGCTTTTAAAAAAAAAAACAAAAAAAAAAAAAAAAAAAACTGGCTCCTAACTTTTTTAGCTGGCTCATAGATTCAAAGCAAGTTTGTCAAGCCCTGATTTATGAGAAGATGAAGCTACGGTTCACACAGTCACATCGCATGTGATTCGCACAGGAATTGCACCACATTCCTGTGCAAACTACATGCGATTCTATGCGGTGCAATTTGAGCCTATAATTTTTTGCGCCGCACGGGAATTGGATTGCATGGGTGTTCATACATACATTTGCAGCAGATTGCATGAACACAGTGCGATTGCTTTGTGGTGCGGTGCAGGAAACGCAGCCATTCCTGTGCGTTTCCCACATTGCATCAGTATGAACTAGCCTAAAGCTGCATTCAAACTTGTGCATTTTGATGTATTGTGGGTGAAAATCATCCTAACTTTGCTGAATTTATTTTGAATGGGCCTCCCTCTGCTCCAAAAGTGCAACAAAGCTCATTGTACCAAACTTTTGCAATGAGTTGGGTGCATTTTTAAAACCATTTTGCTGCAATTTTCAAGCATTAAGACCGCCACCATTGCGCAGTTTTACTGTGGTTTGTAATCCCAGGCAGAATTGTTTCTGCTGGCAATTCCAAATTGCCAAGTGTGGACAGGGCCTTAGAGAAAAGTGATATTGATGTCAGCTGTACCTATTTCAATACTTTGTTGCAGAATGCAAAGTCTTACACATAATTATATTTTCCCGTTTTAGGGTACAAGACCAGCATGAACCAGAAGAACTGCTGAATGTCATTTAATACCTGGATGTGTAGAGGCACTTGTTTGAACTTTGATGCATGTACAGCTGGCTGTAAATGATTTTTTTTTTTTTTTTTTATGCCTTTTTAGTAAGATTGCTTTTTCAAAGCCTACATACCTTCTCCTGAAAAAGCATTATTTTAATGCAAAGTGACTTCTGTCCTCGCAAAGTAAACATTCAAAATCTTCAAGGCCTTTTATGAAAAATGCATTTGTATCTGTTTCAGAACCACACTTCCATGTGTTCAATCAGTATATACCCATAGACATGAGTTGATCAGACTAATTATGATCATATTGGGAATTACTATATTTCTGTGGGCACTATGCAGCCTACAGGTAGCTGAGGCAAAGCGACAGCTTCCCTTCCAAATTATAGGCCACACTTTTTTCCATTTATCTGTAAAATATTCATATGCTGTGTAACCTTATATATTACAATATTCTGAGCCAGAATAGAACCAGGCTAAAAAATATATTTAATTGAGAAGTGACACCAGTAGTGGAGGTGTTGCTCGGGGTGGCAAAAGGTGTGTACCTGAAGGCTTCAGTTGTGAAAATCCAGCCCTGACAAGTGTGTACGTGTATTTTATTATCAATTTCAAAGACTGGCTGTTGAATGATCAAGTTTATCATGTGTTATTTCATTATCTAAAAACACATATTGTTTAGCATCTGTATAAACACTAGACATGTGGCTGTGTGGGGAACAAGATACATTTTGCTTGCACAGTTTTCCTTCCTGCATATTATATGCACACAAAGGGTGAGGATATCCCTTACCACTCACTCATACACATTGGGAAACTACAGGAAATTTTTAAATCGGCATTAAAAATAAAAGCCAACATTTAATAAATTGCAGCTTAAAAATTTGTTGATGTGATGGCTGCATTATTTTCCTTTTTTAGGCTTTCTTTCTTCTAATTTCATCTTTCATTCAGCCAGCAACTCTGCTATGTTTCAGAAGTTCAAGCTCTCCAGCTGAATGTATCAGTTTACATGGATGATACCATCCATTTACCAATAATAGGGGTGGTTAAAATTTATCAGCTTTTATTTATTCATATAAAACCTTTATCCCAAAAGGAAAGTGTGAGATGGAGTTTGGCTTCAATTTGTTATTGTAGTCAACTCTTCTAATGTAACACTCCCCTCCAGACTGAAAATGGTGTTGTGGGCTGTGTCCTGTGCTCATTCCTAGACAGTGGTATTTCTAATATAGTAGGTGTGTTACTGGTCAGATCGCCAAGTGATAACAGAAGGAAAAAAGCCTAAAAAACTGATTCAGACACCATATTGAACGATTAAAGCTGTAATATATTACATTTTTGGGTTTAATACTGCTTAAATCTAAATTTTTTTAATATGCACCAATCATTGTATGGTAACATTAAACCTAATATATCAGTTGCCTTTGCTAATGTGAAAGAAAATTGATATGTCCTATGACCAATCAATAGTTCAGCTGCAACCTGTATGCAAAACATAGTTTTATATGTTACATGTATGGAAAAAGCTGATATAGATGCCTGAATATACAATAGGTATCTGATGGTATAGGTCAATAGGCAGTATAGAAAATCCAGTCATCTGGTGTCTACAGTGTGTTTACAATGGTAATTACACAACCTTCAGCCCTATTTCCAAGTTGCCCTCAGATTTGTTATACAATTCACTATTGAATATTTTTTAAAATCACAATTCAACAAATAACTGACCACATATCCACAGGCAATTCTAAACACTGTAAAAAATAAAAGTCCATATATAGCTGTTTTTAACTTGGCTGAAAAATACTCTTGTCAATTCTTTATATGTATATAAAAAGATACTTCTCCAGACATTTGGCCAGACAGTCAAATTTTTGTTCAAGATTAACTGTCCATCCTCACTCCTGTTGACAGAATGGAGTGGTGGGGAAGAGAAAGGCAACCAAGTATGTATTTCCAGGGAGAATGACATTAACTTGAGTTTGTTGTATTGCTCTGCTTGGGCAAAGTACGGGTTCACTTTATAGAAGAATTCCAGGTAAAGCTCTTTTTTTTTTTTTTTTATTTAAAAACACAGTTTGGGCCAAAGTAGCTATGTAAATACCATACCAGTGGGATCCCTCTCCACCTTGTTCAATCAAAGAATGCTTTGCATGCATTGAGAAAATGCAAAGTGATCTCTGAATGGGTCCCATTACGTGCACTGTCTGTGTTCACAGTGCAGCAGGGAGTAGCTATGTCTACTACAGTGATTTCCAGCTTCTAGAGAGATCCCACAGGTACAGCACATGCATATTTACGCTGATCCAAAGTGGATCATTGTAACTGTATAAAAAGCCATACCTGGCTTTCTCTAACCATTTAACCATCTAACCTCAGCAGAAGCATGATCTGTGACCGCTGTATCCACCGAATACAGTGGATCACAGTGCTTGGTATTGGGCCGCTGTGATTAACCCTGGTACCATGTAATCGTTATAACCAATCACATGTCTACTAATAAACAACTGTCATGAATGGTATCCATTCATGATAGCATTGTTTACTATTGTGATCTCTGGTCACAGTGATCACATGGTTAAAGGCCAATTTATAACTGGGTGGACTTTTGTCTTTTTTCAGCCAGACTATGTAACAATCACAGCGACCCTGTACCATGTCATAGCTGTAGCCACAGCAATCAGAACAGTACACATTGAATCATAAAGGAAAGCCATTCATGACTTTAAAAACGATTGCTTTTACAGAGATCATCACTGTAATAAGTAAACCTAATGTAAAAAAAAAATAAACCTGATGTAAAAAAAAAAAAAAAAATCCTAATTGCCTCCACAGAGTAGTACAGTGTCACAGTACGTAAAACAAAACATTTTTTAAATGTGTGGGGTTTTTTTTTTTTATTTACATCCTGTCACCAGTCAGTGTCCCTGATCCCCACCACACCACTTATATTGTCCCTAATCACCACCATGCCAGTCAGTTGCAGTGTCCCTGATTACCACCACAGCAGTCCCAGTGTCCCTGATTACCACTGCAGTAGGCACCATAAGGACTTGTTTACATGTGCGATGCTCTCTGAAGAGCAATCCATATTCGGATCGCTCTAAAAAGAGCATTTTAAAAGCACTAAGGAAGCACTGTATTGCCTCCTCTCCACCTGCTTTAACCCCTTTCCTGCACAAGTCCCCAATTCACTTGAATAGGTCACGATCAGTGGAATTCATGGGGTATAATTCCTGCCACAGAAGCAAAGCACTGCATGTGTAGACCCCCAGCCACTGCCTCTGCAGCTAAAGGGGGTAGTGGTTGAGGGGTGTTTAAAAACACAGCTGAACCACAAGGTTTTACTGTACACACCTGTAAACAAGTCCTAATAGTGCAGCCAGTCACAGTTCTCCACTCAGCACCACACCAGCCAGTGTATCCAAACCAGTGTAGCTAGAAGCAGTGTTCCTGCATTTGCTTGTTTATTGACCACGTTTCTGCTTGTTGCCTGGACTGATCCTTTGCCTGTTTGCTGCTTCCCTGACCACTTATACAGAGGTGACCATTACAGTACATTGTTTTTGATACAATTGGTTGATTTGTGTAATATTAATAATTTGTGTGGGCAGCACAGTGGCTAAATGGTTAGCAGTACTAAGGTCCTTGGTTTGAATCCCAACCACGGCACTACCTGACTGGAGTTTGCATGTCCTCCCTTTGCCTGCGTGGGTTTCCTTTGGGTACTTCAGTTTCCTTCCATGCTCCAAAGACATGCTGGTAGGTTAATTGGCTCCTGTCTAAATTGGCCCTAGTATGTGTATGTATGAATGTAAGTTCGGGACCTTAGACTGCACGACCCTTGAGGGTTAGGGACTGATGTGAATGTACAAGATATATGTAAAGCACTACGTAATTTGGCGGTGCTATATAAGTACCTGAAATAAATAATACACAAGATAACATGCCTGGGACACAATCCGTTCAGGCACTGAAAGTCTCCCATATGTTGAGTCAACATACTCGGGAGGTGTAGCAGAATGTGTTCTGGGTTGTAATTCTAAGTATGCCTTTTGATGTGTGTTTAGAAATATTGTATTAAGTGACACCTTTTGTGTAAAAAAAAAAAAATATATATATATATATATATATATATATATATATATTCATTCCACATTTTCCAAAAACTTGTGGCAAAACTTTTTTTCAAAAGACTCGTTATGCCTCTTCAAAAATACCTTGTTGGAGTGTTTGCTTTCCAAAACGTGGTCATTTTGTAGGTGTTTCCACTGTCCTGGAGCTTCAGGGCCTCCAAAAATGTGATGGCTAGTCAGGCAGTCAGATGCATAATTTTATCTAGGTTGAGAAAATGTCTCAGACAAAATATCTCCATATTTGGGAGGCATAGCAGAATGTGTTTTGGGGTATAATTATAAGTATGCCTATGCTGTGGGTGATACATAACATGTTCAAATTACAACTTTATGAAAATAAAATATTTAATTTCCTCCTTTTTACAAAAAATTACAACTTCAAACTGTTCTTGCTTTTTAGGGCCTCAAATATACTGTATATACCATAGTTTTGTAGATTCTAATTTTCACACAGACTAAACAATACATGCTGATTTGACTTTACCAAAGAACTGTTGAAGAATGCATTTTGGCCTAAATGTGTGAATTATTTGTTATTTGTTTGCAAAATTTTATAACAAAATAAGAAAAATGGGGGCTTTTTAGAAAAAATTTGGGAGTTTTTTTCATTTTATTTCATGGAAATTAAAAAAAAAAAAATCAGAGGCCAATCAGCACTGTCCAGACAGAGGGTCAGGGGTTATGTGGCCTCATAGGACAGTCAGAGGAGAATGAAAACTCCTTCAAGCTCTAACTAGTGCTCGACCAGACACTGATAGAAATCACAAGACTGCTATATGCTGCTGCTGGGAAAAGGTATTTAGCAGTTTATATTTACTAAAACAATTGCATTTCCATGCTCTGTATACTGCAGGAGAGCAGATATAGTGAATGCAGGGTCATGGGTTTAGTAACACTTTAACTGATATTTAATATCTACTTTACTAATGATGAGGTGTGTAAATATTTACCCTAATTCTTTTTTATTTGTAGACAGTTCTTTGATATACAGTGAGGAACAGAAGTATTTGAACACCCTACGATTTTGCAAGTTCCCCCACTTAGAAATCATGGAGGGGTCTGATATTCACATTGTAGGTGCATTCCCACTCTGAGTGACAGAATTTTAAAAAAAATTCAGGAAATCACATTGTATGATTTTTAAAGAATTTATTTGTCTTGCACTGCTGAACATAAGTATTTGAACACCTAAGAAACAGCAAGAATTCTGGCTCTCAAAGACCTGTTACTGTGCCTTTAAAAAGTCCACCTCTACTCCACTCATTAATCTAACTTAGTAGCACCTGTCTGAGCTCTCTAACGACACCTGCCCACCCCACAGTCAGTCAAACGCCAACTACTACCATGGGCAAGACCAAAGAGCTGTCAAAAGACACCAGAGACAAAATTGTGGACCTCCACAAGGCTGGAAAGGGCTAGAGGGCAATTGCCAAGCAGCTTGGTGAAAATAGATCAACTGTTGGAGCAATTGTTAGAAAATGGTAGAGGCTAAAGACAACTGTCATTCTTCCTCGGACTGGGGCTCCATGCAAGATCTGGGCTGATTCCTCACCTTATCAGAAAGGTGAGGAATCTGTGAGAACTACAAGGGAGGAGCTGGTCAATGACATGAAGAGAGCTGGGACCACAGTTTCAAAGGTCACTGTCGGTAGAACACTACGCCGTCATGGTTTCAAATCATGCATTGCACGGAAGGTTCCCCTGCTCAAGTCACCACATGTCCAGGCCCGTCTGAAGTTTGCCAATGACCATCTGGATGATCCAGAGGAGGCACGGGAGAAAGTCATGTGGTCAGATAAGGCCAAAGTAGAAATTTTTGGTCTAAACTTCACTCGTCGTGTTTAGAGGAAAAAGAAGGATGAGTTGCATCCCAAGAAAACCATCCCTACTGTGAAGCATGGGGGTGGTAACATCATGCTTTGGGGGTGCTTTTCTGCGAAGGGGACAGGACAATTGCACTGTATTAAGGAGAGGATGAATGGGGCCATTTATTGTGATATTTTGAGCAACAACCTCCTTCCCTCAGTCAGAGCATTGAAGATGGGTCGTGGCTGGGTCTTCCAACATGACAATGACCCGAAGCACACAGCCAGGATAACCAAGGAGTGGCTCCGTAAGAAGCATATAAAGGTTCTGGAGTGACCTAGCCAGTCTCCAGACCTAAATCCAATAGAACCTCTTTGGAGGGAGCTGAAACTCCGTGTTGCTCAGCGACAGCACTGAAACCTGACAGATCTAGAGGAGATCTGTGTGGAGGAGTGGGCCAAAATCCCTGTTGCATTGTGTGCAAACCTGGTCAAGAACTACAGGAAACGTACAAAGGCTTCTGTACCAAATATTAACACTGATTTTCTCAGGTGTTCAAATACTTATGTTCAGCAGTACAAGACAAATTCTTTAAAAATCATACAATGTGATTTCCTGAAATTTTTTTTAAATTCTGCCTCTCAGAGTGGGAATGCACCTACAATGTGAATTTCAGACTCCTCCATGATTTCTAAGTGGGAGAACTTGCAAAATCACAGGGTGTTCAAATACTTCTGTTCCTCACTGTATAGTGGGTAAAATAAGTATTGAATACATTACCATTTTTCATAACATCATGAGATGTTTCATGTTTGACACCTTGATAAGGAGACACCTTTTTATATGCCATCAGTTGATATTCATTTGCACTGACAAGGGGCAGAATTGCTTTCTAATTACTGATAGATTTCAGCTGGTGTCTTGGCTTTCCATGCCTTTTTGCACATCCCTATCGTCATTTGTTCAATACATTTTCCCCGTGTCATTCCATTTCATTACATATACCTTGTTTTCGTTGTTACTGAACTTGTTTTCGTTTCTTTGTATGTATAGATTGCATGGGTTGTTACCAACGTGGTGACAATTTCATGTCAATAGCACCTTTAGAAATACACTATATTATCAAAAGTATTGGGACACCCCTTCAAATCATTGGATTCAGGTGTTCCAATCACCTCCATGACCACAGGTATATAAAATCAAGCACCTATGCATAACAGACTGCTTTTACAAACATTTGTGAAAGAATAGTTTGCTCTCAGGAGCTCAGTGAATTCAACCGTGGTAACGTGATAGGTTGCCACCTGTGCAATATCCATCTGTGAAATTTCCTTACTACTTAATATTTCATAGTTAACTGGTAGTGGTATTATAACAAAGTGGAAGCAACTGGGAACAACAGCCATGAAGTGGTAGGCCACGTAAAATAACAGAGTGGGATCAGCACATGCTAAAGCTCAAATGTGCAGAAGTGCTAACTGTGGGCAATAGCTAAAGACCTCCAAACTTTGTGTAGCCTACAGATTAGCACAAGAACAGTGCATAGAGAGCTTCATGGAATGGGTTTCCATGGCCAAGCAGCTGCATACAAACGTTCCATCACCAATTGCAATGCAAAGCATTAGATGTAGTGGTGTAAAGCACGCCGCCACTGGACTCCAGAGCAGTGGAGATGTGTTCTTTGGAGTAATAAATCGCTCTTCTCTTTCTGGCAATCCAATGGACATGTCTGGGTTTGGCGGTTGCTAGGAGAATGGTACTTGCCTGACTGCATTGTGCCAAGTGTAATGTTAGTGGAGGGGGGATCATGGTGTGGGGTTGTTTCTCAGGGGCTGGGCTTGGCCCCTTAGTTTCAGTGAAGGGAACTCTTAAGGCGTCAGCATACCAAGACATTTTGGACAATTTCAGAACCCCTTTGGGATGAATTAGAGCAGAGACTGCGAGCTAGGCCTTCTCATCTGACATCAGTGCCTAACCTCACAAATGTGCTTCTGGAAGAATGGTCAAACATTCCCACAGACACACTCCTAAGCCTTGGGGACAGCCTTCCTAGAAGAGTTGAAGCTGTTATAGCTGCAAAGGGTGGGCCAACTCAATATTGAATCCTACGGACTAAGACTGGGATGCCCTTCAAGTTCATGTGCGTGTAACGGCAGGCGTCCCAATACTTTTGGTAATGTAGTGTATATTTACTTAGAAAAATGGTGACGTGTTCAATACCTATTTTACCTGCTATACCTGATGCTCCAGCCTGTACGTTACTTGTGAAACACCTAGAAATGTTTTCACCCTACTTGCCATTGGGATCAGTTGTTAGAAACTTTACATCTCTCTATGTAACAGCTATGTTGAGGTCTAATTTGTAATGATAATAATTGATCAGTGAGGAAAGCGAGGTATAGCATACGGTATTATGTGCTTGTCAGTAAATATATGCAGACTGATACTCCAAATGTCATAATTCTGTATAAAATTAAATTATACTATTTTCATTGTAATATCACAAAATAAATTTGATATATTTTTATATGACTGTGTATTGGTGCCTTTAAAAGTTCAACATCTTGGATCTTGTGGAAATACATTTAAAGAGTAACTCTAATTTCGTGGGAACAAAAATAGCAAATAAAAAAAAAATATCGCATATACAATTACGACACAAGTCATATTGAATGTTATTAAAAATTACCTTTTCCTTTTCAAGCCACAGCGCTGTAATTTTCTGTAAAATGCAATGCAATATGGCTACCTGCAGGTGTTCTGTACACAGAATGTGTACAGAATGTCCCCCAGCAACATTACTTTCCTGCTTGGTGATTGGCTTCCTTTCTCCCAGAAGTCTGCACTAAGATACAAGGCAAATTTCAGGCACTCCCTGCAACAAAAATGTCATTTTAGGTGAGATACTCCCAATAAGAAATCACGGCTAAAGAGATGCAGTTTTCCCCAGAGCCGTACAGGTGCAGCAGCGGATTGATAATTCTGAAACCACTCCCATTAGATTCACTTTTCACATGGACACTGACAAACAAAAGTTAGGAATCTGCAACAAATTTTGCTAAAATCCTTGCACTATACATATGGTAGATCACCTAGAGGGGAAGGTTTTTTTTCTCAACAGAAGTGGAGTTACTCTTTAAACACTTTGTTGCACACCAGAAATGGTTCTTGTATGATCGCAGGTGACCTATTACCTGTTTATGGTCATGAACAGAGAATTAGATTGTCATACAGTTTGGCTAAAATGATTGTATAATGTATACTGTTCAGCATCTGAATTTAGACAGATTTTGTGAAAGGTGCAAAGTATGCCAAGTACCTGTCTAGAACCTGATTTTGGCACACGCTACACCACTTTTAGAACACTAACGAGACCCTTTCACAAAATCTGTCTGCACCAGGGTCTCTCTCTGTAACCTGAGAGTTGGTCTTAATTGGCTGCACGTTTGTAAGATAAAAACCAGCGGTACTGTATTTTAAATTTGGGGCAGGCATTACGCCACATCCATTTATTCTGTCATCGGTTCCATGTGCATGTAAAGGCAGGCATCCCAATACTTTTGGCAATATAGTGTATGTGTGTGTGTATACAGTATCTCACAGAAGTGAGTACACCTGTCATATTTTTGTAAATATTTTATTATATCTTTTCATGAGACAATACTGAAGAAATGACACTTTGCTACAATGTAAAGTAGTGAGTGTACAGCTTATATAACAGTGTAAATTTGCTGTCCCCTCAAAATAACTCAACACACAGCCATTAATGTCTAAACCGCTGGCAACAAAAGTGAGTACACCCCTAAGTGAAAATGTCCAAATTGGGCCTAAAGTGTCAATATTTTGTGTGGCCACCATTATTTTCCAGCACTGCCTTAACCCTCTTGGGCATGGAGTTCACCAGAGCTTCACAGGTTGTCACTGGAATCCTCTTCCACTCCTCCATGACAACAGTTACGGACCTGTGGATGTTAGAGATCTTGCGCTGCTCCACCTCCCGTTTGAAGATGCCCCACAGATGCTTAATAGGGTTTAGGTCTGGAGACATGCTTGGCCAGTCCATCACCTTTACCCTCAGATTCTTTAGCAAGGCAATGGTTGTCTTGGAGGTGTTTGGGGTCGTTATCATGTTGGAATACTACCCTGCGGCCCAGTCTCCGAAGGGAGGGGATCATGCTCTGCTCATTATGTCACAGTACATGTTGGCATTCATGGTTCTCTCAATGAACTATAGTTCACCAGTGCTGACAGCACTCATGCAGCCCCAGACCATGACACTCCAACCACCATGCTTGACTGTAGGCAAGACACACTTGTCTTTGTACTGCTCACCTGGTTGCGGCTACACACGCTTGACACCATCTGAACCAAATAAGTTTATCTTGGTCTCATCAGTCCACAGAACATGGTTCCAGTAATCCATGTCCTTAGTCTGCTTGTCTTCAGCAAACTGTTTGCGGGCTTTCTTGTGCATCATCTTTAGAAGAGGCTTCCTTCTGGGACAACAGCCATGCAGACCAATTTGATGCAGTGTGCGGTGTATGGTCTGAGCACTGACAGGCTGACCCCCCCCACCCTTTCAACCTCTGCAGCAATGCTGGCAGCACTCGTATGTCTATTTCCCAAGGACAACCTCTGAAAATGAGGCATGTTCTGAGTGGAACCTGTCCTGTTAAACTGCTGTATGGTCTTGGCCACTGTGCTGCAGCTCAGTTTCAGGGTCTTGGCAATCTTCTTATAGCCTAGGCCATCTTTATGAGCAACAATTCTTTTTTTAAGATCCTCAGAGAAATCTTTGCCATGAGGTGCCATGTTGAACTTCCAGTGACTAGAATGAGATAGAGTGATAACACCACATTTAGCAAACCTGCTCCCCATTCACACCTGAGACCTTGTTGCACTAACGAGTCACATGACACCGGGGATGGAAAATGGCTAATTGGGCCCAATTTGAACATTTTCACTTAGGGGTGTACTCACTTTTGTTGCCAGCGGTTTAGACATTAATGGCTGTGTGCTGAGTTATTTTGATGGGACAGCAAAATTACACTGTTATACAAGCTGTACTCACTGTACACTCACAACTTTACATTGTAACAAAGTGTCATTTCTTCAGTGTTGTCACATGAAAAGATATAATAAAATATTTACAAAAATGTGAGAGGTGTACTGTGAGATACTGTTTGTGTGTGTGTATGTATGTATGTATGTATGTATGTGTGTGTGTGTGTGTGTGTGTGTGTGTGTGTATGTATATGTGTGTGTGTATATATACTGTATATATATATATATACACATACATATACAGGCATATCTTGGTTTACGAATAGAAATGCATTGAAAACCAATTAGTCCGTTCCTGAGGTGAGATAAAAGTAAACGCTACTAGAGTACTGCATGAGTTATTTAATCAAGTCATGCAGTGTTTTAGTAGTGACAACCATGTGTTTAATGTTTCAGCTGTCAGCAGGATTCCCTGCTGATAGCTGAATGTAAAAGAATTGCCGGCAATGAAAAAAATAAATGGTGTGGGGTCCCCCCTCCCATCCCTTCGGGTCTGGTATGGATTTTGAAGGGAACTCCCATGCCAAAATTTAAAAGATAATGGCATGCCCCCCCCAAAATACATACCAGATTCTTATCTGAGCATGCAGCCCAGCAGGTCTGGAAAGGGGGGGGACGAGCGAGCGCTCCCCCCTCCTGAACCATACCAGGCCACATGCCCTCAACATGGTCTCCCCCTCCCCAAAGCACCTTGTCCCCATGTTGATGAGGACAAGGGCCTCTTCCCCACAACCCTGGCCGGTGGTTGTGGGGATCTGTAGGCAGGGGACTTATCGGAATCTGAAACTCCCCTTTAACAAGTGTGAAAAAAGACAGGACATGGTCTTTGACAAATCCTTTATTAAAAGAAAAAACTAAAAGAATGTCCCCCCGCAGTAGATCCAACGTTAACCATGATGCCCGCCGCCAATCCTAGTGACCCTGCCCCATCACATGCGTGATGTCCCCGGGTGGCCCCTGAAAGGAATTTGTGCTTCTAATCACTGGTAGGTTTCGGTTCCCCATTAGGCTTAAGAGACTGTGTTCTGGAATGAAAGAAATTAGCATGCACACACAGGTTTTCAGAAGACAATCTGAATCTTTATTCGTAGATTCTTCCTCTTATATTGTAACAAAGAAAAAGATACAATAGAATTTGTCAAGGCTGTGAACGTGAGACTTCTCAGACCTTGAAATCAGTTACAAGTAACCAACAGTTATTTTCCCATGGGACAGAAGTATTTGACTTTTAACTATATCATAGCAGAAACAGATGCTGTTAGTACAAAGAAATAACTGGATACTATCCCTGCCTCTACCAAGGCTAAGCTAAGATAAGAAATAAAAGAATATTGTTAGTACAGTTCTATAACACATACACAGCTTTTACATGCACATCTTCATATTTTCATTAACTCATTCTGGGTATAATACAAAAGCAATTAATCAAAATGGAATACAAGAAACAACCTGGAGTGAGGACAGACCAAAAACATACATTTCCCTTCAATCCCCTCTTAAATCATTATTTACATATATGATTTTTATTCCCCCTTATACAACATAGTTCTTTTACTGCTTCTTTCTGTATTTGGCTAGATAACTGTGGTACTCCCTAGGTTTTGGGTTCAGTGGGGCAGTTTGTTCTTGGATCTCTTCTTCATACATAATCATTAGAGATGAGCGAAGAAATGAAAAATTCGATTCGGCTGATTCGGCGAATTCCAGTGTGAAATTCGATTCGATGCGAATTTCTCCGCTACGAAGATGACTTATTTAAAGGGTTTCTAGGCTTCAGAGAGCCTTTAAATTAGTGCAGAACACTGTACCTTTAATTTAAATGCCCTTGGAGATGAGGAAGGAGAAGGAGAAGGAGAAGGATGAGAAGAAGGAGAAGGAGAAGGATGAGAAGAAGGAGAAGGAGAAGGATGAGAAGAAGGAGAAGGATGAGAAGAAGGAGAAGGATGAGAAGAAGGAGAAGGAGAAGGATGAGAAGAAGGAGAAGGAGAAGGATGAGAAGAAGGAGAAGGAGAAGGATGAGAAGAAGGAGAAGGATGAGAAGAAGGAGAAGGATGAGAAGGAGAAGGATGAGAAGGAGAAGGATGAGAAGAAGAAGGCTGAGAATAAGGAGAAGGATGAGAAGAAGGAGAAGGAGAAGGATGAGAAGAAGGAGAAGGATGAGAAGAAGGAGAAGGAGAAGGATGAGAAGAAAGAGAAGGATGAGAAGGAGAAGGATGAGAAGAAGAAGGATGAGAAGAAGAAGGATGAGAAGAAGGAAAAGGATGAGAAGAAGAAGGATGAGAAGAAGGAGAAGGATGAGAAGAAGGAGAATGATGAGAAGAAGGAGAAGGATGATAAGAAGGAGAAGGAAGAGAAGAAGGAGAAGGAGAAGGATGAGAAGAAGGAGAAGGATGAGAAGAAGGAGAAGGATGAGAAGAAGGAGAAGGATGAGAAGAAGGAGAAGGAGAAGGATGAGAAGAAGGAGAAGGATGAGAAGAAGAAGGATGAGAAGAAGGATGAGAAGAAGGAGGAGAAGGATGAGAAGAAGAAGGATGAGAAGAAGGAGAAGGATGAGAAGAAGGAGAAGGAAGAGAAGAAGGAGAAGGAGAAGGATGAGAAGGAGAAGGATGAGAAGAAGGAGAAGGATGAGAAGAAGGAGAAGGAGAAGGATGAGAAGAAGGAGAAGGATGAGAAGAAGAAGGATGAGAAGAAGGATGAGAAGGATGAGAAGAAGGAGAAGGATGAGAAGAAGGAGAATGATGAGAAGAAGGAGAAGAAGGAGAAGGATGAGAAGAAGGAGAAGGATGAGAAGAAGGAGAAGGATGAGAAGAAGGAGAAGGATGAGAAGAAGGAGAAGGAGAAGGATGAGAAGAAAAAGGATGAGGAGAAGGAGAAGGATGAGAAGAAGGAGAAGGAGAAGGATGAGAAGAAGGAGAAGGATGAGAAGAAGGAGAAGGATGAGAAGAAGGAGAAGGAGAAGGATGAGAAGAAGGAGAAGGAGAAGGATGAGAAGAAGGAGAAGGAGAAGGATGAGAAGAAGGAGAAGGATGAGAAGAAGGAGAAGGATGAGAAGGAGAAGGATGAGAAGGAGAAGGATGAGAAGAAGAAGGCTGAGAATAAGGAGAAGGATGAGAAGAAGGAGAAGGAGAAGGATGAGAAGAAGGAGAAGGATGAGAAGAAGGAGAAGGAGAAGGATGAGAAGAAAGAGAAGGATGAGAAGGAGAAGGATGAGAAGAAGAAGGATGAGAAGAAGAAGGATGAGAAGAAGGAAAAGGATGAGAAGAAGAAGGATGAGAAGAAGGAGAAGGATGAGAAGAAGGAGAATGATGAGAAGAAGGAGAAGGATGATAAGAAGGAGAAGGAAGAGAAGAAGGAGAAGGAGAAGGATGAGAAGAAGGAGAAGGATGAGAAGAAGGAGAAGGATGAGAAGAAGGAGAAGGATGAGAAGAAGGAGAAGGATGAGAAGAAGGAGAAGGAGAAGGATGAGAAGAAGGAGAAGGATGAGAAGAAGAAGGATGAGAAGAAGGATGAGAAGAAGGAGGAGAAGGATGAGAAGAAGAAGGATGAGAAGAAGGAGAAGGATGAGAAGAAGGAGAAGGAAGAGAAGAAGGAGAAGGAGAAGGATGAGAAGAAGGAGAAGGATGAGAAGAAGGAGAAGGATGAGAAGAAGGAGAAGGATGAGAAGAAGGAGAAGGAGAAGGATGAGAAGAAGGAGAAGGATGAGAAGAAGAAGGATGAGAAGAAGGATGAGAAGGATGAGAAGAAGGAGAAGGATGAGAAGAAGGAGAATGATGAGAAGAAGGAGAAGAAGGAGAAGGATGAGAAGAAGGAGAAGGATGAGAAGAAGGAGAAGGATGAGAAGAAGGAGAAGGATGAGAAGAAGGAGAAGGAGAAGGATGAGAAGAAAAAGGATGAGGAGAAGGAGAAGGATGAGAAGAAGGAGAAGGATGAGAAGGAGAAGGAGAAGGATGAGAAGAAGGAGAAGGAGAAGGATGAGAAGAAGGAGAAGGATGAGAAGAAGGAGAAGGATGAGAAGGAGAAGGAGAAGGATGAGAAGGAGAAGGATGAGAAGAAGGAGAAGGAGAAGGATGAGAAGAAGGAGAAGGAGAAGGATGAGAAGAAGGAGAAGGATGAGAAGAAGGATGAGCAGAAGGAGAAGGATGAGAAGAAGGAGAAGGATGAGAAGAAGGAGAAGGATGAGAAGAAGGATGAGAAGAAGGATGAGAAGAAGGAGAAGGATGAGAAGAAGGACAGTTCTGTGACAGTTTCTGTCTATTTCTGACAGTTCTGGGACATTCACTCCATACAGCGGTTTCAACCGCTGTATGGAGGGAATGTCATAGAACTGTCAGAAATAGACTATTAATGACAGTTCTGGGACTGTCCTTCCATGCAGCGGTTGAAACATTGTATGTATTTGTTTCCATAAATGGATCCATTTATGGAAACAAATACATACAATGTTTCAACCGCTGCATTGAAGGACAGTCCCAGAACTGTCATTAATAGTCTATTTCTGACAGTTCCATGACATTCCCTCCATACAGCGGTTAAAACAGCTGTATGCAGTGAATGTCCCAGAACTGTCATAAATAGTCTATTTCTGATAGATCTGGGACATTCACTCCATACAGCTGTTTTAACCGCTGTATGGAGGGAATGTCATGGAACTGTCAGAAATAGACTATTAATGACAGTTCTGGGACTGTCCTTCCATGCAGCGGTTGAAACATTGTATGTATTTGTTTCCATAAATGGATCCATTTATGGAAACAAATACATACAATGTTTCAACCGCTGCATTGAAGGACAGTCCCAGAACTGTCATTAATAGTCTATTTCTGACAGTTCCATGACATTCCCTCCATACAGCGGTTAAAACAGCTGTATGCAGTGAATGTCCCAGAACTGTCATAAATAGTCTATTTCTGATAGATCTGGGACATTCACTCCATACAGCTGTTTTAACCGCTGTATGGAGGGAATGTCATGGAACTGTCAGAAATAGACTATTAATGACAGTTCTGGGACTGTCCTTCCATGCAGCGGTTGAAACATTGTATGTATTTGTTTCCATAAATGGATCCATTTATGGAAACAAATACATACAATGTTTCAACCGCTGCATTGAAGGACAGTCCCAGAACTGTCATTAATAGTCTATTTCTGACAGTTCCATGACATTCCCTCCATACAGCGGTTAAAACAGCTGTATGCAGTGAATGTCCCAGAACTGTCATAAATAGTCTATTTCTGATAGATCTGGGACATTCACTCCATACAGCTGTTTTAACCGCTGTATGGAGGGAATGTCATGGAACTGTCAGAAATAGACTATTAATGACAGTTCTGGGACTGTCCTTCCATGCAGCGGTTGAAACATTGTATGTATTTGTTTCCATAAATGGATCCATTTATGGAAACAAATACATACAATGTTTCAACCGCTGCATTGAAGGACAGTCCCAGAACTGTCATTAATAGTCTATTTCTGACAGTTCCATGACATTCCCTCCATACAGCGGTTAAAACAGCTGTATGCAGTGAATGTCCCAGAACTGTCATAAATAGTCTATTTCTGATAGATCTGGGACATTCACTCCATACAGCTGTTTTAACCGCTGTATGGAGGGAATGTCATGGAACTGTCAGAAATAGACTATTAATGACAGTTGTGGGACTGTCCTTCCATACAGCGGTTGAAACATTGTATGTATTTGTTTCCATAAATGGATCCATTTATGGAAACAAATACATACAATGTTTCAACCGCTGCATGGAAGGACAGTCCCAGAACTGTCATTAATAGTCTATTTCTGACAGTTCCATGACATTCCCTCCATACAGCGGTTAAAACAGCTGTATGCAGTGAATGTCCCAGAACTGTCATAAATAGTCTATTTCTGATAGATCTGGGACATTCACTCCATACAGCTGTTTTAACCGCTGTATGGAGGGAATGTCATGGAACTGTCAGAAATAGACTATTAATGACAGTTCTGGGACTGTCCTTCCATGCAGCGGTTGAAACATTGTATGTATTTGTTTCCATAAATGGATCCATTTATGGAAACAAATACATACAATGTTTCAACCGCTGCATTGAAGGACAGTCCCAGAACTGTCATTAATAGTCTATTTCTGACAGTTCCATGACATTCCCTCCATACAGCGGTTAAAACAGCTGTATGCAGTGAATGTCCCAGAACTGTCATAAATAGTCTATTTCTGATAGATCTGGGACATTCACTCCATACAGCTGTTTTAACCGCTGTATGGAGGGAATGTCATGGAACTGTCAGAAATAGACTATTAATGACAGTTGTGGGACTGTCCTTCCATACAGCGGTTGAAACATTGTATGTATTTGTTTCCATAAATGGATCCATTTATGGAAACAAATACATACAATGTTTCAACCGCTGCATTGAAGGACAGTCCCAAAACTGTCATTAATAGTCTATTTCTGACAGTTCCATGACATTCCCTCCATACAGCGGTTAAAACAGCTGTATGCAGTGAATGTCCCAGAACTGTCATAAATAGTCTATTTCTGACAGTTCTGGGACATTCACTCCATACAGCGGTTTCCGGCAAAAAGTGTATGTGCAGAGTTCCTCTATTCTGCAGATACACTTAGAGGAGCTCTGCAGATACACTTAGAGGAGCTCTGCACATACACTTTTTTCCGGTTTGGAATTATTCTTATTTTCATCCTACTTCTTCTTCTTCTTCATCCTCATCCTCATCCTCTTCTTCTTCTGAGGATGAGGATGAAGAAGAAGAAGAAGAAGAAGAAGAAGTAGGATGAAAATAAGATTAATTCCAAGCCGGCAAAAAGTGTATGTGCAGAGCTCCTCTAAGTGTATCTGCAGAGCTCCTCTAAGTGTATCTGCAGAATAGAGGAACTCTGCACATACACTTTTTGCCGGCTTGGAATTATTCTTCTTTTCATCCTACTTCTTCTTCTTCTTCTTCATCATCCTCATCCTCAGAAGAAGAGGATGAGGATGAGGATGAGGATGAGGAAGAAGAAGAAGAATGAAAAGAAGAATAATTCCAAGCCGGCAAAAAGTGTATGTGCAGAGTTCCTCTATTTCTGACAGTTCTCTCACAGCTTCTTCACATGTACAGCGGTTGAAATATCTGTATCCTAAATGGAAACTAATAGATACAAATTGTATCTATTAGTTTCCATTTAGGATACAGATGTTTCAACCGCTGTACATGTGAAGAAGCTGTGAGAGAACTGTCAGAAATAGAGGAACTCTGCACATACACTTTTTGCCGGCTTGGAATTATTCTTCTTTTCATCCTACTTCTTCTTCTTCTTCTTCTTCTTCTTCTTCTTCTTCTTCTTCATCCTCATCCTCATCCTCTTCTTCTGAGGATGAAGAAGAAGAAGAAGTAGGATGAAAAGAAGAATAATTCCAAGCCGGCAAAAAGTGTATGTGCAGAGTTCCTCTATTTCTGACAGTTCTCTCACAACTTCTTCACATGTACAGTGGTTGAAACATCTGTATCCTAAATGTAAACTAATAGATACAATGTTTCAACCGCTAAACATGTGTTCCTTCTGTCAGAGAACTGTCAGAAATAGCGGAGCTCACTGCAGGGACACTTTTGCCGGCTGATCGGGAAATGTTCGATTCGCGCACCCGAAGTAGGCAAAATTTCGGTTTCGACACGAATCGAATATTTCCTGAAATTCGACTCGAATTCCGGTTCGCCTAGTTCGATTCGCTCATCTCTAATAATCATACCTATACCTTTGTTCATAAGCCTCTTTATACAGGGAATCACACAACACACTATTAGGGCTATGAGTATCAGGGTAACTACAATAATTACGCCTATTTATACTAGCACCTGCTTCCATCCTTTGAGCCTCCCAAAATATTAATCCTATGGGTCAGTGATCCCTGAATTCCTTTTCAACTCTTCCGACAGATCAGACAGTTTTTTTATAGCCATAGTGACCTTGCCATTTGGTTCCGTGTTGTCTGGGATGTAGGTACAGCAAGTACCTGTTCCTTTAACCATTGCACACACACCACCCTTTTCTGCAAGCATCATATCTAAGGCCATACGATTTTGGAAGGTCATGGCGGAGTCAGCCTGCAACTGTTCCGCTATCCCCTTCAATGCGTCCCTGGTGTAGTTGACAAACCTCTGCTGATTGTAATATATATAATTTATCCAATCAACATTCTTGTTGATGGTGATGATTGGAATGATTGACTCAAAACCCGCTTTGACCTGGTCCTTGGCTTTAAACTCATCCGGGACCCCTCTTGGAACCCCTATGGCGTCTATATAAACATGTGGGTCAAAACTACCCATCGGGGCTTCCCTCTTGTGCCTCTGGGTGCCTCCTGCTATATCTCCAGGGATCTCATAAAAATTTCACTAAGGATATGCAGGGGCATAATAGCTTTGGCCAAAGCACACTCACCAGACCACTCCTTCTCCAATCTAGACCTGATTTTACCATCACTACAAATCCAGTAGATATCACCTAAAGATTGTGTCTGATTCTGTAAAAGCCTAGATGAAATGTTGCTGTATGTGTGACAAAACCCTTTTGTAAAATTTCCCAAACTTCTTTTATGCGCTATTCCTTTGTAACAAATGGTATATTTGCCAACTTTTTCTGGGTTTGGGGGTTTTAGTGACTATGGGATACTTTGTTTTCCAGTTTTCACAGGAAGCATTTTTGTTATGTGTTCCTGTAAAAAGACTTAGGAAACATTCTTCAACATCTTCAGGAAGATTTAGTGGCACTGTTTCCACATGGGGTCTGGCTGCTCCACAGACATAACAATTAGACTTGTTGTGCTGCAGGGCACTGTACCTCATCCATTTTAACCAAAGATTTACCGTATTTTTCGCTCCATAAGACGCACCTGACCATAAGACGCACCTAGATTTTAGAGGCAGAAAACAGGAAAAAAAAAATTCTGAACTAATGGACTGCAGACATAGTAGAGGAGATGACCAGTGACTGCGGACAGTACAGGGATGACCAGTGACTGCGGACAGTACAGGGATGACCAGTGACTGCGGACAGTACAGGGATGACCAGAGACTGCGGACAGTACAGGGATGACCAGTGATTGCGGACACAGTACAGGGATGACCAGAGACTGCGGACAGTACAGGGATGACCAGAGACTGCGGACAGTACAGGGATGACCAGTGATTGTGGACAGTACAGGGATGACCAGAGACTGCGGACAGTACAGGGATGACCAGAGACTGCGGACAGTACAGGGATGACCAGTGACTGCGGACAGTACAGGGATGACCAGAGATTGCGGACAGTACAGGGATGACCAGAGACTGCGGACAGTACAGGGATGACCAGAGACTGTGGACAGTACAGGAGATGACTGCTGACCTTTGGGGAGGGAGGGGGAGCGGGTACCTGAATTTGACAGGTACCCGCTCTTACTTCCTCAGAGTTTTTCTTTGATCTTACCTGTTCCTCTATCCAGCCGCGCGCTGTCTACCCGGCTTCTGTAGTGTGGGCGCTCGGCGGACAGCCGGATGCCCAGTGCGCATGCGCGAGAAGCGCTGCGCTTTGTGATTGGTCCGGCGGCTTCTGGGATCTGTCATGTGTCCCAGGTACCGCCTTACCATTCACAAAGAGCACCGCTTCTTGTGCATGCGCACTTGGGACCCGGCTGTCACACACACTACAGAAGCCGGGAAGACAGCGCGCCGCTGGATAGAGGAACAGGTAAGGTCCCACTGCAGAGCTGAGCGGCCGGCCCAGTATTCTGACACGTCGGCGGTGAAAATACCGGACCGGCCGCTCTATATTCGCTCCATAAGACGCACTGACATTTCCCCCCCTTTTTTTGGGGGAAAAAAGTGCGTCTTATGGAGCGAAAAATACGGTACATCTAAAAATCCTGTTCCTGCTGCTACAGTATCTTCAAAAAAAAAAAAGGATCAGCAATGGCAATCATATCCCTAAAAGTACTGATGTGTGGCCTCAGGGGATTGTAATCATTGTTATTATACATGTCTTGTATCTTAAATTGCCCCCTTGTGCCCGATTTACCCCCTCCCCAGTATAATCCAAATACATACATTCCCGAATCACTAGGGCTGGGATTTTCTATGGTAAGCATATATTTGGCATTGGGCTTGGTAAGAGTCATTCTATTTATGAGGGATTTTCCGTTCTTGTCCTTCTTATTTATGGCCGTGTCAGGTTTGTATCCCAGTCAGTTCTTATGTTCCATCCCACTGCTCCCCAATAATCACAGTTACTCAGATATAACCTATTCCCTCCCTCTTGTGCGCCCTTTTCCTGCTACTCTCTTCATCCCCTCTATCTGTGAGGTCTCCATAAGTGAAGGAAAAGGTAGCAACATGAGTGTTAGAAAAATCGAACCATAATGTAGTAATCTTCCCCTCTTTGGTAATAGCAACCGGTGGTTTCTGTGCTGGTATATTGGTTTCTCTTTTGGTCCTAGTGTGTATTGCGTGTGCGTTTACTTAGGTATTATTATCACTGTTGTTGTGAACCGTGTGTGTATTTCCTGAAATATTCTGGTTCTCCTTGTAGCCACATATGACCTGAACAGTGCCCAGGTCTTTTGGGAAGTATATGCAGTTAGTCACTATCCATATTGGGGTAAACACTAAAAATTTAATCAGTTCCAGCAGAATTGTGAAGGTCCTACCTTTTCCAGAGACTGTGCGGCTTCATGTACTGGCGTCCATCTTGGGTTTCTGCAGAGCATGGTGGGAGTCTTTTTTGCCTTCAGGTCTCTGAGGTCCATCCGCCAGAGGGGTGTGGCTGAGTACATATAAGCCTGTGATCCGCACATGCTCTTTGCACTTGTGTCTTGTGTTATTGTGTTGCTACAGCTCTGTGTATACTCTCGTGACTCTTCTGGTATCTGACTCGGCTTGTGACTAGACCATTCTCTGTGTTTTCCTGTGATCTGACCTTCTGTTGCTGAACCCGGCCCGTGACCTGTGATTCTTGTCTACTGTTCTGTACCGTTTTGTCCCGTTGTTGTCGACCCAGCCTGCCTGAATACGCTATTGTCATTTCCTACCAGCTACACGCCATTGGCGGCGGCCATTACCGCAGCCGGGGTGTCTCGGGGGTCGCGACCTGGTTCCTGGCTGCGTCAAGTCCATCCCCACCATCAGGGGCCCTGGTGAAGGGCAGCCTGGGACTTAGACTCCGCTTCTGAGGGACTTCGGTCTGTTGGTGGTGGTTGTCGTCAGTCAGTGCGTTACCCTGCCACTAGGCCTACCTGTCCGTTCCACAGCCCTGCCCTGACATTACACAAGTGCCATGAATCCTGATGGTGCAGGTACGCCTTCGCTTCCAATGTTGGTCGCCAGACTGGATCAACAGGGTCTCCTGTTGGATCAGTTCGCTCAGGCATTGCAAACTCTGCTTGCACGCACCACGCACCTTACTCCTGGTGCTATTAGGCCGGTTGTCACTCCGGTGGTCGCTCCCGCTGCTGTTCCGCTTGTTGCACCTACCACCGCGGCTGCTGCAGCACCCGCGGCGCCCAGAGGTATGACTGGTTCAGCCCCTCTTCCACAGCGCTTTGGGGGTGAGCCGAGTCAGTGTCGTGGGTTCCTCAACCAGGTGGGGATTTACTTTGAATTAATACCCCACGCTTTTCCGACTGAGAGGTCAAAGGTGGGTTTCCTAATATCGCTACTCTCAGACAAGGCCTTGGCAAATCCCTTATGGGAGAGGAATGACCCGGTGATTCGCGAGTTTTCCGGTTTTGTTGACGCCTTCCGTAGGGTATTCGACGTACCGGCTCGCTCCGCCTCGGCTGCCAAGCTGCTCATGTCTATGCATCAGGGTTCACGGACCGTTGCCGAGTACACCATAGAGTTTCGTACCCTGGCGGCAGAGGTGGTTTGGAACAATGAGGCTCTGGTGGCTGCGTTTTCTCAGGGTCTTTCTGATGCATTGAAGGACGAGATTGCAGCCAAGGAATTGCCTGTGGAGCTGGAAGCACTAATTTCCTTCCTGATCCTGATTGACACCAGGCTCAGGGAGAGGCCTTCACTCAAGGAACGCCTGCGGAGGCCTTCCAATCGACTGGCACCTGTGTTTTCTGTCCCACCCATTCCTCCCTCTCCTCCCACGCCTCCTGGGGATAGATTGTCTGGTGGTGAGCCCATGCAGCTGGGGTTTGCTCGCCTTTCCGAGGGAGAGCGGGCCGCTCGGCGTCTGGAGGGTCGCTGCCTGTACTGTGGCCTTGGTGGGTACTTTCGGCAGTCCTGTCCGGTCTGTCCGGGAAACGCTCACACCTGAGATCCTGTCGGGGACAGATCTTGAGTGGAGTCTCCTCGTCCCCGGCGTTCCGCAAAGATAAACCACTGATCACCGTTGTCCTCTCTTGGGCGGAGGGCTCGGTGACGGCCCAGGCGTTGGTAGATTCTGGGGCCGGCGGGTTGTTTATGGACAGCTCGTTTGCTGCCCAGCACTCCATTCCCCTGCAGGCTCGAGTTACCCCATTGGTTCTCGAGGCGATAGATGGCAGGCCCCTGCAAACACCGCGAGACTATGCCAGTTAAAGTAGCTATTGGGGCTGTTCACAGGAAGTTGGCCTGTTTTCAGGTAATTTCTTCTCCGCACTATTCGGTGGTTTTGGAGTATCCCTGGCTCCAGACGCACAATCCAACCTTTAATTGGCGAACGGCCGAGATTCTCTCGTGGTTTCCACAGTGTGGGGCCGGGTGGATCCGTGGGCTGGTTAAGGTGTTGTGTGCCTCCTCGGACTCTGCGTTGCCCACCGATTATGGGGAGTACCTGGACGTTTTTGATAAGGTACACGCTGGTGCCTTACCTGCTCATCGTCCTTACGACTCCTCCGCGTGGCAGGGTGTATCCTCTCTCGGTTGCGGAGAATAAGGCCATGGAGGAGTACGTTGCGGATGCGCTTTCCCGGGGGCACATTCGTAAGTCTACTTCCCCAGCAGGAGCGGGCTTTTTCTTTGTAAAGAAGAAGGGTGGTGAATTGAGGCCTTGCATCGATTATAGGGGTCTCAATCGAATCACCACTAAGAATGCCTACCCAATTCCCTTGATTACTGAGTTGTTCGACCGCCTTAGGGGAGCAACAGTCTTTACCAAACTCGACCTTAGGGCGGCGTACAACCTCAGACGGATCAAACGGGGATGAGTGGAAGACCGCCTTTAACACCAGAACCGGTCACTACGAATACCTGGTGATGCCCTTCGGGTTGTGTAACGCGCCCGTGGTTTTTCAGGAATTCATAAATGATGTCCTTCGTGACTTGTTGCAGCAGTGCGTGGTAGTTTACTTGGATGACATCCTGGTTTACTCTGCCTCCATGGAGTCCCATATCCAGGATGTCAAGCAGGTGCTACAACGATTACGTGAGAACGAACTTTTTTGTAAACTCGAGAAGTGCGAATTCCATCGATCCCAAGTTGCCTTTTTGGGCTACATCATTTCTGCAGAGGGATTCTCCATGGACCCTCAGAAGGTTGCGGCGGTTCTGCAGTGGCCTTGTCCCAATGGTCTTCGGCCCATTCAGTGCTTTTTGGGTTTCGCCAACTACTATCGGAGGTTCATCAGGAACTTCTCCTCGCTGGCAAAGCCTCTCTCAGACCTAACCAAGAAGGGCCGTAATCCTCACGAGTGGCCATCCGAGGCCATCGTAGCTTTCGAGGCTCTGAAATCCGCCTTCGCTTCGGCTCCGATACTGTCTCATCCCAATCCTGGATTGCCCTTTGTCCTCGAGGTTGATGCATCCGAGACGGGAGAAGGCGCTCTCCTGTCTCAACGTCGGTCGCCCGATGGACCCCTACTTCCCTGTTGGTTCTACTCCAGGAAGCTTTCCTCTGTAGAGTGCAACTACCAGATTGGAGATAGGGAGTTGTTGGCAATCATTCTGGCTCTCAAGGAATGGAGGCACCTGCTCGAGGGCTCCGCGGTTCCGGTCCTCATTCTTACCGATCATAAGAACCTGACTTATCTTTCGGAGGCCAAGAGATTGACACCCCGTCAGGCCAGATGGGCCTTGTTCTTGTCGCGGTTCAACTATGTGGTCTCCTATTTGCCTGGTTCCAAGAATGTCAGGGCTGATGCATTATCGCGGCAATACTTGGAGTTGTCCAGGGAGGACTCAGAGCCAACCTCGTTCATACCTCTGGATCAGATCCTGGCTGCCATTCGCACCAGTCTGACTTCTCCCCTTGGGGAGCAGATTTTGGCGGCTCAAACTGACGCTCCTCCCGAGAGACTGGAGGGTAGATGTTTTGTACCCGAGGGGTTGCGCACCCGTCTGCTGCATACCTACCATAACTCCAAAACTGCCGGGCATCCGGGGAGGAACCAGTTGTCTTGGGTCGTCTCTCGTTTATTCTGGTGGCCAACTCTCCGTGTCGACATCGCCTCTTATGTAGCCGCATGTTCGATCTGTGCCCAGAATAAATCTCCCCGGCATCTTCCAATGGGTCTTCTGCAACCCATTCCCAATGGGGAGCGTCCTTGGTTACACCTGGGCATGGACTTTATTGTAGACCTCCCTGTGTCTCGGGGTCATACGGTCATTCTCATGGTCGTCAATTGTTTTTCCAAAATGTGCCATTGCATTCCACTCAAGAAATTACCAACAGCGCAAGAACTGGCCACAGTTTTTTCTAGGGAGATTTTTCGCCTGCATGGGTTGCCCAAGGTGATTGTCTCGGACCGCGGGAGTCAGTTCGTGTCCAGATTCTGGCGCGCATTCTGCTCCTAGTTGGGCATTATGCTTTCCTTCTCTTCAGCCGCCCACCCGCAGTCCAATGGGGCTGCTGAGCATTCCAACCATGCCTTGGAACAATTCCTTCGTTGTTATATCTCGGACCATCAGGACAATTGGGCCGATCTCCTGCCTTGGGCAGAGTTTGCCAGGAACTCGGCTGTCAACTCCTCTTCTGGGATGTCTCCCTTCATGGCCAACTATGGGTTCCAACCTGCGGTATTACCTGAGAAGTTCTCACCACAGGACATTCCAGCTGTGGAGAACCATCTTACTGCCCTGCGTTCTTCCTGGGGGCAGATCCAGAGGTCCTTGAGGGACTCGGCACAGCGCCAGAAGTTCCAGGCTGATCGCAGATGGCTGCCCGCTCCTTCATACCAGTTCGGCGATCGGGTGTGGTTATCTACTCGCAACCTAAATCTGTGGGTGCTCGCACCTAAACTAGCATTTCCAGTGTTTTCCTGTAATCTGACCTTCTGTTGCTGAACCCGGCCCGTGACCTGTGATTCTTGTCTACTGTTCTGTACCGTTTTGTCCCGTTGTTGTTGACCCAGCCTGCCTGACTACGCTATTGTCATTTCCTACCAGCTACACGCCATTGGCGGCAGCCATTACCGCAGCCGGGGTGTCTCGGGGGCCGTGACCTGGTTCCTGGCTGCGTCAAGTCTATCCCCACCATCAGGGGCCCTGGTGAAGGGCAGCCTGGGACTTAAACTCCGTGCCCTGAGGGACTTCGGTCTGTTGGTGGTGGTTGTCGTCAGTCAGTGCGTTACCCTGCCACTAGGCCTACCTGTCCGTTCCACAGCCCTGCCCTGACAAGAATCCATAGTTTGCCAGAGTCTTTGGCTAATAAAATTGACATATTGAGATTCTTCAGAGACTTTGTTACCGGCTTCACTCACTCTTCAAGGATTTGTCACCTGCTTCACCTCCTTTAATAGACAGCACCTTATCCTGGTCCTCTTCTGTGCCTGTGTCTTTGGCCACTTTAACTCTTTTCACTCGGCTGGCATGGATCCAGGCTTGCTGACCTTCTACTAGGACAGCGGTCCTAGTCACTGCGATCACTCTAGTCTCTGGTCCAAATGGGTACCCAGCCTTCTTGTTCTGGGCTAGCTGCTTGACCACTACGATATCACCAACCTGGAAAGGATGTGTAGGGACCTGTGAAGAAAGAGAAAAAGGTGCGAGCAACATTTCTTTCAACTATATCCAAAGTTTCAATCAATTTACGGACATATTCTTCCTTAATCTGCTCTAGATCTACTGATTCTAATAATAGTGGTGTTCTAGTCCATGGGGTGGGGAATGGTCTTCCTATTAGAGTTTCAAAAGGTGAATATCCTGTGGTTTTACTAGGTGTCATTCTAATCTCTGCAAGGATAACGAGGAGCATCTCAATCAATTTGCAAAAATGTTCCTAGTTGCTTTCCTTAGTTTGTCCTTTATGGTCCTGTTCATTCTTTCTACTATCCCTGAACTTTGTGGGTGATAGGGAATGTGAAATTTAATTCTATCCTAAGGGCTTTTACCAGGGCCTGACATACTTTAAATGCAAAAGCTGGGCCATTGTCTGAGCTGATTTATAACAACACAGAGCATTAAGAATGGGAGCAGGGCCTGAGGTGGCTGACGCATATTTGATGGTGAGATTAGGATTGGACAAAAGAATGATCTCATAACCGCTCAGCCTTAGAGAGGACCTGTGCTGAGTGTGTATATTTTTTAGCAAAATAGCTACATTATGTGTAGTGTGCAATATCGTAGGGTGTCCTAAGGTGAATGACATAGACATCTCCACAGCCATAGCGCAAGATGCTAACGCTCTGAGACACGTAGGCATGCCTTGGACCTGAACTGGTACCACTTGAGAAAAAAAAGCTACAGGGCGAAGTCTGCCTCCGTGCTCTTGGGCGAGTACACCAGCCATGGTCTTACAATTGTCCCTTGCATACACATGAAACATTTTTACATAGTCAGGGAGGCCAAAGCCAGGGGCGTTTACCATTGCATTTTTCAAATACACATAAGCATCAACCATGTCATCTGACCATTTAACAATTTCTGACATTTCCTGGGTTGTAGCTTGTCTCAACAAATTATCATAATAGGAACAGTCAGGTATTCACTGGCGGCAGTAACCAATGACTCCAAGAAAGAAAAACATATTTTTCTTGGTTTGTGGGCAGGCAAAATTCAGGAGACCCTTGGCTCTCTTTGGTCTGACTTTCCTTTCCCCCTTTATAAGCACAAAACCCAGATATTCAACACTTGTTTTACACCATTGTAGTTTTTTCTTTGACACCTTGTGTCCACTCTCAAAAAGACATTTCAACAAACTTTCCCTATCCCTCAGGCTGGCCCCCTTAGTGGGACTGCAGAGGCAGATGTTATCTGCGTACTGCAGCAGGACTGATCCATGGACCGGTGTCCACTCCCTCAGAGTGGCCTGGAGGACAATTAAGTAGACTACAGCAAAATCCACAAAAAAAACCCTGAGATATTTTACACCAGGTCATATGGCGGCCGTGGAAACAGAAACCAAAAATGGGCTGTGTCTCTGCGTCAACAGGGACGCTAAAAAATACATTTGCTAAGTTAATTACTGAAAAATATTCAGCATCAGACAGTATGGCTGTAAAAAGAGATGGCACTTTAGACACCAACGGGTGGTATCAACCAGTGAGTCAATAATCAGTCTAATGTCTTCCGTGTAAAATTCCTGTTTTTAAATGCCTTCTTTAGATATACCAGTGTAACAGTGGGCTTGAGACAATGTTTTGTAATACAGTCAATGTCTTCTACTTGTAAACATTTAATTATCAATGTGTCCCCTACTGTGAGAAATGGATATTACTTGTGTCGCCACCTTGTGTCTGGTTCTATCTGCCGGTCCGGGACTAGGGCCTTTTATCATAGCCATATGAAAAGTGTCATTATCTCCTGTTCTCGGGAACGGACTTGAACTTCCCATTGTTTCAATCCACCCTGCTAAATTGTCTACCCACGGATTTATTAGGTAATAATCAGTCCCACAAATCCGGGCTATGAAATCTTTACATGACTCCCCCTGTTCCGGACAAGGTGTATTTTTACTGTTATTTTGTCCTATTTTATCTATTCAGAAAAAATGTATAGATTAAAAAAAAAAAAGAAAAAAAGAAAGTGAAAGTGATTTACAGTGCTTGACTGCCAACTGAGTTTCCCTCAGATGCGTCTTCTTAAAACATAAATCTAGTCACTTATATACCTTCTCGGGTCGAGTGATCTGTGACCAATTATCACTCTTATCACAAAAAATTATAGAAAAACAGAGAGAATATACAACTCTTCCTACTCTGTACCCTGAAAAGGACACTCTATATAATAATATCCTTTGTCTCTAACCTGTCTTTTAACTTCTTCAACTGTAAGTCCCTCTTGAAATTCTACTGGACAATGTAAATTTACCTTTTCTATCTGTATATTAGAAATACCTTGATCAAAAAAAAAAAATATTCTGCCTAATTTATATTTATATCCTTTTTCTACTTTACTCACAAGGTAACCTCCAGGTATACAATGATTAAAAAGTAGTCCGCATACACATTCAGGACAAATCATTTGCACAACTTTTAATCTGTAACTATCAGTCCATACACTTACCACCTGGACATCGGTGTCACACAACAAATTATCTTATACTTTACGCGACAGAAAGATAAGCAACAGAATTTTTGGCAGCCCAAACCTACCAGTGTCAATATTTTCTTATTTCTTGGACAACCCGTGTCCCTGGACATCCAATGTCCTCAAAAGTACTTACTAAAAGTACCTGTACTCACCAAAAGTACATACACATTTTCTGGACAACCCGTGTCCTTCAGTACTTCCCAAAAGTACTTATGCCGGCTGGCAATCTTTTACACTATACCCTTTCATTAAAACATACTCCCAAAGTATGTGGGCATCGGAACTCAGCCAGAGCCTAGTCACGGTCAATATCAGAAAATATAAATCAAATACTTACCGGATAGGATGACTCTCCGATCCCGGACAAGCCCCCAAACTGAAAGGAATTTGTGCTTCTAATCAATCACTGGTAGGTTTCGGTTCCCCATTAGGCCTAAGAGACTGCGTTCTGGAATGAAAGAAATTAGCATGCACACACAGGTTTCCAGAAGACAATCTGAATCTTTATTCATAGATTCTTCCTCTTATATTGTAACAAAGAAAACCATACAATAGAATTTGTCAAGGCTATGAACGTGAGACTTCTCAGACCTTGAAATCAGTTACAAGTAACCAACAGTTATTTTCCCATGGGACAGAAGTATTTGACTTTTAACTATATCATAGCAGAAACAGATGCTGTTAGTACAAAGAAATAACTGGATACTATCCCTGCCTCTACCAAGGCTAAGCTAAGATAAGAAATAAAAGAATATTGTGAGTACAGTTCTATAACACATACACAGCTTTTACATGCACGTCTTCATATTTTCATTAACTCATTCTGGGTATAATACAAAAGCAATTAATCAAAATGGAATACAAGAAACAACCTGGAGTGAGGACAGACCAAAATCTGGTATGGATTTTGGGGGGACCCCCATGCCATTTTTAAAAAAAATTTTGGCGTGGGAGTTCCCCTCAAAATCCAGGGGAGGGGGGAACCCATGCCGTTTTTTAATTATCATGGTGCCGGTTTTTAAATATAATTACCGCTTTTTTTTTCCTTCACTATAGCTCAGAGATTCAGCTGTCACTTACTTTCCCCCAAGCTAAAAGATAAAGTTTCTTTTTAGTTTATGTCCCCAAGTTAAATGAAAAAATGTTTAATTTTAGTTTCTTAAAAGAAACAAAGCTTATTTTAACTCTGGGGAAAGTGACAGCTCTGTGAGCTATAGTGAAGAAAATAAAAAGCTGGCAATTGTATTTAAAAATCGGCACCGACATACACTTCGTATTGCTAAAAAAATTTGTAAAGGCATTATTTTCAATGGATTTTCATTTGTAAACTGAAAATTACGTTAACAGAGGCATTTGCGAACCGAGGTACACCTGTGTGTGTGTGTGTATATATATATAAAATATCTGTATACTGGTTATCATAAATGAAATGTAACATTCATTACCTCTTTCTTTGCATACATTGATCTCTCTGACCTGACCATAGATGCACAGATGGTCACCTTCATTGTCTCAAAACCGACATTTGTTTTTTAGAACTGGCTAAAACCCTTTCCACATACAGTGGGGATTGAAAGTTTGGGCACCCCAGCTAAAAATTTGTATTAATGTGCATAAAGAAGCCAAGGAAAGATGGAAAAATCTCCAAAAGGCATCAAATTACAGATTAGACATTCTTATAATATGTCAACAAAAGTTAGATTTTATTTCCATCATTTACACTTTCAAAATAACAGAAAACAAAAAAATGGTGTCTGCAAAAGTTTGGGCACCCTGCAGAGTTAATATCTTGTACTGCCCCCTTTGGCAAGTATCACAGCTTGTAAACGCTTTTTGTAGCCAGCCAAGAGTCTTTCAATTCTTGTTTGAGGTATCTTTGCCCATTCTTCCTTACAAAAGTCTTCCAGTTCTTTGAGATTTCTGGGCTGTCTGTCACGCACTGCTCTTTTAAGGTCTATCCATAGATTTTCAATTATGTTGAGGTCAGGAGATTGTGAAGGCCATGGCAAAACCTTCAGTTTACGCCTCTTGATGTAACCCCCCGTGGATTTCGAGGTGTGTTTAGGATCATTATCCATTTGTAGAAGCCATCCTCTCTTTAACTTCAGCTTTTTCACAGATGGCATCAAGTTACCATCCAAAATTTGCTGAAATTTTATTGAATCCATTTTTCCTTCTACTCGTGAGATGTTCCCTGTGCCGCTGGCTGCAACACAACCCCAAAAGCATGATTGATCCAACCCCATGCTTAACAGTTGGACAGAGGTTCTTTTCATTCAATTCTGTGCCCCTTCTTCTCCAAACATACCTTTGCTCATTCCGGCCAAAAAGTTCCATTTTAACCTCATCGGTCCACAGAACTTGTTTCCAAAATGCATCAGGCTTGTCTATATGTTCATTTGCAAAGTTCAAACGATGATTTTTGTGGTGAGGACGTAGAAGAGGTTTTCTTCTGATGACTCTTCCATGAAGACTATATTTGTACAAGTATCTCTTTATAGTGGAATAGTGTACCACAACTCCAGTGTCTGCCAGATCTTTCTGGAGGGATCGTGCAGTCAAACGTGGGTTTTGAATTGTTTTTCTCACAATCCTGCGAGCTGTTCTGTCTGATATTTTTCTTGGTCTTCCAGATCTTGCTTTAACTTCCACTGTTCCTGATGACTGCCATTTCTTAATTACATTCCAAACAGAGGATATTGACATCTGAAAACGCTTTGCTATCTTCTTATAGCCTTCTCCAGCTTTGTGAGCGTCAACTATTTTCAGTTTCAGTTTTCTAGACAACTGCTTAGAAGAACCCATGGTGCTGATTGTTGGGGCAAGGTCAGATGAGTCTGGGCATTTAAAACCTTTGAGATTGACATCACCTGGTCTTCCCAGACGATGATTGAGAACAATCCATGACACTGGCAGGTCTCAGCTTGGCAAAGGGGGCAGTGCATGCTATAAATTCTGCAGGGTGCCCAAACTTTTGCAGACGCCATTTTTTTGTTTTCTGTTATTTTGAAAGTGTAAATGATGAAAATAAAATCTAACTTTTGTTGACATAAGAATGTCTAATCTGTAATTTGATGCCTTTTGGGGATTTTTCCATCTTTTCTTGGCTTCTTTATGCACATTAACACAAATTTTTAGCTGGGGTGCCCAAACTTTGGATCCCCACTGTATATATATATATATATATATATATATATATATATATACGTGCACAAAGGCATTCTGCAGAGCCCCCTCTAGGACAGAAATGTGAACACGCCTAGAAAAAGAAGAGATTGTCGTCTCCAGTACTTTTTGATGTTTTCAGAGGTTGCGGGGCTCCCCTCGTTTGAACTGAAGCTGAATCTCTCTTGTTTTATCTCTCTTGTTTTATCAGCCATATTCCGTCTTTAACAGATGGCTTCCCACCCCATGTACTGCTACAGGGCGGCTGCACTCTGCAATATCACGTAAATATACGTGATTTTGCACTTCCAGGTAGGGGGCATACCCGCGCTGCTATTGGCTCTTAAGGATGTCAATTACTGGGTCCTAGCCAGCGATTCCCGGCCGGGACTTGGTGATCATCAGCGAAGCCGAGAGGGGAGAGATCTGTGTGTAAAAACAGTTATTTCTCCTGTCAGCATGGACGTGCTGCTGTCTATCTCTGCACATCAGAGAGATAGAAAGTAGCAGGTCTCATTAATAAAACAGCACATAGTACACAATAAAAGCACTCCCTAACACATAGTTAACCCTTTGATCGCCCCAGATGTTAACCCCTTTGTAACATACATGTGACATGATGTAAAGTACAGGTGACATAAAGGTACAGTTTTGAGTAGATAAGATGTGATCAGTAGCAATATGTAATCGTAACTGTAGTTGCATTCCATTGTTATTAAGGATGTATTCAGTCAGAGGTACTCAGACACAGAGGGTCATCAATTAGCATCTGAAAAGACTTCCTGCTTCCTCTGGATGTGACACCTAAGTGCTAATAAGGTTGTGTCACCTTCTGGGGAAACCAGTTTAGAGGAAATGGCTCCATACAGTTTGGCTTCATGACAGCAGGGGGGCTCGATCTGTCTGGGGAGTTAAAAGTATATTCATACATCAAAGGGGTATGTTTCATCTCTCATAAAAGCTAAAATATTAGTTGCAGAGAGATGGAAATACTTCCTTCTAATAGTGCACGCTGTGCGCCACACCGACATATGAAAACCATATTTGTGGCTTAGGTAGAAGGCCAGGAAAATGTAGGAAATAGTTAGGTGGCGCTGGAGTGCGACAGTTGAACAGTGTTTGGTACTGTCACGATCGGACTGATGCGCTGGTGTAGGAAATCCAATCCCCGACTTGGTGTTTCAAGCCATTCTTGGTCCGATTGAACTTGGGCAGGTCAGCACCGAGAACATCCTGTGGGCAGGTACAGGAGCAGCCCCCAGGGTCAATTGGCCAAAGACTAATGTCCCGCCTACGTCCATATCCCCATAAATGGAGTACCCGGACATTGAAACATTGTAATTCGTATGGAGCTGGTTGATCGACCAACGGATTGCTGACTTTTCTGACTTGCTCCAGTCGCAGGATAAATCCTGGTAAAGCTTTATTCTGCCTTTTATTCCCTTTTTATTTTATAGTGAATAGTCATTTGTGTGTCTTCTTGTATTTTTTGTATTTCTGTAACTTTTTATATCTTGTACATATTTTATGCACTGCCCACTTTTGGGAAATTAAATCCTAAAATTAATTAGTGACTTCTGTGTATTTAAGCATGTGCTTATCTTCAGAGAGATTAGATTGGAGAGATTAGATTGGAAAGATTAGATTGGATTGTATGTTAGTGCCTTTAAACGCTCGGTCAAGCTCATTGCCAATCTGAATGCAATTGCACTGTGTGTGGGCAGATTGCATGCAGATTGTAAAAGGTAACATCTGCCAGACAGAGATCTGTGGGTGTGTGGTGTCTCAGCAGACCGTTCTGCGGATAAACTGCTGGGTGGTGGCAGGCTACCTTTTGTGGTGTGTCTGGTGTGGGGTGTGTGGATAGTGGAAGAGTGATTAACACCGGGGTTCAAGCTGTAGGATAGCTGGAGGGACTCTAGAAGGGTGTGTAATTACTAAGCTGGTCCTCAACTCTAGCCAGTGCACCAGATTGTATATAAGATTTGTATCTGCCAGTGTGTGTGGTCGACCAGCTGGATGGGAGTGGAGTCTCCCTCTGGTGGTGGCCAAAAGGTAGTGCGGGCTGTGAAAGTACATCACGGCTGATCTTATATATGGTTTTATATATTCAAAGTTAAGTCCCCTTTATTCCCTCTTTCCCCCTGTCATGGCCGCACATGCGCGCCTCGGTTAGCTAGTCGCTGTGGGCGTGGCGTGTGGGGGATCTGTGACACCCTTCCTGCCCAGTGTCATTAGTACAGTGTCGGTGCTTTTTATTAGCACTGATCACTGTATTAATGTCACTGGAGATGTCAATGGCAGTTAATTCCCACCTAGTGCCTATAAGTCACTGATCTACGCCATTACTAGTATAAAAAAAAAATTCCAGTATATATATATATATATATATATATATATATATATACACAGTGAAGGAAATAAGTATTTGATCCCCTGCTGATTTTGAATGTTTGCCCGCTCACAAAGACATGTTCAGTCTAAAAATCAAATGGCAGGTGTATTGTAACACTGAGAGACAGAATAGCAACAAAAAATTCAAAAGAAATGCATGTCTAACAAATTATGCACTGATTTGCATGTTCATGAGGGAAATAACTATTTGATCCCCTTCACAAAACATTATTTAGTACTTGGTGGCAAATCCCTTGTTGGCAATCACAGAGGTCAGACATTTCCTGTAGTTGGCCACCAGGTTTGCACACATCTCAGGAGGGATTTTGGCCTACTCCTCTTGGCAGATCCTCTCCAAGTCTTTAAAGTTTGGTGGCTGACGTTTGGCAACTCGAACTTTCAGCTCCCTCCACAGATTTTCAATCGGATTAAGGTCTGGAGACTCTGGAGGATCTGCCAAGAGGAGTGCTGATTGGCCCTGTGCTGTTAACATGCACCCTCCAAAGACAACAAAAAACCTCTCTAGCAATGCACACCAAACTGAACATGTGTAGGTGACTACGGATTCAGTCTGTATCAGGTGGTCATTTCAACGATCCCCATTGCTCATGCAATGCATAGTGGAATAAAAAAAAACCCGTTACTTAGGGCCACAGAAACGTTACTCAGGGACACAGAATTGTTACTGAGGGCCACAGAACTGTTACTTAGGGCCACAGAAACGTTAGTTAGGGCCACAGAATTGTTACTCAGGGACAGACACAGAATTGTTACTGAGGGCCACAGAATTGTTACTGAGGGCCACAGAACCGTTACTTAGGGCCACAGAACCGTTACTCAGGGACACAGAATTGTTACTGAGGGCCACAGAACTGTTACTTAGGGCCACAGAATTGTTACTCAGGGACAGACACAGAATTGTTACTGAGGGACACAGAATTGTTACTGAGGGCAACAGAACCGTTACTTAGGGCCACAGAATTGTTACTGAGGGACACAGAATTGTTACTGAGGGCCACAGAACCGTTACTTAGGGCCACAGAATTGTTACTCAGGGACAGACACAGAATTGTTACTGAGGGCCACAGAATTGTTACTGAGGGCCACAGAACCGTTACTTAGGGCCACAGAAACGTTACTCAGGGACACAGAATTGTTACTGAGGGCCACAGAACCGTTACTTAGGGCCACAGAATTGTTACTCAGGGACAGACACAGAATTGTTACTGAGGGCCACAGAATTGTTACTGAGGGCCACAGAACCGTTACTTAGGGCCACAGAATTGTTACTCAGGGACAGACACAGAATTGTTACTGAGGGCCACAGAATTGTTACTGAGGGCCACAGAACCGTTACTTAGGGCCACAGAAACGTTACTCAGGGACACAGAATTGTTACTGAGGGCCACAGAACTGTTACTTAGGGCCACAGAATTGTTACTCAGGGACAGACACAGAATTGTTACTGAGGGACACAGAATTGTTACTGAGGGCCACAGAACCGTTACTTAGGGCCACAGAATTGTTACTCAGGGACACAGAATCGTTACTTAGGGCCACAGAATTGTTACTCAGGGACAGACACAGAATTGTTACTGAGGGCCACAGAATTGTTACTGAGGGCCACAGAACCGTTACTTAGGGCCACAGAATTGTTACTCAGGGACACAGAATTGTTACTGAGGGCCACAGAACCGTTACTTAGGGCCACAGAATTGTTACTCAGGGACAGACACAGAATTGTTACTCAGGGACAGACACAGAATTGTTACTGAGGGACACAGAATTGTTACTGAGGGCCACAGAACCGTTACTTATGGCCACAGAATTGTTACTCAGGGACACAGAATTGTTACTGAGGGCCACAGAACCGTTACTTAGGGCCACAGAATTGTTACTCAGGGACAGACACAGAATTGTTACTGAGGGACACAGAATTGTTACTGAGGGCCATAGAACCGTTACTTAGGGCCACAGAAACGTTACTCAGGGACACAGAATTGTTACTGAGGGCCACAGAACTGTTACTTAGGGCCACAGAATTGTTACTCAGGGACAGACACAGAATTGTTACTGAGGGCCACAGAATTGTTACTGAGGGCCACAGAACCATTACTTAGGGCCACAGAAATGTTACTCAGGGACACAGAATTGTTACTGAGGGCCACAGAACTGTTACTTAGGGCCACAGAAACGTTAGTTAGGGCCACAGAATTGTTACTCAGGGACAGACACAGAATTGTTACTGAGGGCCACAGAATTGTTACTGAGGGCCACAGAACCGTTACTTAGGGCCACAGAAACTTTACTCAGGGACACAGAATTGTTACTGAGGGCCACAGAACTGTTACTTAGGGCCACAGAATTGTTACTCAGGGACACAGAATTGTTACTTAGGGCCACAGAATTGTTACTCAGGGACAGACACAGAATTGTTACTAAGGGCCACAGAACCGTTACTTAGGGCCACAGAATTGTTACTCAGGGACACAGAATCGTTACTTAGGGCCACAGAATTGTTACTCAGGGACAGACACAGAATTGTTACTGAGGGACACAGAATTGTTACTGAGGGCCACAGAACCGTTACTTAGGGCCACAGAATTGTTACTCAGGGACACAGAATTGTTACTGAGGGCCACAGAACCGTTACTTAGGGCCACAGAATTGTTACTCAGGGACAGACACAGAATTGTTACTGAGGGACACAGAATTGTTACTCAGGGCCACAGAATTGTTACTCAGGGACAGACACAGAATTGTTACTCAGGGACAGACACAGAATTGTTACTGAGGGACACAGAATTGTTACTGAGGGCCACAGAACCGTTACTTAGGGCCACAGAATTGTTACTGAGGGCCACAGAATTGTTACTGAGGGCCACAGAACCGTTACTTAGGGCCACAGAATTGTTACTCAGGGACAGACACAGAATTGTTACTGAGGGACACAGAATTGTTACTCAGGGCCACAGAATTGTTACTCAGGGACAGACACAGAATTGTTACTCATGGACACAGAATTGTTACTCAGGGACAGACACAGAATTGTTACTCAGGGACAGACACAGAATTGTTACTCAGGGACACAGAATTGTTACTCAGGGCCACAGAATTGTTACTGAGGGACAGACACAGAATTGTTACTCAGGGACACAGAATTGTTACTCAGGGCCACAGAATTGTTACTCAGGGACAGACACAGAATTGTTACTCAGGGACACAGAATTGTTACTCAGGGACACAGAATCGTTGAATTAAAGAGTATGTCAGACAACATGCAGAGGAGTGGCAGAGGAGGCAATGTTTTAGGAGCGAGCAGACGTGGCAGCAGAGGAAGGGGTCGAGGCAGCACTATTCGCAGCCAGAGGCCAGTGCTCCCGGTGTCATCCAGCGGTCGTGTCTCCACCGACAACCCTGCCGTCATCGATTGGTTGGCTCGGTCGTCTTCCTCTTCCCAGGTCACCTCTGACACCTACAGCCAACGGTCGGTGGGTACGTCAGACACAACCGTTAGTTGGCATGGCCCGGGACCAAGCCCACTGAAATCACGTGTCCTCTACCTGCCCCTGTCCTTTGGTGTTCCCTCACCAAGCGAAGTATCGCATGCTGTGGGCTCAGCCCCACTGTACAGTGAGGAAGAGCTAACAGAGGGCGGTCAGGAACGTGGGGAGACATCCGCCTTTTCAGCAGCCAGGCGAAGAAGTACTGGCGAGGAGAGTGGCTCGGTAGCCGGTCTAGAGACAGGTCTGTCTCCTGACCCAGACGCAGCCGAGGGGGCTAGTAGTGAGGCGGAGACCCTACTTGATGATGAGGAGGTTGATCGCACTTGGCAGCCTCGTCGTCATCAGGCAATTTCTTCCGCATCATCAGGAGAAGAGGGTGGCAGCTTGGCAGCGAGCCAACAGTCGGTGGGTTGCCCAGGAGGCAGCAGGGTCGCAGCAGTGTCAGTGGAGCCAAACGGCCACGGAGTAGAGCACCAGCTCCACTGCAGCCTACCACCACGGCCAGTAGTGGTGCCGGTGTGCACGGAGGAAGCAGCAGTCAGCCAGTGAGGAGTATCGGGGGCAAGGTTTCCTACTCGGCGGTGTGGCAATTTTTCGTCAAGCCGCCCAAGGAAGTAAACGTAGCCGTATGTCGACTATGTGGCCAGAAAGTCAAGCGTGGCCAGGGGGCCCATGTTGGGACTACAGCGTTGCGGCAGCATATGCAGCGTCGCCATTTGGTGGCCTGGGAAAACCGTGATAAAGATACGGCGGTTCTGCCCGCCCCAGCCCCCGCTCCATCACCCGCTCCGTTACTTGCTCCGTCACCCGACGTCAATCGCCCTCCATCAGCCAGTCAAGGCTCCAACACCTCTGCTGAGGGGAGTTGTCGCTCGTTGGCATCTTCCGCTCGTTCAGATGCTCCTTCTCCTGCTACTCCTCTTCACGGATTCCGTCAGCAGTCTTTCTTGGAATCCGTTTCCAAGAGACAACAGTTTGCGAGCACGCACCCGACGGTGCAAAAGCTGAACGTCCTCCTGTCCAAGTTGCTGGTGCTGCAGTCCCTCCCTTTCCAAGTGGTGGACTCAGCACCTTTCCGAGAAATGATGGCTTGTGCCGCGCCACGGTGGAGAGTGCCAAGCCGTCATTTCTTCGCCAAAAAGGCAGTGCCAGCCCTGCATTCACATGTAGAAGAGATGGTGGGCCAGTCTTTGAGCATGTCGGTCTCTGCCAAAGTGCACGGCAGCGCCGACGTGTGGAGCTGTAACTACGGTCAGGGACAGTACATGTCATTTACGGCCCACTGGGTGAACGTGGTGCCGTCACAGCTGCACCAGCAACTTGGACAGGTCACGCCGCTTTTGCCTCCACGTTTGCACGTCCTTGGTCCACAAAAGATGTCCGCCTCTACCACCTCTTCTTCCGCCGTGTCCTCAGCCGCCACCCCCGTGCCAAGTCCCATTACCCGACCGGCATATCACATGTGCAGGGCGCAACGGTGTCACGCTGTGCTGCACCTGGTATGCCTTGGCGAACGTAGTCACACAGGGGAGGAACTTCTCAGTATAATGAACAGAGAAATCGACAGATGGCTGTCTCCGCGCAAACTGAAAATCGGAACCATGTTGACCGACAACGGAAAGAACATGGTGTCTGCTCTGCGTCAAGGAAGGTTGTGCCATGCGCCATGCATGGCTCACGTGTTCAATCTGGTTGTCAAGCGGATCCTAAAATCCACCATCCCACTGCAAGACATCCTTAAAATGTCACGTTAACTTTGCATGCATTTCAGCCATTCCTACACCGCAAAGCACACCCTCCTTGAGCTGCAGCGGCAGAACGGAATTCCACAGCATCGCCTGATCTGCTACGTTGCAACAAGGTGGAATTCAACCCTACACATGTTAGACCGCCTTTACGAACAGCGAAAGGCCATCACCGATTTCCTGATGTTACAAGCGGATAAAGGTACTCCCCTGTGTAACTTTGATGTCAGCCATTGGCAGCTCATGCGTGACACCTGCCGCTTGCTCAGGCCCTTTGAGGAGGCCACGCTATTCGTGAGTCGGCAGGACTATGGGATGAACGACGTCATTCCTCTGTTGCACGTCCTGGAACAAATGCTGTTAACAATGGCTGGTCAGGGTGCGGTAGACGTGGCGCACAGATCTCAACGCCACATGACCCCTGTGGGGGCAGGACAGGAAGAAGAGGAGGAGGTAGAGGAGGACATTTGTGCTCAGGAATTATTGAGTGAAATGGGTGGTTTTTCCACTCAGCGGACAGGAGTGGAGGAGCAGGAGCATGTGGTAGAGGAGGAGGAGGAGGAGACAGAGGACCCAGACGCACCGTGGCAGTATGCTGTGGAGATGGAGGCAGGGAGTCCCTCGCATTCCTTGGCACAAATGGCCCATAGCATGCTCGGTTGCTTGCGTAGCGACAGCCGAATAATAACCATCAGACAGAGGGATGACTTTTGGCTGTCCACCTTGTTGGACCCTCGCTACCGTTCAAAAATGGTGGCCTTTTTCACACCTGCTGAGAGGGAGGCCAAAATAACGTACTATAAAAACCACCTATGTAGTCAGTTGGTCTCTGCCTTTGTGCGTCAACGTCCATCCTCAGACACTGTGGGCCCTGTGCGCTCGCGTTCCGCTGCCATGGCAGCAGGGGAGGGGTGGGGTGGTAGGAGCAGTGGCAGCTACACCAGCAGCGGCTGCCTCAGTCTGCAGTCGATGATGAGTAGCTTTCTTCACCAGCGCAGTGAGGAAACTACTAACCAGCCGCAGCAGCAGCAGCAGCATCAGGTGGACCTGGAGCAGGACCTCAAACAACAGGCTTGGGCCTACTTGGACAGCACCCTGCCAACCGAGGTAGACAATCCCCTTGACTACTGGGCAACGAAACTTGACCTTTGGCCCCAACTAGCTGAATTTGCCCTTGAAAGGCTGTCATGCCCGGCCAGTAGCGTGGCATCGGAGCGCGTGTTTAGTGCGGCAGGAGGTATTGTAACTCCGCGGAGGACACGACTGTCCACCCAAAGTGTGGAGAGACTCACGTTTGTGAAAATGAATCAGGCGTGGATTAGTCTGGATTTCAAACCACCAGTTCCTGACACAACTGACTAAATCCGCCATGAATCATGCCCCTGCCATGTGCCACTTTCAGGTCTCCTCACACTGCTGGTGTGTTGAATTTTTTGACATAGGGTGCTGGCAGATTACGGGCCTCCCATAGCTGCTGCCAGGCCCCTAATCTGCCATGGGCCCCTATATACCGCCTCCTCATGCTGCTGCCAGGTCCAGAGTCTGTCATGGGTCACTGTACGGCCTCCCATTGCTGCTGTCTCCATCGCCACACTCTGCCATGTGCCACTTTCAGGTCTCCTCACACTGCTGGTGTGTTCCATTTTTTGTCATAGGGTGCTGGCAGATTACGGGCCTCCTATAGCTGCTGCCAGGCCCCTAATCTGCCATGGGCCCCTGTACCGCCTCCTCATGCTGCTGCCAGGTCCACAGTGTCTCATGCCATGTGCCACTTTCAGGTCTCCTCACACTGCTGGTGTGTTGAATTTTTTGACATAGGGTGCTGGCAGATTACGGGCCTACCATTGCTGCTGCCAGGCCCGTAATCTGCCATGGGCCCCCGTACCGACTCCTCATGCTGTGACGTTGCAACAAGGTGGAATTCAACCCTACATATGTTAGACCGCCTTTACGAACAGCAAAAGGCCATCACAGATTTCCTGATGTTAAAAGCGGATAAAGGTACTCCCTGTGTAACTTAGATGTCAGCCATTGGCAGCTCATGCGTGACACCTGCGCTTGCTCAGGCCCTTTGAGGAGGCCACGCTATTCGTGAGTCGACAGGACTATGGGATGAACGACGTCATTCCTCTGTTGCACGTCCTGGAACAAATGCTGTTAACAATGGCTGGTCAGGGTGCGGTAGACGTGGCGCACAGATCTCAACGCCACATGACCCCTGTGGGGGCAGGACAGGAAGAAGAGGAGGAGGTAGAGGAGGACATTGGTGCTCAGGAATTATTGAGTGAAATGGGTGGTTTTTCCACTCAGCGGACAGGAGTGGAGGAGCAGGAGCATCTGGTAGAGGAGGAGGAAGAGGAGACAGAGGACCCAGACGCACCGTGGCAGTATGCTGTGGAGATGGAGGCAGGGAGTCCCTCGCATTCCTTGGCACAAATGGCCCATAGCATGCTCGCTTGCTTGCGTACTGACAGCCGAATAATAACCATCAGACAGAGGGATGACTTTTGGCTGTCCACCTTGTTGGACCCTCGCTACCGTTCAAAAATGGTGGCCTTTTTCACACCTGCTGAGAGGGAGGCCAAAATAACGTACTATAAAAACCACCTATGTAGTCAGTTGGTCTCTGCCTTTGTGCGTCAACGTCCATCCTCAGACACTGTGGGCCCTGTGCGCTCGCGTTCCGCTGCCATGGCAGCAGGGGAGGGGTGGGGTGGTAGGAGCAGTGGCAGCTACACCAGCAGCGGCTGCCTCAGTCTGCAGTCGATGATGAGTAGCTTTCTTCACCAGCGCAGTGAGGAAACTACTAACCAGCCGCAGCATCAGCAGCATCAGGTGGACCTGGAGCAGGACCTCAAACAACAGGCTTAGGCCTACTTGGACAGCACCCTGCCAACCGAGGTAGACAATCCCCTTGACTACTGGGCAACAAAACTTGACCTTTGGCCCCAACTAGCTGAATTTGCCCTTGAAAGGCTGTCATGCCCGGCCAGTAGCGTGGCATCGGAGCGCGTGTTTAGTGCGGCAGGAGGTATTGCAACTCCGCGGAGGACACGACTGTCCACCCAAAGTGTGGAGAGACTCACGTTTGTGAAAATGAATCAGGCGTGGATTAGTCTGGATTTCAAACCACCAGTTCCTGACACAACTGACTAAATCCGCCATGAATCATGCCCCAAACATGTGCCACTTTCAGGTCTCCTCACACTGCTGGTGTGTTCCATTTTTTGTCATAGGGTGCTGGCAGATTACGGGCCTCCCATAGCTGCTGCCAGGCCCCTAATCTGCCATGGGCCCCTATACCGCCTCCTCATGCTGCTGCCAAGTCCAGAGTCTCTCATGGGTCCCTGTACGGCCTCCCATTGCTGCTGTCTCCATCGCCACACTCTGCCATGTGCCACTTTCAGGTCTCCTCACACTGCTGGTGTGTTCCATTTTTTGTCATAGGGTGCTGGCAGATTACGGGCCTCCCATAGCTGCTGCCAGGCCCCTAATCTGCCATGGGCCCCTATATACCGCCTCCTCATGCTGCTGCCAGGTCCAGAGTCTGTCATGGGTCCCTGTACGGCCTCCCATTGCTGCTGTCTCCATCGCCACACTCTGCCATGTGCCACTTTCATGTCTCCTCACACTGCTGGTGTGTTCCATTTTTTGTCATAGGGTGCTGGCAGATTACGGGCCTCCCATAGCTGCTGCCAGGCCCCTAATCTGCCATGGGCCCCTATATACCGCCTCCTCATGCTGCTGCCAGGTCCAGAGTCTCTCATGGGTCCCTGTACGGCCTCCCATTGCTGCTGTCTCCATCGCCACACTCTGCCATGTGCCACTTTCAGGTCTCCTCACACTGCTGGTGTGTTCAATTTTTTGTCATAGGGTGCTGGCAGATTACGGGCCTCCTATAGCTGCTGCCAGGCCCCTAATCTGCCATGGGCCCCTATACCGCCTCCTCATGCTGCTGCCAGGTCCACAGTCTCTCATGGGTCCCTGTACGGCCTCCCATTGCTGCTGTCTCCATCGCCACACTCTGCCATGTGCCACTTTCAGGTCTCCTCACACTGCTGGTGTGTTGAATTTTTTGACATAGGGTGCTGGCAGATTACGGGCCTCCCATAGCTGCTGCCAGGCCCCTAATCTGCCATGGGCCCCTATATACCGCCTCCTCATGCTGCTGCCAGGTCCAGAGTCTCTCATGGGTCCCTGTACGGCCTCCCATTGCTGCTGTCTCCATCGCCACACTCTGCCATGTGCCACTTTCAGGTCTCCTCACACTCCTGCTGGTTTCCATTTTGTCATAGGTTGCTGGCAGATTACAGGCCTCCCATAGGTGCTGCCAGGCCCCAAATCTGCCATGGGCCCCCGTACCGCCTCGTCACGCTGCTGCTGGGTCCACAGTGTGACATGGGTCCCTGTACCGCCTCCCATTGCTCCCACTCTGCCATGTGCCACTTTGAGGTCTCCTCACACTCCTGCTGGTTTCCATTTTGTCATAGGTTGCTGTATGGCCTCCCATTGCTGCTGCCTCCACCGCCACACTGTGGCTCCAAACACTGGTTTTGGCCCCGTGACTGGCCAAATGAGTGAAGTGTGTGGTGATTCTAAGATCGACGGCACTCATCTGCATGTCATACTGACTGGCAGTATTATTTCTCTTCCCCAGCAGACTCCAAGGGCATTTAAATTAAAGGTTCAGTGTTCTGCACTAATATTAAGTCTCTCTGAAGCCTAGAAACACCCTTTTTTAAGTTAAATTCACAGCGAATATATTCGACTCGAATCGAATATTTTCCACGAATTCGCCGAATCAGTCGAATCGAATTTTTGAATACTTCGCTCATCTCTAGATACTACGACAGGTTTGTCCCCAATTTCGCCACTGTTGCTGCCCCTCTCACGGACCTGACAAAGTGAAAAAGTCAGTTATGGTAAAATGGGATGACAAGGCTGAGAAGGCTTTCCAGGAGCTAAAAACAGCCTTGTGTCAGCATCCAGTGCTGGTCGCTCCAGACTTCTCAAGAGAATTCATTGTTCAGACTGATGCCTCAAGTGAAGGCTTAGGAGCTGTTCTGTCCCAAGAGGTCAATGGGGAGGAACACCCCATAGTTTTCCTTAGTAGAATTGACAGCAGCTGAGAGAAATTATGCTGTGGTGAAGTGGGACCACCTAGCCATTAAGTGGTTGTTGGACTCACTACGCTATTTTCTTCTCAGTAGGAAGTTTCGCCTAGTGTCAGACTATGTCCCATTGACCTGGATGAGACAAAAAAAGTACACAAATGCCAGTTACCAGATGGTTTTTGGCATTGCAAGAGTTCAGATTTGTAGTCGAACACAGACCAGGAAAGCAACACCAAAACGCAGACGCCCTCTCTAGGGTACACTGTAGGGTGTCCTACATTGCCTCGGACACCTCCACGTTGAGGCAGAGGGGGGGATATGTACAGGACACCGGGAGTTTGTCCTGGATGGTAGATACATTTTCCCAATATTTGCATGGTGGTCTCTTTAAGGGGGACCATTGCAGAGACTACCAGGACTTTGGTCCCAAGGGGGTTAAATCCCAGGTAAGGGAGGCTTAAATGGCAGCAGAGGGAAATTGGCAGGTGTGTCAAGGAAGTGGAGAGAAAGAAACTCACAGGCTGTGAGGCAAGTGGAAGCCCTCGGACAAACTGAGACATGGACTGTTGATCCCCCAATGTGGCCTGCCTGGCACCCTTGTTATGGAGGAGCCTAACCTATATATATATATATATATATATATATTGTATAGTTCAGGGGTATAGCCCCATGACGTGCAAAGCCATCTGTTTAAGCATAGAGGTGTTTATTTTTCTTTTAAAGCAAACAAAATATGGCTTCCAGCAAAAATAAACACTTTAGAAAACAGCTCAAAGGTCTGCTTATCTTCAGCACAAATAAAAATATCACATGTAAATTTCATATAAGGGCTTTATCCCAGAGTTAGCAGCATCCAGCCTCAGATGTTCTGTCAGTTTTTCCCAGCACACAGCCTAGTCTCCTCACAACTCCTACTCAACCCCAGGACTAGGAGCCTCCTGTCTTTTGTTCTGCTTCCTGGAGGCTTCTTAATCCCATAGGAGTCTGGACCTCCTGTGTCCCAAATAAGACACTTCTAATAATGAAAGGATTGTGAGTTAGCCCTCTCCTTTTACTACTACCCCGGAATTCTTCACCCATCATGGGTGAAACCCCTGAGTACACAAAGCAATTAAAGGGACCATAACCCCAAAATCGGCATGACATAGCACCTGTCCAGGACCCATCCTTGGCGTCCTGTACATTATTTATATATATATATATATATTCTTTCCTTTCTTATATATTCTTTATAGCCTCAATTTCCCCAAGACCACAGTAAGGCTAAATTGCAAAACATAGACCAGTGACTTATAAGCTTGGACATTCCTTGTATTCTGACTACCTGTGTTGTGTGAAGCATGATGTACTTGCTTTGATTCAGTAGTCGAAGAGTGCACAGAGCCTTGCCCTGACATTTTTGTACTTTTTGTTGAAAACGGTCACTGTCTCTTAAAAAAATGAATGGGAAATCAGACAGGCAGGGCAACACAGTTCAATGCAGTGCAACTGTGGCAGCACCTAAATATTGCAGAGTTCCCCTTTAAGCTTTAAGGTTTCTAAAGCATCTGTTTGCAGAACCAAGCTATCAGCTTGCTTTCTCTCCCTCATTTCCTGTGGAACAGTCTGTTAGCTAAATGTGCAAACCGCAAAGATTATATCCTGTATACTGCTATCACGTACCTGGTGACAGAGGGCAATGGAGAGAGGGCTTCCCTTGCGGCTAAGGTGGAACAGCAGGAGTCAGGCCCAGAGTAGCACAGGTCACCTGTGGGAGCGCTTGTTTGGTGGTCCACCCAGGAGCACGGCTGATGCGCTAAGATGGGGTCTGCAGGCAGGGAGCACCTGTGCGAGGTATGCAGGTCTTCCAGAGAACAGAGGATCACAGGATAACTAGTTCGAGCCAAGGTCGGGTACCAGGTGGGGATCGGAGGAGACGTAGTCAAAAGGGATAGCTGAGGTCATACACAGAGAGCAGGAGAGAAGATCTGTTAGACAAGCCGGGTTTAGGTCGGGGTTAAACGGAGCAGACAGGTCCAGGAGCAAGCCGAGTCGTTAACAGGAAATCACAAGTCACGATAGCAAGGGAATGAAGGTACTATGGAGCCAGAGATCAACCAGCACCTGAGAGTAGTGCATGGTTTCCTTATAAAGGCTGTTTGGTGACAAATTTGAGCCTATGTGAACTTCTGCGGCCATGCAAGGTACTGGCAGGGGTGCCAGGTCTCCTAACACCTCTGCCGAGGACAGAGCCCTGACAACTGCTTAGAATGTATTTCAAAAGTAGAAAAAGTGAAGAGGAAATACAGTTGCAAGAAAAAGTATGTGAACCCCTTGGGATTACGTGGAGTTTTGCATGAATTGGGCATAAAATGTGCTCTGACCGTCATCTAAGTCATAACAATAGAAGAACACAGTCTGCTGAACATAATACTACACAAACATTAGATGTTGCCATGGTTTAATTGCACATAACATGTAAACATTCACAGTGCAGGGAGGAAAAAGTATGTGAGGCCCTAGCTTAATGACTTCTCCCAGAGCTAATTGGAACCAGGAGTGAGCAAACCTTGACTCCAATCAGTGTGATGATATTGGATGTGTTGCTGACAGCTGTCCTTCCCTTAAAAAACACACACCTGTTTTGGGTTTACTGGTTTCAAGAAGCACTGTCTGATGTGAACCATGCCTCGCAGAAAAGAGCTCTCAGAAGACCTACGATCAAGAATTGTTGACTTGCATGAAGCTGGAAAGGGTTACAAAAGTATCTCCAAAAGCCTTGATGTTCATGTGTCCACGATAAGACAGACTGTCTACAAATGGAGAAAGTTTAGCACTGTTGCTACTCTCCCTAGCTGTGGTCGTCCTGTAAAAATGACTGCAAGAGCACAGCGCAGAATGCTGCATGAGGTAAAGAAGAATCCCAGAGTGTCAGCTAAAGACCTACAGAAATCTCTGGCACATGCTAACATTTTTGTTGACACATCTACAATAAGGAAAACAAGAATGGAGTACATGGGAGGACACCACGGAGGAAGCCATTGCTGTCCAAAAAGAATATTGCAGCACGTTTGAAGTTTGCAATAGAGCACCTGGATGTTCCACAGCACTACTGCCAAAATATACTGTGGACAGATGAAACCAAGATTGAGTTGTTTGGGAAGAACACACAACACTATGTGTGGAGAAAAAAAGGCACAGCACACCAACATCAAAACCTCATCCCCACTGTAAAACATGGCGGAGGGAACATCATGGTTTGGGGCTGCTTTGCTGCCTCAGGGCCTGGACAGATTGTTGTCATTGATGGGAAAATGAATTCCAGAGTTTATCAAGACATTTTGCAGGAAAACGTACGACCATCTGTCCACCAACTGAAGCTCTGTAGAGGATGGGCGATGCAACAGGACAATGACCCAAAGCATACAAGTAATTCAACAAAACAATGGCTGCAACAGCACAGAATATGCCTTCTGGAGTGGCCCAGTCAGAGTCCTGACCTCAACCCGACTGAAATACTGTGGCATGACCTTAAGAGAGCGATTCACACCAGACATCCCAAGAATATTGCTACACTGAAAAAGTTTTGTGAAGAGGAGTGGTCCAAAATTTCTCCAGATCGTTGTGCAGGTCTGATCTGCAACTACAGGAAACGTTTGGTTGAGGTTATTGCTGCCAAAGGAGGGTCAACCAGTTATTAATTCCAAAGGTTCACATACTTTTTCCTCCCTGCACTGTGAATGTTTACATGTTATGTGCAATTAAACCATGGCAACATCTAATGTTTGTGTAGTATTATGTTCAGCAGACTGTGTTCTTCTATTGTTGTGACTTAGATGACGTTCAGAGCACATTTTATGCCCAATTCATGCAAAACTCCACGTAATCCCAAGGGGTTCACATACTTTTTCTTGCAACTGTATATGCATTGTGACGTAATTGTTCGTATATACTCCAGATGCTTTTGAAGACACTTAGCTTGCAGATATTAGTCCTTGCTAAGTCCCAGCTGGTTAATAAAGCTTGTTTTCCTCAAGTTCATGTCTGGAGTTTTACCTGGAATTCACAAAGTTGCTACTACAAAACAGCTGTAAACAGTTACGTATAAAATACAGAAAGAGAAAGCTTGTGTGGCCAGGTGCTTTCACCAAGACGGCAGATGATACTAAGCTTGATTGCAGATTGAGCACATACAGTACAGGTAAATTGTTGCAATAGTGATTTTTCCCTTCCTGAGACCTCTATGTTTGGCCTGAGAGACAATCACTGCAGACAATCATTTTCAAACAGCTAAACTTACTAAGTATTTGCCTTCACAAATATCTTTATTTTATTCAGAAGGTTCAGGCAACCAATATGATGCGGCAGATGTAGGTATTTTCAAGATCAAACAAAATACTTCTTTCCTAACTTCAGTGAATGTACTGCAGAAAAGAAAGCAGAAACTCATATTGAGAAAGAAAAATGTTAAATCATACAAGAAGGGAGGATAAAGCGAAAATGAGTGACGTAAAATACAGTGGCCAGGCAGGCAGCATAATAATAACTTAATGAAAGACAAAAATGCACACAAATGCAATTGCATTGTCAATATAACTGCTTGAGTCAGCACAATCACCATCTGGTATCATCAGATCAGATGTTACCTATTACAGTACATGAAAATGGTTACATGTAAGCAAACACAAAATAACCAGTGCTATTTACTTTAGCTGTTTTGAAAATCTGAGGAGCATGTATATCATGCAACAAATAACTTTATGGAAACGACATAGTGCAACATATAATGTAGGTTTAATTACCTTGACAGTTTTTCTCTTGGGTAGACCATACCAGGGGCGGACTGACAACTCATGGGGCCCCCGGGCAATATGGAATCATGGGGCCCCTGTGTCCTTGCCCACACTCAAAAAAGCACCCTACTGACCCGGGCCCTTGGGCAGTGCCCGAGTGATCAAATGGTCAGTCCGCCCCTGGACCATACAGCTCTTATTTCATATGCAGGTGAAGTTAAATCCCCAAATAACAATTGCAATACAAGTTCAATTGGGTAAAAAATATATTCTCTGTGCTTAGCCAAAAGAAATATACAGTATATGTATGGACTGCTGCAACTAAAATATCTGAATACTAGAATCAATCTCAATATAAAATAAGCAGGGCACTGTCCCTTTAAATAATACATGCACTTGTTTAACAAATGAATAGCAAGTGAAAATAAAGTCCCACAATTCATATACAAATAAATAAACATCAAAATAAATTAAAAAGTCCCAAAACTGATTATGAGAAAAGTGCTCTGTGCTGGAAAAGCTTCATATAAAGTGCTCTGTGCTCAAAAGTGCTCCTTATAAAAAGGCAAGCCTCTTATCAAATGGAAATGATCTCAAGCTGTAGATATCAAAAAAAGTATGTACACTCCAGGCTGGCACTCTGACTGTCAGACTCTCTGAAGAATAAATACGCTCATCAAAGGAGTACATGGTCCCACTAGGAATCGGCTCTAGCCTCTCATGTCGCTCCCCACGATCATATGTGCAAGGTTTAAACAAGGAGAATCCTCACAGTGCAATAAGGTGAAAAACAATAATTTACTAAAAAACGTATTGTACTTACATTCACGTAAACAGAATAAAGCAGTATACAAAGAAAATCGTCCGGCTGCGATGTCAGCCCGCACACTGTCAGCCTGCTTGGTGCGCGATCAGGGGCGGACTGACAACTCATGGGGCCCCCGGGCAATAGGGGATCATGGGGCCCCTATGGCCTTGCCCAAACTCAAAAAAGCCTATGAAAATGGTACCAGGGGCATCTCATGGGGCCCCCTACTGACCCCGGGCCCTCGGGCAGTGCCGGAGTTTGCAAATGGTCAGTCCGCCCCTGTGTGCAATGGCATCACACACAGACTTCGCCAGGAGGACAAAGTCTGTATATATTGCAGATATAGCTTGAGATGTTGCCATTTTGTGTGTCCTTGAAGAATTGTAAAAATTATTTTTTTCTATCAATTCCAGGAGAACTTGGCCAGACGTTATACATGCTTCCATTGACTTCCAGCAGAACTTATGCTTTAAAGTCTTCAGGTGGAACAGAAACAATCTCAAGATTCTGGGTAAGAAAAGACACTAGAATAAGAATATCTAGGAACTGTAGATCTGTAAACACTTGCAATAGGGTGTACAAGCCTTGTCCAATTTGAAAAAACATTCAAAGTGATGGTATCAAAAGTTGAACCTCTGGATTTGGTAAAAAGGGAATTGAGTTAAGGAGCGATCTCTGGATTGTTATCAGGGTCTGGGAGGCTAAAAATGTCTGCAGTAGTACATTCTGCATGATTCAACAAAAATTCCGAACCTTACCTTTAAAAAAAAAAAGTATTTAGGACCTGTTAACCAGGACCAATTTGCAAAAACATTTGTGGATTCTGGGAACATTGTCATTGGCCAGGATTGGATGACTGCTTAATCCTCAAAAAAGTAAAGCCAAATGCCACTACACCTCCTTTTCTAATTTACCTACACTGTTCTACACTTGCCTCACACCTATCTCTGGAAGTGCAGTGCCACTCAATACCAAATCAATCGAAAACTGAAAAACAAATGATATCTTATACTTATGAACAATAAAAAAAATACAAAAATATCTTTGTTAGAAAAAAAGGACATCATTGATTTGTTTCTGACACTTTAAAACTGACAGATCTGTTGTTATAAACTCAGGTTACCCCCCCACACTCATACAACTTGCTTGTTACAGTGCTTCTCATAATCAATCTTCCACGAGTTAAAACTATAAAATCCCATTGGGTGGCAGACCACACTCAGACAAGACTGTTCTTTCTGCCTCAGGCTGTTATTTCCTTGCATATAATTATTTCCCTGCATATAATTGTCCACATAAGACAATTTTATCCTCCTCCATTTCAAACAAATAACAGAATGGTTTATCTCACAGCCTTATTGCTAGAAGCGTTCCTCCTCTCCCTTTGTAGAGGTGTTAGCAATTTTTTTACTTTCAATATTTTTATTGTCTTTTATATATAAAACTTTTCATTCAAAATGAGATACATCTAGACCAGGGGTCTGCAACCTTTAAGACATAAAGAGCCACTTGGACCCGTTTCCGAAGGGAAAAAAAAGACTGGGAGCCGCAAAACCATTGCAACATTTATAACAAATCCGACACTGCATATATTGCAAAAAGCACTCTGGTCATGAAGGGGGTTTAAGGGCCCAGTAAGCAAAGGGTTAATCAGGGCCACAGTGTATCTTCATAATCACAATCATAGCCTTAGGTCAGTGGTGGGCAACCTTTTTTTTCAACTGAGCCAAATCTCGCCAAAACCACGATTGAAATTTATTTTGACAGCCACATTTTTAAAACTGAAAATACATCACCCATATAGTAATTCATCCCCCATATAGTAATTCATCCCCCATAGTAATTCATCCCCCATATAGTAATTCATCCCCCATAGTAATTCATCCCCCATATAGTAATTCATCCCCCATAGTAATTCATCCCCCATATAGTAATTCATCCCCCATAGTAATTCATCCCCCACATAGTAATTCATCCCCCATAGTAATTCATCCCCCATATAGTAATTCATCCCCCATATAGTAATTCTTCCCCCATAGTAATTCATCCCCCATATAGTAATTCATCCCCCATATAGTAATTCTTCCCCCATATAGTAATTCATCCCCCATATAGTAATTCATCCCCCATATAGTAATTCATCCCCCATATAGTAATTCATCCCCCATAGTAATTCATCCCCCACATAGTAATTCATCCCCCATAGTAATTCATCCCCCATAGTAATTCATCCCCCATATAGTAATTCATCCCCCATATAGTAATTCTTCCCCCATAGTAATTCATCCCCCATATAGTAATTCTTCCCCCATAGTAATTCATCCCCCATATAGTAATTCTTCCCCCATAGTAATTCATCCCCCACATAGTAATTCATTCCCCATAGTAATTCATCCCCCATAGTAATTCATCCCCCACATAGTAATTCATCCCCCACATAGTAATTCATCCCCCACACAGTAATTCATCCCCCACATAGTAATTCATCCCCCATATTGTCTCAATTCACTTACCTTTGCTCCGCGCGTTCCTCTCGCTGTGTTCCCGCGCCGTTCTGGTCTTCAGGGCGGACTGAGAGAGGAGTTCGTCACTCTGCCCCGCCTACATCCTGCCTGCCCCACCTACATCCTGACAGCCAATGTTCCACGCTCCGCGGGCCGGATTTTTGAGGAGGGAGGGAAGCGGGCGCCCGGCACACAGAAGAGCCGCATGTGGCTCGCGATCTGCGGCTTGCCGACCACCTGGTGGGCAGTGTGCTCCGGAGCCGCAGCAAAGATGAAAAAGAGCCGCATGCGGCTCCGGAGCCGCGGGTTGCCGACACCCGATCTAGACAAATGAATTAAATACTAGTCCTGGGGGTGGTTATCATGTTCAAGATTGGTCATCATGTTCAAAACTTCCAAAAAGAATCCTCAAGGTACCTAAAAATATATATACGAAAAAACGAAAATGCCTATTCTGGGAGTCCCTAGACACCATGCCAATGAGAAACTTACAGAAAAATAACTAGTATTGGACTCAACCGGAATAGGGAATTTGTGAATACTCAAGAAAAATAATTAAAACAAAGGAGAAGGTGATCAGTAGCGCACGAAAACTTCTTTATTACAGACAAAATTAAAAGTATAAAACAAACACAAAAAAATCAAGGTCCCAAGTAGGTAAATTTCTGTCAGGGGAAAACTCATTAGTAGAAAGATAATTATATGGATGACTCATATGTAGGACTCATTTTTAAGCTATAACATGTTCCATGCAGGAAAGGGTGCAAAGCTATAATAAAAAAGCTCCTATACTCAGAATTGACGAGCTATAAGCACCAGGATAAACCCAGCGCCAGACCAATCATACAATGAGAATGGTGTAAATGTTAGTGTAATAAAGGGAGGGATGCAGGAAAGGTAGTAAACCCCCCCTCATACACTAGACACCAAGGCATAAAGATCACAACAGCAACTGATCCTAAACGTTTGACCACATGTAGTCCAGAGGAGGATGTAAATAATGGTATTTAAAAGGCCCATGACCCTCTCAGGTGCCAAGCTGTAGGGCACCCTCCTGGGGAGATCCTAACAGGCCACTGTAACCTCCCTCATACATGATCAGGTCAAGGACTAAGCTGGCGTATTGATGGATGTTCCTGAGAGTAGGTATGCTCTAGAGGTGGTTTTAGATGGAAAGTGTACTCCCTTGAGGGGATGTAATATGTAGTGGCCGTAGATGAACTGGCATCGGGATTTGCCTCAAATTGAAGGTAATCAGTATAGCCAGTAGACACTCAGAATATGCAATAACTTCTCAATTAAAGGAATGGCATTAGTTGAATAGAGGCACAGTCCCTTTGATAGACAGGTGCGGGACAGACTAAAACATTTAATGTGAAAATGGCTTAATGTAGCTTAACGTGTAATAAACTGCCTAAATCTCAATCAATTGACTTGAAACTTTGCACATCCCACGTTCTCAACATCCCAAACATGTCCTAGAAGTTTCATAGATTTCAGCCTTCCACAAAGAAAATGGGGGACATTAAGCTTTTTTTTTGGGGAGCTTAATGTAGCTTAACGTACAAAAAAGAGCCTAGATGTCGACCAATTTCCCCCAAACTTCACACAATAGAAGACTCTATCAATGGAAACATATTCTGAAAATTTCAGGTCATTTGGTAAATCACTCCAAAAGTTATTCACATTAAGCTATATTTTACAGTGCTAAAACATTTAATGTGAATAGCTTAATGTAAAAAGAGCTTAACGTACCATAAACGGAAGTGCTGTATGAGACCCCTATTTAAAGGGGAAGGTATATGGTGACTTGTTTTTAAATGATGTCAATTAGCGGAGGTGAGTGCAGAGATTGAAAGAGGGTGGGATTCACTCGAGAACTTATGCATGTGAAGGAGGAAATAAGACACAATATAGTGAATTGAAGAAACTTGTTTTTAAAAACATTTTTACATTATTATTATTATTTTTTTTATACAGTATTTATAAAGTTATAGTTCGCTCAGCGCTGTACATTACAAAGGGGAACAAAACATGTGACAGAACAATACCAATACAATGCAAAACATGAGGGGATCGAAGGCCCTGCTCTTTCGAGCTTACAATCTAGGAGATGGATGATACACTCAATTACACTGTTCAACAGGTAAAAAGTTTTGGGCATAAAATTAGCTAATCTTACATAATTTTGGGGTGCTGAAAACGAAAATGACCCTAAAAAATGTTGATTGGCTCTAGTTTCCATGATATATTCACCCATCTAATGACGTAAGCCATTCAAAATTATGATGCAACTTCAGCTGCATATTGCGCAATTGATACTGGTGACCAATAGAAAATTGCATGTATACTGAGATGATGCAATATTAGCATTTAATTGCATCACTTCACTTTATAAAAGCTGCAGTATCTGTAGCTGATTGTAGTTCGACAGCGTCTTTACATTTCGTTTTATGCTTATATAGGCTACTCAGTAATGCCTCGAACTTGTGTGAATAAAGCAGATAATTTCTGCTATATCTGCGGTGAAATAACTTTTATCTCACAAAAAAGGAGGATAACAGGAATGATTAAGAAAGCCTACAACTTGTATTTTGGCTGCAAGATAGTCTTTGTTGGGCCACAGATTCGTAAACTTATTCATGATGATGAGTTTCTTTCTCTGTTGCGTGGAAAGGAAAAGGCTGCCTGGACAGCATTTGTATCAGTGACATCAAATTTTCTTGGAAACAATAAAACACCAGACTACAAGAAAGTAGTAGAAAAACTCATCCAGACTTACAGAAATCTGGGTTGCAACATGTCTCTAAAAATTCATTTTCTACATTCGCATCTGGATTTTTTCCCACCAAACTGTGGAGCAGTGAGTGATGAACACGGAGAGCGCTTCCATCAAGACATTGCAGCTATGGAAAGAAGATATCAAGGTAAATGGAGCCCATCAATGCTTGCTGACTATTGCTGGACAGTTGTAAGAGATAGCCCTTTCCTCGAATACAAGAGAAAAGCCAAGAGAAGCAAAACCGACACAAACTGAAGACAAAACTAGTGAGAATCCTAAGTATTAAAATGATTCAACTTAGCTTATGGCTATAATTTTTCTTGGTAATCCTATGCAATATATTATGCCATTTAGGCTTTGTTATGTAGTCAATATCACTTGCTTTATATTTGTGGAAAGACATCTATCTATATAATTATTGTGCATTATGTAGTCATTACGCCTATAGTAGAAAACCTTCCGTTTACAGAAAAACTAGAGCCAATTCACAAATTTCATTGTTATATTTGAACTCAGAATGTGAAATTCATTAAGAAATGGATCCTTTTGTTTCCAAAACTGGCAAAAAATAAAAATTTGTTGAACAGTGATTAAAACACTATATTATTCATAAAGCAGCTTTTATAATTAGGTAGTTCATTGAAGTTGGAGCACAGTCCACGGTGACTGGATGTGATGGGCACATGCACACTTGATTGTTTAAGATGGTATATAAGATTTTGGTTCTGTTTATTTAAGAGTGTGTTAATATAACATTTGCATGGTGGCTTATTAGAGTAGGTTGTTGAGCTACACGTTTATTTATATTTACATCATTGTGTAATAGTGGGGGCAGCAACAGGGGAAGCTCCCCAGCTGATATATATTGTGTATTAAAAATATATTGTTTAATATAAATTCAGTTTAATGAATAACAAATGATTTTTAAAATCCCCAGATTATCAAACAAAACTGTACACTGCATTAAAAAATATCAACCATGAGACGCAGATTTGGTGGACCTGAACATATAAGCTTGGAAAATAGCAAACACAAAGCAAAGCTTATTGACAACAGTTGTACAATATTTGCTAAGGGATACTGTTACTTGCGCAGTATCCTACAAGTGTGTTTAAAGGGAGAGGCTTGGCTTCCATTATGTTATGTATGAGGTGTGGCAATACTTAGAGGCACAGTTGTAGTACACATTAGCTAATCTGTACCTCACATCACTACAGCATGATTCTCTTTCTATTATTCTGTGTGTTATCATTCTACAAGTGTGAAATTATCAAAAAGGAAAATGCTCACATTCTTGGTGGATGGAGAACGTTGCCACTGGATGCAGAGAAAATAAATGAACTTGCAACATTTATAGAGGACACCTGGAATGAAGACAGTGACAGTCTATATTGGTATAAGGTTAAAACGCTATATGCCTCTATACAGGTAAAAAGCTACATTTTGTTTTTATGTTTTCTTGTTAAATTCTGTTAGTATTTTGTAATCAGATTGTATATTTTATGTTTCTTCTGTTGATGAATAGTTGCGCTCAACCTGTGGTTAGACTAAAATAGGCTTATTCTTCATGACCAAGAAATGCAAAAATGCCTAAAAACTAGACAGGATTTACTTTACTTTCATTGATTACCTTATTGATTGCTGTATTTTACTGTACTAGTCTTTCTATACACTGCTTCACTTAAACAAGTCATAGATTATGCAATTTACTTTCCTTCCACCAAGGGAGGAAATTTTACATAGTTACATAGTTTGTCTGGCTGAAAAAAGACAAAAGTCCATCCAGTTCAAGCATAAAAAAAATTATAATCCTACATAGCTGAGCTCCTCCATGCCTCTTATCAGTTTGGTTGTCCTCTATACTTTCTCCAGTTCCCCCATATCCTTTTTATGAAGTGGTGCCCAAAACTGAACTGTATATTTCAGATGAGGTATTACTAATGATTTGTACAGGGGTAAAATGATATCTCTCTCTCTGAAGTTTATACCTCTTTTAATACAGAAATAAAGAAAATTGCTTGATTTCCCCATCAACAGAGTCAGCATTTATGAGGGAAACACTCCCTCAGGGCTACTGTGTTCTGCCGACAGGAAGCCTTCTCTGCTGGCAGAATTCAATAATCACCGATTGTGGCTATAACCCCCGGCAGTGATCACATGCACAAAATCTGATAGGCTGGCTGCAGTCGATAGATCAACTTCAGTACATCCAGCCTGCACATAGATGGATCAAATCTTGACCGGTCCCTGTTGAACTGGCCAAAATTCAATCCACCTATGACCGGCTTTCGTAAGCAACTGCTGTGAGGCCATGCAACTCCCTGCTTTATTGCTGAGACCCCAGAATACATGACTGAGGAATACAAAGAGATTGGGGTTTTATGAGTTTAAAATGTTGACCCTTTTCCCTAGAATTAATAGATAGCCACTAATTATAAATGGCTTGTTTTTGGTGGTAACATTAAAGTTCATAGGTAACAATCTAATTAGTTAGGCTACGTTCACACTAGCGCTGTGTGCAGGCGGCAGAGAGGCGTTTGGGAAGCGTTTTTACCGCTTCCCAAACGCCTCTGCCAATTCTGCACATTACAGCACATGGTGCTGTTCTAACGGGAGCGTTTGCGTTGCGTCGCGGCAAAACGGACGCCTCTGGACGAGTCAGGAGGCGTTGAAGCCTCCTATTCTCGTCTATGGTGCCGCTCCGCAAACGCCCGGCCGGCGTTTGCGGTGCAGTTGCGACGCGGTTGCGGGGCGTTTGCGGAGCGGTAACACCACTCAAACTGCATTATAGGCGTTTGTGGGGCGTTATTAACGCTCGGCAAACGTCTAGCAACCGCCGCTAAACCGCGCATGCGGCATTTGCCGAGCGTTAAAAACGCTCGGCAAACGCCGGACCAACGCTTGCCAAACGCTATAGGGGCGTTTGGCAAGCGTTGGCAAAACAGCCAAGTGTGAACGAGCCCTTAAAGTGGTATTAAAGCCAAAAACAAAAATCGAAAATTATTACAGCTTACCAATTCTTAGATGTAGTGGCTACATTAGTTTTTAAAGCTTTTTTCCCTTTATTTTCACCTGTTGATCTTGTCAGTAAGTCTGTTATTTTTCAGCTTTCTGAACAGACCATGCTGTCCAACAAAAGTGGCAGAGACAAACCATTTAACACTGATGGGGGTTCTTATAATGGTCATATTTTATTCATTCATGTAATATTTTTATCCCAAGGGAAAAAAAATCTATAACTGCTTAAAAAGAGTTAGCTGGAGTTTGGTTTTATTTTTGTTAGTCAAGTTCATCTACATCTGCTAGTGGATCTAACACTACCCCCTCCCCATAATGACAATGTTTCCGCCCAATGGTGTCTCTGTTGCTCCTACATCCAGAATGGTGACACCCTAAGACAGAAAGGGAAAAAGCCTAAAAGTGAAAACAAATACATCCACCACTTTTAATGATTCATAAATTTCAATATATTAATTTATGTTTTGGATTTAATACAGCTTTAACCACTTTGCGCCGAGAGTTTGCATATATGCGGCCTCTCAGCTGGTGGGCCTCGACACCTAGAGGCCACATATATGCATGCCTAAATGTAAACAAACCTGTGCTGAGTGCTCTCCTGGCACAGCTACTGGCGCCTAACGGAAAGCTCCCGATCACTACTTGCGATTGGAAGGTTTCTGATCATGTGACCACTGTGACAGCCAATCATGGAGGTCATGTGATCATAAACTCCACCACGCCTCCTGGCATCAGAAAACCCTTAAAGGGCAGGAGGTACCGGAGTTAAGGGGTTAAGGAGATTTTTATGCTTGAAGTTGAAAAAACCTTCGGTGTGCAGCTCCCCCCTCAGCCACCTCCTAATGCTTACCTGAGCCTACACGGCACTCTCTCCCTCCTCTTTGGCTGAGACACAGCAGCAGGAGCCATTGGCTGTCAATCACAGCCAGTAAGGAAGGAGCGGGGGAGGGGCCAAAGGTCTATGAGACACAAAATGGTGGCTCAGGAGTGAGCACGCATGAGCTTTGGAGGCACTCAGCAGGGGGGAGGAGCCAGGAGTTCTGGGGGAGAAGAGGATCAGGATTACTTTGTACAAAACCATTGAATAGAGCAGGTAAGTTTAGACATGTTTGTTTTTTGTTTTTAATTTTATGTGAATCTTTAGTATCACCTTTTAGCGATAGTTTTAGTGCTTTAGTTTTAGTTTTAGTGCTTTACAAACCTTATTGACTTGCTGGTTACATGCAGTGCTCCCTGCTTGGTAGTGCAGCACAGTGCTTATGTTTTAATGTTCGCAATACCTTGGAGCCCCAATGTAAGAAAATTATTCATGGCAATATGCACATCAAAATTATATGAATATCAATTCAATAATAAAATTCTACTTTAGGTATGTAGATGGTTCATTGGTGTAACAGTGAACACAATTGCTTAAACAATAACATTATATACAGAGACATGCATACAAATACGCAACTGAAGGTCCTATTTTGATGACTGTTCTTTTGAACAAGTAATGGTTTTCTCAGCACAGATGTTGTCAGGCCAGTTCCTAAAGCTACTGGAAACATATGGTAATTCTTTTGATCTGTTAATTGGAATAGAACAGGTGTGTTAAGCCAGAGTGAATTTTCAGTTCCCCTTTGCACATACCCATATCATTAATTTGCATCTATTTACCTGTATTGTGACCTGTATTGTGACACCCCCTTCAGTGTAATTCTACCATATATCTACCATATATCTATACACTCCAGCTAAATACATATTCCTATATAAATAAATATTTTCACACACATGCATGTTGATATTTTGTCTACAACTGAAATTTTACACCAGGGCAATTTAAAGGCTTTACTTTAAATCAATGCTGCCCAACCTGTAGCTCACTAATGGTATTCCTTTGGAACTTACTGTGCTGCCTTTGGGACCCCTGCAGACAGCAGTCTGTGTTTTGGTTCTTACTCAAGCCAGTGAAAGAAAATGCTTCTAAAGTACAACTATAGGCGAAAGAGGAAGGGAGAGTTATAACCCCTGTCAGTTTTTTTTTACATCTGTATCCCAGGAAGTGTGAGGAAATCCGTGCAAGGAAATGACTTCGGGACCTTCTGAACCAGAACTAATGCCCCATTGGAAAATTTCCCATCTATTTCTTTTCTGGGGTCAACCCAAAATGTGTAATTTTCCTTTACTTTCACTTTCAATGATAATGGTAAACAGGACAAATAGTCAGCTATAGCCGGTAGCACTGATTATTTGGGGAAAAAAACAACAATCTAGTTGTAGAGTAAATCTCTAGAACAACTGTACAACCAGCCTACCGATACATAGATCACAATTTGGCCATTCTCTGTTGGACCGGCCAAGTTTTGATCCATGTATGGCTGCCTTAAGGAAGGTCTTAACCCCGTCAGGTTTTTTTTTTTTTTGCCATCTGTGCTATTGGGGAGATTTCCCTTCACTTCTTGTCCCTTAGCCAAAACATGAAGTGAGAGTTTATCTAATGTGAGGGAATCCCTGCTTGTCACCAGAACTAGTGTCCCCGAAGGAAGCTATTCCCTCTATTACTGTTCTGAAGACAACCCAAAATTTAGGATTTTCTTTTACTTTGACTTTCAATGATAATGATAAAAATGACATACAGAGAGGGTGAATCTCCCTAACAGGGGCACAGACAGATATAAAAACTTAGCATGTGTTATAATCCATCTCAACTCACATAGTGAGCATGCTTCTATCAGTGAAACCTCTGCTGTCCAGGGATAACGTGCAGTGTGTGGGTGTTAAAGCCCACCCTCTTTGCCACTGCACATACACTATATTGCCAAAAGTACTAGGACGCCTGCCTTTACACACACATGAACTTTAATGGCATCACAGCCTTAGTCTGTAGGGTTCAATATTGAGTTGGCTCACCCTTAACAGCTGTAACAAATTCAACTCTTCTGGGAAGTCCATCCACAAGGTTTAGGAGGGTGTCTATGGGAAAGTTTGACCATTCTTCCAGAAGCGCATTTGTGAGATCAGGCACTGATGTCGGACGAGAAGGACTGGCTCTCAGTCTCCGCTCTAATTCATGCCAAAGGAATTCTTTCAGATTGAGGTCAGGACTCTGTGCAGGCCAGTCAAGTTCCTCCACCCCAAACTTACTTATCCATATCTTCATGGACCTTGCTTTGTGCACTGGTGTGCAGTCATGTTGGAACAGGAAGGGGCCATCCCCAAACTGTTCCCACAAAGTTGGGAGCATGAAAGTGTCCAAAATGTCTTGGTATGCTGACGCCTTAAGAGTTCTCTTCACTGGAACTAAGGGACCAAGCCCAACCAGTAAAAAACAGCCCCACACATAAGTACCCCTCCACCAAACTTTACACTTGGCACAATGCAGTTAGGCAAGTACCGTTCTCCTGGCAACTGCCCATTCCAGACATGTCCATTGGACTTCCAGATAGAGAACCATGACTCGTCACTCTATAGAACACATCTCCACTGCTCTAGAGTCCAGTGGCCGTGTGCTTTACACCAGTGCTTTGCATTGCACTTGGTGATGTAAGGTTTGTATGCAGCTGCTCAGCCATGGAAACACATTCCATGAAGCTCTCTATGCGCTGTTGTGCTAATCTGAAGGGCACACAAGATTTTGAGGTCTTTAGCTATTGACTCTGCAGACATTTGGTGACTTATGCACACCATACGCTTCAGCATGCGCTTACCCTGCCTACCACTTTGTGGCTGAATTGCTGTTGTTCCCAGTCACTTCCACTTTGTTATAATACCACTAACAGTTGACCGTGGAATATTTAGTAGCAAGGAAATTTCATGGATGGACTTATTGCACAGGTGACAAACCTACCACGGTACCACGCTTGAATTCACTGAGCTCCTGAGAGCAACCCACTCTTTCACAAATGTTTGTAGAAGCAGTCTGCATGCCTAGGGGCTTAATTTTATACATCTGTGGCCACGGAGGGGATTGGAACACCTGAATCCAATGATTTGGAGGGGTGTCCCAATACTTTTGGCAATATAGAGTATCTGTTATGCACTAGATATAAGGTTAAATAGAGTTGTACCCAGTCTCATAAATGCAAAAGCAAATTTTGAAAAGTTTACTTCTATACAATTCAGTTGTCTTAGGCCTCTTGCACAAGGAGCACCTGAAATATTTAAAATGTTTAGGCATTCAGATGTTTTTATTTACTGATCTAAATGCAGCTCATTGTTTTTAATGGGCCTGTACATACAGAAACATAAAATTGTGCTGAGTATAGATCAGTAAAAAAATACAAAAATCTGTATTGCCAGTCAGTGTTTTTACACGCATATACGTGCATAGCCAACTGCCCTTTACAAAAGCTAGAAGAATCTTTACGTGTGTGTATGTTCTATACAGCCCATCCTCGTGTTTTTTTTGCCAGGAATATCTGATGTTAATACATTAGTACTGTGTGCAAGTACCCTTACAGCTATTACCTCAGTTTTAAAAAATCCACAAATGGTAGCATAGTGATTTCAGACTAAGATTCTAGAAGAAAAATTACTGCATATCCCTTGGTTTATCAAAGTTAGCAGGATATGTGACAGTAAATATAAATAAATTATGGGACCTTCGCCAGATTCAGCAGGCATCTCACATTTCTTACTTGAGCCAAACAATAGATACCAGATAATTCTGTGCTCAGTGCCCTTTACAGGACTTAGCAGCGTGATCTAGAGGTGTAGAGTGACGGCACAGGAGTCTGGCTAAAAAACAGAAGATCAGTATTTACTGAATTAATACAAAGCTTGATTAATTCAAATACAGCAACTTGCAGATTTCAAACAGAAATTCAATTTAAAAGATGTTAAAAATTTGAACAGAGTGTTACAAGTATTTTACAAAATTCCTGCATCCAATAATGAAACGTCTAAGAGTGTGATACTTTCTATAGACAGTGCATCAGTTGAGTATATAACTGTTTGCCAAGAGTTCAGCTAAGCAAGTGCCTAGCTTTAGAACAGGCATCACTAAATGGCGGACCGGGGTCTGGATGCGAACCGAGTCACTGTCCCATCCAGACCACTGCAGTCTTGCCATTTAAGAGCTTTTTCTTCCCCCAGCTGTCTCACGGTCATCCTCACAGAGCTGACAGCGGGATGCAGGACAGTTATGGATGGAGGGTGGGAGCTTCCCAAGGTTAACAAGCAGGTGATTGGTTGCTAGGATGAAGGGCAGTTCTAGCAATCAATCACTGTCTGTGTAAGGTAGGACAGTGGGGGGGGGGGCGAAGTTAAAGGGGCTAAGAACATTAGTGTGAAGAGGAGGCTGCGGACAGTAATGTGGGGGGCTAAGGACCATTTGGGAACTCGGGCACTACCCGAGGGCCCGGGGTCAGTAGGGGGCCCCATGAGATGCCCCTGATACCTTTCATAGGCTTTTTTGGGTGTGGTTTGAGTGAGGGCGAGGATACAGGGGCCCCATGATCCCCTATTGCCCGGGGGCCCCATGAGTTGTCAGTCCGTCCCCTGCTAAGGACTGTGGTGTGTGGGGGGTGTGGGGCTGAGGACATTAAAGTGGGAGGGGGTGAGATCTGTAATGTGGGGGCTGAGGACAACAATGTGGGGGCTGAGGACAGTAACATGGAGGGGGCTGATAACAGTACCATGGGGGGGGTCTGGGGACAGTAATGTGGGGGGATGATGTAAAATGGAGCAGAATACTCTTCAGTGAAGGGGGAAGAGGACAGTACTGTTTGGGGGGGGGGGGGTTGATGTCAAGAAAGTGTGAGAACACTACTGTGAAAGGGGTGGAGGGGGGTTATGTAAAGGGGAAGCTGAGGACACTCATCAAGAGGGATCTTGGTGTGAATGAGGAAGGGACTGTGATGTGCAGTGAGGATTGAGGACACTGATGTGAGAACAGCTTCAGATCTGTACATGTGCATTTGGTGCACATGCTGTGGGTAGGTCAGCACTACCTGCTAGAAACCTGAAGAAGTTTCCGACACTTTTTTTTCCCCCAAATTCGCACTGCAGCAACATGTGGTTTGGCGCACATGAAAATACACCACAGCGGCCTACGTGAGATTCAGACCTCTGATGCACTCAAATTTTACTGCCCAGACCTTGGTGAATTTTAATTCAATACCCCTGCTTTAGAACATCTTTTAGAATAATCTTTCAGAGCTACGTTTTCTAGAGCGTCAGAATGAGTTCTGGTTTAGCATATCTAAACCACAAAAAAAACAAAAAATGTTATGTATTGTAGGTTATCATTCAGATGTGGCGACTGCATTAGTTTCTTTTTTTCAGATTTATTTTCCTTTCTTTTCACCTGCGAGTAACAGAATTCCTGTCCTAGGGTGACAATGCTCACTCATTGAGAAACAACTTTGTCACCCTAGGCTGTTTTCCTGATTCCTTTAACTCTCAGGGAGGGCTTGTTAAAGATCAAAAATATATATTCCTCATTGGCTCAGATACAGAAGCAGGAGTAATTGGATCCCACTGCTGTCAATCAACGCCAGTGATGAGGAATGGGGGGGCGGGGCCAAGCACCGTTCTGTGTGTCTTATGGACACACATAGCAGGGTTTGAGAGTGAGCTTATGTGAGTACCCCCAGATCAAGTGGTGTGTTATGGGGGCACTCAGCGGGGGGGGGGGGTGGAGCCCAAAGAGTCGGGGTGGAGGAACCCAGAAGAAGAAAATTGGGGCTGCTCTGTGCAAATCCATTACACAGAGCAGGTAAGTGTAACATGTTTGTTATTTAAACAAAAAAAAAACAAGCTTTACAATCCCTTCTCTACAAAGAGAAAACTCAGCGCACTGAAGCAGATTTCCTAGATGAGGTGACAAATCACAAGGAATTGACAGTCAGTTAATTTATTCACAGAGAGAGTGCCAAGGTACAGAAGAGGCTAACAGCAAAGACAGACCTCACTTGAGGTTAGCAAGGAAATATTGCATGACCTTAGACCTTGGCACCATGAGCAAATCCAACTACTAAGGCCTTAGCTTGGTTGTTCTTTTTTTTAGGAGGTGCCCAGAGAATTCTGCCTCATCATTATGATCTTACCCTACCTGTCCTGAAGAAAGTCTAGGCCACTAACTAAAGACGAGACCGTTTTTCTTTAGTTGGATAGAGTAAGGTAGGGTTATAAACCCATGTCTGGTTATTTGTTTGCCATCTGTGTTCCACTGGGGACACAGATGTCACTTTCTGTCCCATAGCCATGCAGTAAGGGAATTTCTAGAATAAAACAAAATAATAAGTGAGTGCTTAGTGATGATATAGCAGCTAAAAGCACGAAAAGGCAACCAGAATAAAACCTCGTAAAAGTTGAACTTATAATCATAAATAAATAAATCTCAAAATGTACAAAGTGGTGACAGTTTGTGATAAGTGATGGTTATAGGAGATGTCTGTGACTTTGCGTTCCAGGTGGCGAGGTGATAAAATAGTTAAAATACGCACTCACCAGATAGCCATGACTATCCCTTGCTGAGGAAGTGCAATTGCATGAAACACATCTAAGGGGCCATAACGCCTTGACGTCCAGCCACCAGCACCTGATATAGGTCCGGTGGCCTCCTTTATTGTACGGTCAGTGTACCTTTTTGATGTGTTATTTTATCACTTACCCATGTGGATTAATAAATAATTTTTTTACCTAAATACTACACTATGGGCTATTATTTATGTTGACTCCTCCATGAGCCAACAATTCATCCCCAGAGCCCACACTCCATGGCACAGGAGGTATTCCTTTATTGCTGACATCAGCCTACCACTACCAGAGGAGAACGCCAGGTCCTGTGAGATCCACCCGGCTAAATTTCTGAGAGGCTTCCATGGTGGTATTCGGGCTATCCCAAGAGAGACAACCACTGACCAGACCAATAGCAAGAGGGAGGGAGTCCGTTACAAGTGGTTCAGCTCATCCATCCCATCCCATGAGGGGGACCTCTGTGTATATTAGATACGCATCTGGTGAGTGCATATTTTAACTATTTTATCACCTCGCCACCTGGAACGCAAAGTCACAGACATCTCCTGTAACCATCACTTATCACAGACTGTCACCACTTTTTACATTTTGAGATTTTTTTATTTATGATTATAAGTTCAACTGGTTTTATGGATTGGAAGTATTAATATGCATTTGTTATAGCCAGGGGTGGACTGACCATTTGGAAACTCGGGCACTGCCCGAGGGCCCGGGGTCAGTAGGGGGCCCCATGAGATGCCCCTGGTACCTTTTTCATAGGCTTTTTTGAGCTTGGGCAAGGACACAGGGGCCCCATGATCCCCTATTGCCCAGGGGTTCCATGAGTTGTCAGTCCACCCCTGGTTATAGTGCTGCACTTTCTCTTTAAGTAAGGGAATCTCTGGTTGTCCCCAGAGTCACCAGAACTAGTGTCCTCATTGGAAGATTTCTCCTGTATCACTTTTCTGAAGACAACCCAAAATTAGAGATTTTCTTTTACTTTCACCTTCAGAGATAATGATAAACATGACAAACAGAGAGGTCAAATCTCTTTAACGTGCACAGACAGCTATAGAAATCTGACAGGTGTTCTAAACCCTCTCCACTCTAAGGCGAAGAAAGTTTTGCCTTTAGTTATACAATACCGCTTACGCTGCCAGAGCTGAATTTTTTTGTAAATTTCTTTTTAAAATAAGAACATTTTAGACTTGATGATTAATTAAAACCCCAAACATTTTATATTTTCTAAAAGCAGACATGCTAGAGAATAAAATAGTTATAGTTCCAATTTTATGTCACTGGATAAAAGTTATACTTTAAGCTTTCCTTCATTGTGTTGACTAGTGACATATTATGAAAAATGGATGATCTCCTCAACAACATGAACAGCATGTTTTGGTTTGAAGGATACCTATACTGAGGAAGTGTGGAGGCTGCAATTGTTGACCACTCCACGTTTTTTTACATGACTGTTTAGCTCAGCCCCTGCCTGGGTTAATCGTAAGCATGTTCTGTCCTATTAGAAAATAATAAACATTTTTGAAATAGAAAATATTAAATGCATGGCTGCTATGCTGCCAAAATATTTCAGTCATTTTTCTTTCACATACTGTACCTGGGACAAGTATGCAGATCAGAGTCTCGGATATTACTCTGACTATTGTGATTGCCATGCTTGTCCTGGGCCAGCACTTCAAAAAAAATGTTGAAGCCACAGTGATAGCCAGGCAAACAGCACTTTTAGAAGAAAGTCAGTAATGGCAGTCTCACTATTTTTGTCAATATACTAATAATATATTTTCAGAAGTCTCTGTTTTATCTATCAATGAGTGTGATTCTTTAATTCTTTTAACATTTGTTTACCCGGATTAGACATTACTGCTTAAGTGGACTAGATATTAGTGGTTTCCAGAATAGTTCGATTTTGTGCTTTATTAAAAAAATGGGATTAAGTGCTGGTTCACACTAATGTGGTGAAGGATTCAATTCTGTGCGTTAAGTTAACAACAACCCAAAATCGGTTCCCAAAACGCCATCCAACTGGCTGAATATGATCGTATGGGTTTGAACACCCATGCGATCCGATTCCATGTGGGAAAAAAAAGGTGCTTGCACCTTTCCTGTGGGTGAGGTGCAATTTTCAGTATGATTTGAGCCATACAAAATGAATGGCTCAAATCACACTACAAAGAATCCTGATTTGAACAGGACTGCAGTGTGATTCCTGTAGGAATCACATGCGGTGCGTAGTAGTGTGAATCAGACTAAATTAGGAACTATTTATGAAAAAAATATTGGAAATGATTAGTACATAAGTAAAGTGCCTTCTTCACATTTTCCAGCTGCAGTGTATATTTACCAAACGATTAAATGAGACTTCACCTAAGTAAACAGAAGGATTTATTTTTTCCACATTTAACTAATGTTCTTCCTTATTACCTTTTGGAAAATGTTCTAGACTTTTTAAGGCATTGTTTCAGTAGACAAACACATTCTCCAACTCTCTCAGGTCTAATTTAAAGTAATTTTTTTAAGGTTTCTTGAAGATTCCACTTTTGTGTGTATAACGTGCCACCATACAATTGTTTACCACAGTGAGGTTTCATTCACACTTGGTGTTTTTGAAACACGCAACAAGGCACACAGAAAACACGCATTTTGCCATGCGCTCTAGAAATGTCTAACTTGCAGTGCCATTGATTGCTAGTGACACCCCATGCACGGTTAGAAGATGCGTGTTTTTCCCCATGGTAAACATACTACAAAAGTGTCAAACTGTGTGGGAAAAGAAGTGCCACGCTCCTCACCTGAAAATGTTCTGGATATTCCTTGACATGTTTGGCATGCATAGAGTAGCATATTCAAGTGAATGGGCTGCTCGATGCGCAGTGAGCATTTCACTGGGCGAATTCAACATTCCCTAATGACCAAAAAAAATGTGATTTTATCGGTGCTGTTACCTTCTCTTAGAAGAAATTTAACAGACACATAAATATAAAATTATTAGGTTTTATTACCCCAAAAAACATTTTAATAGTATTTTTGTAACAGAATTCCTCCAGACAACACATAAAATATGAAACCTAAAATGGACTATCATTAGTTGCACAGCTCCCCCACAAAAGCACCACCCCTCCTCACGTCTCATTATGTGATATACAGATTAGTGCATTATGCAACAAATATATATATATATCAGGAAGGGGGTGCAGAATCCTCACACATTTCGCACCTAAGCTTCTGTGAAGATGGATGTTGGAGGTAAAATAACAATATATAATATAGAACATATGGACTGTGACACAAAGAAATATATTTTATACAAAATGTAAGTACAGATACATTTTCTAACAAAATTATAAACCCAAATGAACATACCCAATCAAGGGAGAGTAAAGCTAGGTCTGGTAAAACAATCTCACACAGTATGTCAATCAACCTGGAGGGTGGTAGATAGAACGAAAATGTAGCTGGCATTCAGGGGTCTATTTTAAGTTTTATATTTTTTCTGTTGTCTGGGGGAATTCTGTTACCCTAAAAAACTTTTTAATGGTATTTTTATAATAAAACCTAATGATTTTATATTTATGTTCCTGTTAAATTTCTTCTGAGAGAAGGTATCAGTACCGATAAAATCCCAATTTTTTTTTTGTCTTTACTGACTGATTTTTCAGATATTTATATGTGTGAATGTGGTGGCTGAATTAGTTAACTGGACCTAAGTTACTTATTTTTATTTTGGAACATCCCCTAACATTCAGTCTTAATAGAAAAATAGCTTAGGAACATTTGACCAAGAGGGTTAACATTTACTAATAGAGAAAATAGCCTAACACTATAGAATAAGACATTTGACCAGCAGGAGAAGGGAGACGGTACTGAAAATGGAAAATCCTCACAATCAGCAGAAAGAAACCTCCAGCTGCAATGTGAAGTGAAACATTTAGCACCACTGCTAATGTGACAGCTCCCTTCTGGTTGTTAGGGAGGCAGCAACCACCAGCGTCAAAACATCCAGTAACTCATCTCCCACCAGCACATTCAGCTGTCAGCCGAGGATTCCCAACTGACAGGTGAATGTAAACAAACAGTAAAAATTGTTTAAAGTAAAAAAATGGAATGGGGTTCCCCTCCAATTCCATACCAAATTCTTTGAGCCTGGTATGGGTTTTAAGGGGGAACCCAATGCTATAAAAAGGGAAAAAAAGTGTGAGGTCCCCTACAAGTTTCATACCAGACACTTATCCGAACATGTAGACTGGGTGACTAGGAAAGGGGGGGAATAATGTGTGCCCCCCCTCCCTGAATAATACTAGGCCACATATTCTTAATATGATGAGGATACCTGGCCAGGTGGTTGTGGGGGTCTGCAGGCAATGGACTCACTGAAATCTGGAAACCTACTTTAACAATATAGGAGCCCCGAGATACCGATTTTTCCCCTAAGTGAAGGTATGTAGTACTTCTATTAATTCACAAAAAATGCAGTGGTATGTAGCACCCTCCTAGTTTAACTAGTGTTAGTGAGGAGCTGGTTAGCAGCTCAGGTGAGATAGCCAGAGGGGTTAAATTCTGGTCAGGATTGAGAGACTCTACAGGCCAGCCTGTCTGGAATTTCACCCTACTCTGAGACTTTCAGAGGAGGGCCTTGGAGGTAGTGGGTTGATCTGAGGAGTGACTGGCTACACTCTTTAAGGAGCTCAGCCAGTCTCCAACAGAAGACTAGCAAAGGGGCTGGGAATACTTTAAAAATGGAAGAGCCTGCTCAGTAGCAGGAGTGTGATGGTGGGAGATGAGTGGGGAGCAGGAAGATGTGAGGCTGGAGGAGGAAGGCTGCCAGGAGGCTTAGTGGGATGGGGTCTGCCTGCTAATTTGGAGCTTGAAACGAGAAAAACTCAGGTCTCACTGGCCGCCTGAGAGAGGACCACCTGTATGGCAGGGAAGGATCAGCCCAGCTGATAGACCTGGTAGCAGCAGCCATCCCACAAGAGGTACAGGAGAGGATCTGAGTGAGTACACCCCCGGGTGGATGGGGGAGGAGCACCCGGGAAGGGGGGGAATCAGATTAGCCCCCTACTAGTGACTGTCATCCATTTAAATGAACAGGAGCCAGATCCTGCTCAAGAAGAAAGTCTCCAGATTCCTTGGTGAAGAGAAGTTCATCTAGTGTCTGGTGTAGTACAACTGGAGCTGCTGGCTAGCACTCCTACAGAGACTGTGTGTCAGAGAAAAGAAGCTGTGCACAGTTCAGAAAGTTGTCCTCAGATATCAGTTCCCTTGGGCATCCTATACACCCCTTAACCTATCCAAATTTGAATCCCCTCAATAAAATAACAAAATCAACTCTCAAGGCCTGATTTCTGTCTACAGATGAAAACTTGTGTGGAAATGCTAAATAACTGGCTGAGCAGGACTATAGAGGGGCCCAAATTGATTTGCAATTACTAAGGGAGTAGTGCTACAGGTACATAAATATACATTCACGCCTTTATTTATAAAAATGTCTTATGATGGTAATCCATCAACAACCATGTCATCCTGCAATGTACAGTGAGGAACAGAAGTATTTGAACACCCTGCGATTTTGCAAGTTCTCACACTTAGAAATCATGGAGGGGTCTGAAATTCATATTGTAGGTGCATTCCCACTCCAAGAGACAGAATTAAAAAAAAATTCAGCAAATCACATTGTATGATTTTTAAAGAATTTATTTGTCTTGCACTGCTGAACATAAGTATTTGAACACCTAAGAATTCTGGCTCTCAAAGACCTGTTACTGTGCCTTTAAAAAGTCCACCTCTACTCCACTCATTAATCTAACTTAGTAGCACCTGTCTGAGCTCTTTAAAGACACCTGTCCACCTCACAGTCAGTCAGACGCCAACTACTACCATGGGCAAGACCAAAGAGCTGTCAAAAGACACCAGAGACAAAATTGTGGACCTCCACAAGGCTGGAAAGGGCTACGGGGCAATTGCCAAGCAGCTTGGTGAAAATAGATCAACTGTTGGAGCAATTGTTAGAAAATGGAAGAGGCTAAAGATGACTGTCAGTCTCCCTTGGACTGGGGCTCCATGCAAGATCTCACCTCGTGGGGTATCACTGATGATAAGAAAGGGGAGGAATCAGCCCAGAACTACAAGGGAGGAGCTAGTCAATGACATGAAGAGAGCTGGGACCACAGTTTCAAAGGTCACTGTCGGTAGAACACTACGCCGTCATGGTTTCAAATCATGCATTGCACGGAAAGTTCCCCTGCTCAAGTCATCACATGTCCAGGCCCGTCTGAAGTTTGCCAATGACCATCTGGATGATCCAGAGGAGGCATGGGAGAAAGTCATGTGGTCAGATGAGACCAAAGTAGAACTTTTTGGTCTAAATTTCACTCGTTGTGTTTGGAGGAAAAAGAAGGGTGAGTTGCATCCCAAGAACACAATCCCTCCTGTGAAGCATGGGTATGGTAACATCATGCTTTGGGGGTGCTTTTCTGCGAAGGGGACAGGACAACTGCACTGTATTAAGGAGAGGATGAATGGGGCCATTTATTGTGAGATTTTCAGCAACAACCTCCTTCCCTCAGTCAGAGCATTGAAGATGGGTTGTGGCTGGGTCTTCCAACATGACAACGACCCGAAGCACACAGCCAGGATAACCAAGGAGTGGCTCCGTAAGAAGCATATCATGGTTCTGGAGTTGCCTAGCCAGTCTCCAGATCTAAATCCAATAGAACAGTGGTTCTTAACCTGGGTTCGATCGAACCCCAGGGGTTCGGTGAGTCAGTCTCGCGGGTTCGGCGGAGGTGAAGACCCACACCCGACTCATATGATTCGTGATGACATGCCCCGCTTGTCCATCATTGGCTGCAGGTGGTCATGCAACATCGCTTAGCCCAGTGGTCGGCAAGCCGCGGCTCGCGAGCCACATGCGGCTCTTTACACGCTTTAATGCGGCTCTTGTGTGCCGGGCGCCCGCTCCCCTCCCTCCTCTCGGGCGGCAGGGACTCTGCAGCGTGATCCAAAAAAAAAAACAGCCAGGGCAGCGCGCTCAAATGCAATGATTGGCCAGTCTCGCTGCCACTCACATCCTGATAGCCAGTGATTGGCTGTCAGGATGTGTGTAGGCGGGGCAGCGTGACGAACGTGAGAGGAGCTAGGCTCCTCTCACAGTCCGCCCTGAAGACCGGAACGGCGCGGGAATACGGCGAGAGGAATGCGCGGAGCAAAGGTAAGTGAATTGACACAGGGGGGACTTGGCTTACTACTTGCTACTTACTTACTACTACTATATAAGGGATGAATTAATATGGGGGATGAATTACTATAGGGGGGATGAATTACTATATGGGGGATGAATTACTATGGGGGATGAATTACTATATGGGGGATGAATTACTATATGGGGGATGAATTACTATATGGGGGATGTATTACTATGGGGGATGAATTACTATATGGGGATGAATTACTATATGGGGGATGAATTACTATATGGGGGATGAATTACTATATGGGGGATGTATTACTATGGGGGATGAATTACTATATGGGGGATGAATTACTATGGGGGATGAATTACTATGGGGGATGAATTACTATGGGGGATGAATTACTATATGGGGGATGTATTACTATGGGGGATGAATTACTATATGGGGGATGAATTACTATGGGGGATGAATTACTATGGGGGATGAATTACTATATGGGGGATGAATTACTATGAGGGATGAATTACTATGGGGGATGAATTACTATATGGGGGATGAATTACTATGGGGGATGAATTACTATACGGGGGATGAATTACTATGGGGGATGAATTACTATATGGGGGATGAATTACTATATGGGGGATGAATTACTATAGGGGGGATGAATTACTATGGGGGATGAATTACTATATGGGGGATGAATTACTATATGGGGGATGAATTACTATATGGGGGATGAATTACTATGGGGGATGAATTACTATATGGGGGATGAATTACTATAGGGGGGATGAATTACTATGGGGGATGAATTACTATATGGGGGATGAATTACTATGGGGGATGAATTACTATAAAAACTTATTGAAACTAAAAACAGTGTACCATCCTATGTATTTTCAGTTTTAAAAATGTGGCTCTGAAAATAAATTTCAATCGTGGTTTTGGCGAGATTTGGCTCAGTTGAAAAAAAAGGTTGCCCACCACTGGCTTAGCCTATCTGTGCTGCAGGGAATTTGGTGCGCAGTAGTCGAATGGTACGTGATTTCTTTCTTAATATTTTAATCCCTTCATACTAACTATGTCGAGCAAAAAAAGAAAGTGGTCGGACGAATATGTACAATATGGATTCACATGTATAAGGGAACGTGATGGGAGTCAGCGTCCTAACTGCATGATTTGCAATGCCAAGTTGAGCAATTCTAGTCTAGCACCGGCAAAACTAAGAGAACACTTCCTTAAGCAGCATGGAGATGGAAAATACAAGAACACAACGCTCGCTGAATTCAAGGTGAGGAGAGCCAGATTCGATGAAAAGGCTAGTCTGCCTGTTCTCGGCTTTGTACCCATCAACAAACCGATCCTCATAGCATCGTACGAAGTTGCTTACCTGATCGCAAACCAGGCCCAGCCACACACCATTGGTGAAACAGTCATAAAACCAGCTGTATTGAAGATGGCGAATATCATGCTGGGAAAAGCGGCTGAAGTTAAGTTATCCCAAATTCTCTTTCAAATGACACCATCAGCGACAGAATAGAGGACATGAGCAAGGACATCTTGGCTCAAGTAGTTGCAGATCTGATTTCAAGCCCGGCAAAATTTAGCCTTCAACTCGACGAGACCACAGACGTTTCCAATCTAAGCCAGCTTGCAGTATTCGTGCGCTATGTGAAAGACGACGTGATAAAGGAAGAATTTTTATTTTGTGAGCCTCTTACAACAACAACTAAGGCAGCCGATGTGAAGAAACTTGTGGATGACTTCTTCAAGGACAACAATCTTTCGTGGGATATGGTTTCTGCAGTTTGTTTGGATGGAGCTCCAGCCATGCTGGGAAGAAAGTCTGGTTTTGGTGCGCTAGTGAAAGCCGATGCACCACACATCATTTTTACGCATTGTATTCTGCACAGGCATGCATTGGCAACAAAAACCTTGCCTCCAAAACTGGCAGAAGTATTAAAAATTGTAGTGGAATGCGTGAACTACAGCCAGGTCCATAAATATTGGGACATCGACACAATTCAAAATTTTTTGGCTCTATTCACCACCACAATGGATTTGAAATGAAACGAACAAGACGTCTGGTGATGTCTATGCGTTCCAGACTTCAGGCTGTAATTGAGTGCAAAGGATTTGCAACCAAGTATTAAAAAGTGAAAGTTTGATTTATGATTATTATTCTGTCCCATTACTTTTGGTCCCTTAACAAGTGGGAGGCACATATGCAAACTGTTGTAATTCCTACACTGTTCACCTGATTTGGATGTAAATACCCTCAAATTAAAGCTGACAGTCTGCAGTTAAAGCACATCTTGTTCATTTCATTTCAAATCCATTATGGTGGTGTATAGAGCCAAAAATGTTGGAATTGTTTCGATGTCCCAATATTTATGGACCTGACTGTATGTGCGAAATAGTGCTCTGAGGCACCGCATCTTCAGGGAGCTGTGTAAAGAAATGGGATCTGAATTCGAGGTGCTTTTGTACCATTCTAACGTTCGGTGGTTATCCCGAGGACAGGTGCTGAATCGTGTTTTTGCCGTGCGTGTGGAATTAGCCCTGTTTTTGCAAGAGCACCAACATTATCATGCAGATTGCTTCAAAAATTCTGAGTTCATTCTCATTTTAGCGTACATGACTGATATCTTCGCAGCTCTCAATCATCTCAATCAACAGATGCAGGGCGGTGGAGTCAACATCATCGAAGCGGAAGAAAACTTGAAGGCTTTTCAAAAAAAGCTACCGTTATGGAAACGACGAATAGAGAACGATAACTTCGCAAACTTTCCCCTGCTAGATGACTGTGTAAGTAAGATCGAAGATGTATCTGGAATTGGAGGCATTTCTGTACCCGCGGAACTGAAGCAAGCAATTGCCACGCACTTAGATGAGCTTGCAAAGTCTCTCGACGGATACTTCCCTACAAGAGAGTCATATCCAGCATGGGTGAGACAGCCGTTCACGTTTAGTGTTGAGACAACAGATGTCAATGATGAATACCTCGATGAAATCATTGAACTTCAGCAGAGCCAGGTTCAACAGCAACTCTTCAGATCAACAACGCTCTCAACGTTTTGGTGTCAACAAATGGTGAGGTACCCTGTTATTGCTAAGAAAGCTCTGGAGATTTTCATACCGTTTGTTACAACATATCTTTGCGAGCAATCCTTTTCGAGGATGCTGGACATAAAGACGAAGAAAAGGAACAGACTTTGTTGCGAAAATGACATGAGAGTGGCACTTGGCAAGGTAATGCCGCGCATTTCTGAACTGGCCTCTGAAAGACAACAGCAGAAGTCACACTGATTTGCGGTAAATATTCATTATTTTATTTTTGTGTGAAAATCATGTTTTAATGGTTTTGTTCTTTGTTCTTAATGGTTTTGTTCATTTTGTGCACCTATGTATAAATATATACCTATGTTTTGAATTTTAAAAATCATATTTTATTTTTCCAATTAAGAAGGGTTCGGTGAATGCGCATATGAAACTGGTGGGGTTCAGTACCTCCAAAAAGGTTAAGAACCACTGCAATAGAACATCTTTGGAGGGAGCTGAAACTCCGTGTTGCTCAGCAACAGCCCCGAAACCTGACAGATCTAGAGGAGATCTGTGTGGAGGAGTGGGCCAAAATCCCTGTTGCAGTGTGTGCAAACCTGGTCAAGAACTGCAGGAAACGTTTGACCTCTGTAATTGCAAACAAAGGCTTCTGTACCAAATATTAACACTGATTTTCTCAGGTGTTCAAATACTTATGTTCAGCAGTATACAAATACATTCTTTAAAAATCATACAATGTGATTTCCTGAATTTTTTTTTTAATTCTGTCTCTCAGAGTAGGAATGCACCTACAATGTGAATTTCAGACCCCTCCATGATTTCTAAGTGGGAGAACTTGCAAAATCGCAGGGTGTTCAAATACTTCTGTTCCTCACTGTATATCACAAAGCCCGATGCCTGCCAACATGCCCAATAAAAAAATGGGTGCATGTCCACACTCATCACTTGACTCTCTGCCGCCAAAAGATAAGCAAAGGGGTGGGGTTTCCAGGTGACATCATTGACCATATATGGTGTGTCCATCTACATAAAAAACTTTTTTACGTTCTTGATAGCGAAAAGACAATGACTTCCATCAGTTTTTTCTTTTACAAGCATTTTATTATTTTCAATTAAAGCCTAAGTTTACCTAAAACACAACTCTCAGCCCTTTAGTTCTCTTAACCCTCACCGCACCAGAAGATTACAATGGCAGGGCATCTGAGGAGGAAGATTTTGCTTAAAGAAGGTCATAGCAGCACTAGGGACACATCTCACTGTAGGTAAGTAATGTGTCCTGTGCTGATTTTTTTTTTTGTTTAAGATAAACTTGGGCTTTAAAAGAAATAATATGAATGTCAATGGAATATTATCTAGGAATGGAAGGGATGGAGCTATCAATTAGATCATGTTCCATTCATAAAAGCTTTAGTGTGACTTCTATGAATGGAGGAGTTGAGCAGAAAGGGCAAGCACAGTCAGGCTCTTTTGATAAGAGCCTGTGACAACCTCTTAGTTGTATTTACCCTCACTGCACTGGAAGATTGCAGCAGCGGATTTGGGGGGAGGCAAGACAAAGAAAGATTACTATTAGCACCAGTGGAATCAGCACAAGGGACAAATCCTACTGACTGTAAGTTATGTCCCTCGTGCTGATTTTTCTGTTTTTTATTTTGGCAGGACTTAGGCCTTCATAAAATTCTTCTAAAAGACAAAACAAATGGAAGTGAAGGATTTATAAAAGATCACAACAGAGTATATGCAAATGTACATGGAATAAAGCAAAAATATAGAGAAACTGCCCAGGATGCATATTCAAAATTATTATCAAAGTGTAAAATGTAATGCATTGGAACATAAATATCCTCAGTCTCTTGGTTTGCTGACTTCTGAATATATTGAAAAAGAGGTGAGGGAGAAATAAGCAATTGTGGTACAGGGGAATGATAACTGGCTGGGAGATATATCCCGGGATTGCATTCAATTTGAAAGTGTTTAAGTTTGACCCCATATTATATGGTTTTGGTATTGTATAATGTGTAGCCAGCTTAAGAGTGGGTCTAAAAGGCCTCCCAGGAATGTGTAGGCTATCGAAGGTGACCAAACATTGAGAAATCTATCATGAGAGTCCTATAGAATAATGGTCTTCTCATAATAATTGTGTCTGTTATTATTTGCAGTACTTCCTGATAATTAGAAAAAGGTGGTATCCACACCCAGATAGTTTTTCTATTGCTGTCTCCATCCCATCTGAGGACATGTATCTTAGAGTGTGTTAGAGAGATGATGGAAATACTTTTTAATGGGGCAAATACTACAATAAAAAAAACACTTTTTTTTAGTAAGCGTGAGTAAAGCTAGCCATACATGGAGCAAATTTTGGACAGTTCCTGAGGAAGCAGCTGAAATTCGAGCAGTGGGTGGCCCTGTTGGCCTCTTCTCCCAATATCCTTCAATCTGAAAATTGAAGGAACTGGTCAGAAAATTGTCGGATGAACAGCAGCTGCATTAAATGAAATGCAGTAACTGTTTGGGGTATTCTGACAGCCACAGGAGGATACAGTAGATGCTAAGAGAGATTCACTGATCCACTCTGTTTAGTGTGGATAGCAAAAACAAGTGGGGCTGAAGGAGGGAAATCTTACAGTATATGTACAGCTTTGAGATTAGAACCTCTGTCAATAGTGTACATTTGTCAATAGATTTGAGAATAGTGTAACAAACAGCAAGAAAACCAGATTGATGTCAAGAAACGAACACTCAGCTTTAACGACTATACTCCCACTGATGTGGTATCCGATCATTTAGAGTAAATATAGTCCTGGGTTAAAAGTTTACATTTTGCCAAAGGCCTAATTTTGACTAGAATTGATCAACAGTACTGTATGAAACACTGCAGAATGTATACTGTCATTTATGTCCATTTCATACTTTTTGTTTATTCTATTTATTCTAAGGTTCAAAATAGGATCCTTTATCAAATCGATTTAATTTTTGAGCCAACTGGATGCCTAAAAGAAGAAGATTTTGAAGCCTGTAAAAAGCCAGGCTTGGAGGACATGGAGGTACTGCTGTTTTTCTATTTTTTGTTCAGTAAAATAGTTTTGGTTACTCTGCTACAGAATGGCAATTTTGTGGTTGAAATAACAAACCAAAATTTAAAGAGACATCTACTCACCTGTCCTTCGATCCAGCGGTGTGTTCACACCAGCCAGGTTTGTCGGCTGTCCTTTCTCCCTGGTGTGGGCATCTGTCTGTGACAGCTTTCTGATTCACATTAGGGTGTCTGCTGCCCATGCGCGAGTAGCACTGTGCATTGTGAATGGTCCTAATTTAGCTACCTACAAACGTGGAAATACACTTTAAGGCAATATCTGTAGTAGCTAATGATTGCGTAAATTGCGAAAATTGTGAAAATGAGCAACATTAGCCAAGCTGGCCTGTAACTGTTTCTTTGTGAAAATGTGCCTTTTCAAGCCAATAATTGTTAGCAACACATAAACATATCTTTGCTCAAATTAGAAATGTACCAATTTAATTACTGTGCCACCAGTAAGAATCTCACAGACACAAATTATTACTTTGTTCAGGGCTATGTAGTGTACAGTACATTGTACAGAGAATATTGCTCAAATTCAACATAGAGTAAAATGTTAAAGTGCCAACACTACATTTACCGGCCACTTTATTAGGTATGCCTGTTCAATTGTTTTGGTAACACAAATTGCTAATCAGCCAATCACATAGCAGCAACGGAATGAATTTAGGTATGTAAATGCAGTAAAGATGACTTGCTGAAGTTCAAACTGAGCATCAGAATGGGGAAGAATGGGAATTTAAGTAACTTTGAATATGGCATTGTTGTTGGTGATGGTTTGAGTATTTCAAAAACTGCTGATCTACTGGGATTTTCACTCTCCACCATCTATAAGGTTTACAGAGAATGGTCCGAAAAAGGGAAAATATCCAGTGAGCGGAACTTTTGTGGACGAAAATGCCTTGTTGATGTCAGAGGAGAATGGGCAGACTGGTTGCTGTGACATTCAGATGGTAGGGTCGGAATTCAGTGTAAACAACATAAAAGCTTGGATCCATCCTGCCTTGTATCAACAGTTCAGGCTGATGGTGGTGGTATAATGGTGTAGGGGATATTTTCTTGGCACTAGCAAAGTGTACCTAATAACGTGGCCGGTGAATGTATGTTGTTGTCACCATGTAATGCCCAATACACTACACAGGACTCACTGGTGTACTACCCATACTACACTGGGTTGGCATTGTAATGGCCCCATTACACTGAGGTCAGCTGTGAAAAAAGTGGGGCCACATTGTATTGAATAGTGGGCACGACCTAAAGGGACATGGTTTCCCACATTTCTGCCAGGCTACATGTAAAAATCCACATTTCTTTGCTTAAATTACTTTAAACCCCCAAACAATTATATATTTTATGAAAACAGAGGTCATGTAACATAAAATGGCGGTAGTTTCATTGTTAGTCAATATTTGCACAGCTGTTTAGCAAACATGTTTTCGGGAAGAAAGTAAAATGAATTCTAGTGCAAGCAAACACAATATTATACATATTTTTGGGTAAAATAAAAAAGATGTTGTTGTGTTGAGTAAATAGATATCAAATATGTCAAGCCTGAAAATTTCATGCTTCATGAAATTGCAAAAAACTATGGTACCAAAATTCTCTATAGGCTTTGAAAGCCTTTAAAGGTTATCAGTTTAGAGGTAACCATGAATTATGGCCTTAGATTTACTGCACTCACTCTGATGTTCACGGTGATATTTCACATGTGTAGTGCAATTTATGATTATATACAGCTACATGCCCTGAGACACACATTTGTATTGGAGAATGTTTCAGGGTGACAGAGGTTCTTTTAATTTTTTTTAATTATTTTTATTTATTTTATTATAATGTTTTATCTTTTTTTTCTTAATTTAACTTTATTGCTATTACAAGGGACTAACAAACCCCCTGTGTGAAGAAATGGGCAGATGACAGGTCCTTTTTGTGGAGCCATCAGGGGCCTAATTGAAGCTCAATGTCTCTCCTGCCCTCCACTGCAGCTAATCAATTACAGATCATGCTTAATTAGCTGCTACCCTGGCTAATGTATAGTGGGGGAAGGACGGTTCTGAACCCGAAAGCGACATAGTACACATTGCTTCGGGGTTCTCAAACCTCCTCCTGCTGTCAATGGCATAGTAATTTCCTGCAGTCCTGGGCTCCTTGGAGGAACCGGAGAGCCTGGGAGCTACCGCAGGTGGTGGGGGGTTCAGAACTTTCAGAGCCCTGGGGTGGCTCTAGATCAATTTTACTTTAAAGTCAATTGCTGGCTGTAAAAATCAATACCAAGCTAACAGTAGTAGACTTGAAATTGGTTTACCCATTGCATACTAGGATGTTTATAAACATACCTTTGTAGAAAAGGGATTATATAAAATGTCTTTATCTTATACATTGCACACATATGTGCACAGCAAAAGAGTAAGTTATTTTTTACAGAGTAGAGTATAATAGTGATAAATTATATATACAGTATAATATTGTAAACAAATTAGCTTGATGTCAATAATGGAAGTTAAAGTGAAAGTATAGCAAAAATGTTTTACTTTTGACTTGCATAGATTAGGCAATGTTTAAATCCCCTGTTGTTTTATTATCTGTGTTTGTCCCATTTGGGAAATTTCTTCTTACCTCCTATCCTTGAAACATAACAGGAAGTAAGTGGATGCAAGGGGTAATGATTACATTTTCAGATCTCATTGCTGTAACCAGAATGTGAAGCATTTTTCTGTTCTGGGACAACAATATAAGCACCAGCAGAGAGTGATTGTCACTGGGGAAAGTTAACTAACTTAAGAAAGTTAACTTACACACACACACAGAAACATACACTGCTCACAGTCTCTTCTTTTGAAAATCTAACCTTTTAAAAGAAATGTCCTTATTACTCGTTACCACGCCCAGACAGGAATGTAACCAGGTTTAAAGTATGTCATGCTGTAAACCTGCCCAAACTGGAAATTTAGCTAGGTATAATGTGTGGTCTTCAAAGAGGTGTTATAAGTATGTATACCGCCCAACAGTCTTGGATTGTGCTGGACTGTCACACATTTCTAGCTTAGGCCTGCTGTCCTGTGTACAGGGGCTTTATCTTGCAAAGACTCTGCCCATGTACATTGTGCCCACAGTTCATTCATGTGGGGGATAAGGACATATGGGCTTGGGGGGATTTGTACAGAGAGTAGGGGTAATTTTTTGTTCTACTCTGTACACTAGCCTGTGCATTTTTGTACTTCTAAACCCTACACTCTATGCATTACATATTTCTGGCCCCTGCACTCTCTGCATCATACATTTATGACTCTTGCACTCTTACCTGTGTGAAAACCACTTCTGTGTCATGCAGTCCTGACCACTGGTCCCTGTACTCTGTATTTCACACTCCTAACCCCTACACCTTGTGTTATATAATCCTGACCCATGCAATAAGTATGTCACACACTCATGACTCCTTCACTCCATGTGTCACACACTCGTGACCGCTGCACTTTGTGTGTTATGCACTCCAGGCCCCTGCACTATGTGTCATATGCACTCCTGAGCCCTGCAACCTGTGCATTATGCACTCCAGGTGCATACACTCTAATTTATATGCATTTCTAAGCCCTGCACCGTTTCCATTATGTACTCCTGGGCCTTGCACAATAAATAATCTGCTGAACCTTTCATACACCTGACCACTGCACTGTGTACACTGGGCTTTATATAACATATTCCTGACCACCGCACTCTAAGTACATTATACTGTATATTACTGAAGTTCTTTTTTAAGATAGGATTTACGTAGAAAGGCATATGTAATGAAACAGGTTCATTTTTTAAAAATTGGTGTGCTGAGGTTTGTATGTGCCTGTTAGACATTCGCTTGTGGCACAGTCATTGGCATATTTAACCACTTCGGCCCGACCTATTGTAATAATACTGCTGGGCGAGTGTTCTCTCATTCTGAGTAGATGTCATATGAAGTGTGATCTGTCACCCGCTGTACTTTGGGGGTATTTGTACTGTCTTGGCATTTTAGGGCCTTAAAAAATGAGGATTGATCAATTTTCAAATACATATACCATAGTTTTTTTTCATTTGTAATTTTTTCATTTATATAGCAAAAAATTATTTTATTTTGGTTATATAGCAAAAAAAAATCCTGGGGTGATTAAATGCTACCAAACGTAAGCTGTATCTATCTCAAACTGTCTCTGTACAGTGTTGCATGACTCAGTAATTGTCATTCTAAGTGTGACAGCGCTGAAGTCTGAAAATTGCCCTGGGCAGGAAGGGGGAGAAAATGTCTAGTTAATACTGGCCAATAAAAATCTGTCAGATGCCTAAAAGGCACTCAGCACATGGCGCTCAAACTCAAAGTAATGATATATTCAGTATTCAATAGCCTGGAAGAATGTTAGCCAAAAAATCTATAAGTATATGTACTATATGTGCTAAGATGCAACCAAAAATTAATGTGTATATGAGAGTGCGTGTATATGTAAGTGTGTGTATTTATGTATGTAAGTGAATGTATTGTAATATGTGGAAGCCCAGGATCACCAGCCAGCAGTATTAGTTAGAGTAAACAGCCCTTGTTTTCAAAAACAGCCTATCCTTATGATGGGAAAAACAAACAAAATTGTCCATCGACTGCTGGTAAACCAAAAGTAAATTATGTCTTTCTGCCAGAAACACTTGTTCCTAACAGGGTTTTTTTTTAAGTCCCTGACCGTGCCAAGGGTCTGGAAAGGTCGCAAGAGCCCAGCAGGATCAAGAGCCTACAGTTCTCTCTCAACTGTTGCTATTCCACGACACATCTCACAGACACGTGCTGGCTGTTTACTGTTCCTTTATTGGAATCCCCTGCAAATATTTTAACCTTTTTTGGGACCAAAGTCCCTGTAATCAGGGTTGGTGGTGCTTTCCCACCTAAAGTCTCTTCAAGCCCCTGAATTCCAGGTCTTAAATGAGAACTTGACAATCCTGAGTCCTCTCTCTCCAACCAGACCACCCCAGAACCATTCACCCTGCATGGGTGAGATCCCCTGAATACTCAAAAAATGCATTTCAATTGTTCCAATTAAAGGAACTATAACCCTAATAACAGGAGAACATATCTCCAGGACTCATCCCTGTACAGTATGTATGTATGGATGTACAGTAAGTGTGTATGTATGTTAGTGTGTGTATGTATGTGAGTGAATATATTTATAAACACTACTGTGCAAAATTTTTTGTAAGTGTAAAAAAATGCTGCAAATTGAGAATGCTTTCAGAAATGAACAGAAGACAAATCTAAATCAAATCAATATTTGGTGTGACCACCCTTTACTTTTAAAACAGCATAATTTCTTCTAGATAGACTTGCACACAATTTTTGAAGGAACTCTGAAGGTAGGTTGATCCAAACATCTTGGAGAACTAACCATAGATCTATGGATGTAGGCTGCCTCTAATCCTTCTGTCTCTTCATGTAATCCTAGACAGACTTGATGATGTGATGAGATCAGAGCTCTGTAGAGGCCAAACCATAACTTCTAGGACTCCTTGTTTTTCTTTACTTGACTGTATGTTTGGGGTCATTGTCCTGCTGCAGAATACATTTGGGGCCAGTCATATGCTTCCCTGATGGTATGGCATGATGGATAAATATCTGCCTGTATTTCTCAGCATTGAGGACACCATTTATCCTGACCAAATCTCCAAATCCATTTGCAGAAATACAGCCCCAAACCTTTCAAGGAACCTCCACCTTTACTGTTGCCTGCAGACACACATTATTGTGATGCTCTGCAGCCCTTTCGCAAACCAACTGCTACAGCCAAATATTTTAAATTTTGACTCATCACTCCAGGGCACCTTCTGCCATTTTTCTGCACCCCTGGTCCTATGTTTTCGTAGATAGTTGAGTCACTTAGCCTTGTTTCCATGTCAGAAGTGCTTCTTCAAAAGACCCTGAACAGCATATCGTGAAACTCCAGTCAGCTTTGAAATCTTTGCCTGGGAGAAACCTTGCTGATGCAGTATAGCTACCTTGTGTCATGAAACTGTCTTCTACAACCTCACCTTAGAAGCAGAGTTTGGCTGTTCCTCACCCAGTTTTAAGCCTCTTACACAGCTGTTGCTGTTTCTGTTTCAGTTAATGACTGTGTTTTAACCTACATTTGAAATTGATGATCAATAGTACCTGCTTGGTATAACTGGTTAATCATACCCCTGACTCTAATCCTACAACATCCCTGACTTATTACAACTGTACAAAGTGTGCAAGTGTAAGAATTGATGCTGGTTTGGAGCCAAAGGGTAGTAACACCAAATATTGATTTACTTTATATTTTTCTTCTGTTTGATCACTTTGCATTTTGAAAAGTGATAAAAATAAACATATAGAATATATATTTTTGAAACCATTCTTATTTTACAGCATTTCTTCACACCTCCCTAAAACATTTGCACAGGACTATATGTATGTATGTACAGTATATTTATGAATATGTATGTCAGAGTATATGTGACAGTGCCTTGAAAAAGTAATCATACCCCTTGAAATTTTCCACATTTTTTCATGTTACAACCGAAAACGTAAATGTATTTTATTGGGATTTTATGTTATAGACCAACACAGAGTGGCACATAATTGTGAAGTGGAAGGAAAATGATAAATGGTTTTCAAACTTTTTTACCAATGAATATGTGAAAAGTGTGGCGTGCATTTTTTATTCAGCTCCCCTGAGCCAATACTTTGTAGAACCACCTTTCACTGCAATTAGAGCTGCAAGTCTTTTTGGGGATGTCTCTACCAGCTTTGCACATGACATTTTTGCCCATTCTTCTTTGCAAAATACCTCAAGCTCTGTCATATTGGATGGAGAGCGTCTGTGAACAGCAATTTTAAGGGGTATGAATACTTTTTCAAGGCACTATATGTGTGTTTGTCTGGTTAAAATGCAAAAATAGGGGGTACTTCTGTGTGATAAATAAAGGGGGTGCAATGAATCATAGGGGTGCTCTGCACTAGGGTGTATATGCTTATGACTCCTGCACTTTGTATGTTACATACTCCTGCCCTCTGCTCACTTCATTACTTTTTTTGTGACAACTGCACTCTGTGCAATACTTTTACTCCTGACTCCTGCACTCTGTACTTTACTTTTTCCTGAAGGCTGCACTCTGTACAATACCTTTACTCCTGACAATTATACTCTGTGTGTTACTTTTATTCCTGACCCCTGCACTATGTACATTACTATTATGCCTGACCCCTGCACTCTGCATTGCTTTTACTCCCAATCTGCTGGCTGATTAAACTTCATTATATGTGTTAAATGGTATGGGATCCTCCTGCGCTCATGGGAATAACTGACACAATACAGCTGCTGTCACTTTAACTAATACCAATAAGTGCAAGAAATAAACATAAAATTAGTGAAGCGCTTGTATCTCATGAATACAATCATGTGTCTCCATAAAGTATAATAGTAAATCAAAGTGACCACGATATATATTAAAAATATGTGAACTCCCTCTAGTGGATAGAAAAAATAATGTCAACCGAAATGACTATAATGGCTAAATATCACACATTAAGAACCTAAATATGTAGTGCATAAATCAGATATACTAAACAAAGTATATATACATGAAAACAGAATAATTGGCCACATACAATGGTGTCTAAATCAAACATAACTAATATATGCCATAAGTGAAAAAGACAATATCAAAGGTGAAAAAATATTCCATGCATGTGACTGTGCTTTAAGCTGGAACACACACGTGATCTCCACTTCTAAGTGCAAGTACTCTCCTTCAAATGGCAGCAATGCCTGCTCACCTCCCTTCCTCGACCCACACAGGGCCTCAAAGCAGTTACCACCTCAGTGGTGTATTCCTCTGGCAGACTCCTTAATCCTCCTCCTCTCTTATGCAACTCATAAAAAGACAAGAAAGCCTTCCATAGTGTAGTAAGTTTTAATAGGCAAAGTAAAAAGTGACAAAGTAAACCACTCACATGCTCCTTTCCATAAACAAGCGTTTTTCCCAGCCTGTGGGTAGATATGCATGCACCTGGGGGAATCCAATATGGCCACTGTGTCCGGACATACGTCACCAGGAAGTAGACAAACCGACGCGTTGCGTCACGTGCGTCGTGACTTCATCAGGGTCACCCTGATGAAGTCACGACGCACGTGACGCAACGCGTCGGTTTGTCTACTTCCTGGTGACGTATGTCCGGACACAGTGGCCATATTGGATTCCCCCAGGTGCATGCATATCTACCCACAGGCTGGGAAAAACGCTTGTTTATGGAAAGGAGCATGTGAGTGGTTTACTTTGTCACTTTTTACTTTGCCTATTAAAACTTACTACACTATGGAAGGCTTTCTTGTCTTTTTATGAGTTGCATAAGAGAGGAGGAGGATTAAGGAGTCTGCCAGAGGAATACACCACTGAGGTGGTAACTGCTTTGAGGCCCTGTGTGGGTCGAGGAAGGGAGGTGAGCAGGCATTGCTGCCATTTGAAGGAGAGTACTTGCACTTAGAAGTGGAGATCACGTGTGTGTTCCAGCTTAAAGCACAGTCACATGCATGGAATATTTTTTCACCTTTGATATTGTCTTTTTCACTTATGGCATATATTAGTTATGTTTGATTTAGACACCATTGTATGTGGCCAATTATTCTGTTTTCATGTATATATACTTTGTTTAGTATATCTGATTTATGCACTACATATTTAGGTTCTTAATGTGTGATATTTAGCCATTATAGTCATTTCGGTTGACATTATTTTTTCTATCCACTAGAGGGAGTTCACATATTTTTAATATATATCGTGGTCACTTTGATTTACTATTATACTTTATGGAGACACATGATTGTATTCATGAGATACAAGCGCTTCACTAATTTTATGTTCATTATATGTGTTATCATCAGTTTTTAGGACTCAGTATTTGGATAGTGATGGTGGAATAAAGCAGAGTTGGCTTTCTTTATAGCATACACCTGGTTTACCTTTGTCTGTGTCAGAGGAGGATCAAATGGATATGAAGCAATGCCTTTTTCTATGCAACTGCAAATCCTTGCACTCTGTACATTACACTTTCCTGACCCCTGCACTCTTTATATTACACGCCTCTGACCCCTGCACTGTGTACATGGGTATGACAATAAGGAGAACATACATCGGGTGTGGCAAGACAATGGGGCGTGCTCATAAAGGGGTGGTGCAGTTTTACATATTCACACTAAACACTGAATGACTTTGTCTGGGCAGTGGTTAGTACCTTGATTCTGACAGATGTTTATTCACTAGACTGTTTATGTTTATTTACGACAGTCCATTAAGTTTCTTTTGCAGACATTGCTTAATAATTTTAAAACATCTCTGCTATGCTTTTAGCTTGGACTGTTTTAGTGGGGCTTTGGGATACCTCTGCTTTTTGTTAAATTAGTTGTAGTTAAGTTGGCTGTGTTTTATCCAATGTGTCACCTTCCATGAATGCTGAGCACAGACATGAGAGTTAAAATTGATTGATTGTTGATGACGCACAGTTTGGGGTTCATCATACCTCTTTAATGGTATACAAGAGGAGATACCTTTTTACACATTTGTTAGCAGAATATATGTCGGTATTGGAAGATTCCCTCTCACCCCTAGTTCTGGTAACACCTGGAGATTTTTGGATTTTCCTTTACTTTCTGTCCTAGTAATGGTGATCACCAGAACAACTATAGAAGGTGAGCACAAGCAGCAAGAAGAGTGAGGCAGGAGTTCTGACTCATTCATACTCTATTCAAACTTAAAACAAAGGTTTGACTATAGATGCACTTTAGGTTTTAGAAATGTGAACAACTTGAGGCACTTCTTTTAGTGACAGAGCTTCCTGCACCTGCCTTATACACATTTTATTTGATGGTGAGGCAGCCTATCAATGTGAAGGGGTGAGGAGGAGCAGATGACACTATCCAAAGGTGTTGGATCTTTGTCATTTCAAATCAGTGTGCCAGCCAGGTGTACAGAGGGCAATTAAAGCCACTGCAGGTATTTACAGGCACCTCTAGATACCTGCATGTTGTCAGTCTAGAATAAATCTGCTGCATCACATGCAGAGTCTTTTAAAATTTAAACCATCAAGTTAACAGTTGTCTTTATTGTTTTTGCCTTAGGTGGAAGCATGTCACTTTTATGTACAAGACAGTCCTTCAGATTCCTCCCCCATTTTGCTCTCCAAGACATGTGTAAACATTTGATTCAAGAAATGCCTCTAGATTTCTTCTTTTATGCTCTCCAAGACCTGAAGCATTTGATGTAAGAAATTCCTCGAGATTTCCCCAGTTATGCTCTTCAAGTCCTGAAGCATTTGATGTAAGAAATTCCTCAATATTTCCTTGGTTATGCCTCCCAAGACATGTAAAGACATTTGATGTAAGAAATCCTTTCAGATTCATCCATAGTAATGGTCTCTAAGACATGCAAAGATACATAATGTAGATTCTCCCTATTTTGTATTCCACTGCACCTTTGTGCATTTTCTTTAGTATGATTTGACCACTACAAATGATAGTCAAATCAATATTTGATTTTGCAGATTTTTATTCTCCTGAACATTGTTATTAGGAAATCAGTTGATGTGAGATCTGCAGCTATTCACCTGGTTCAGAAGTCCAAGCAAAATTGATTCATGAATTGTTAGATTATTTGCTGATTAACGTTTTACTAAACCCACAACAGTAAAATCAGTCTTTATACGCAGCAAAGCATGCTTGTTATACTCATTGTGGAACCTAAGGGGTTAATCCTCCACATTGTGTAAAAAGGCTGTTTGATCCTTTTTTCTCTGCCCCTCCTCTTGTTGAAATGACCACCTGATACAGACTGAACCCGTGGTCACATGCACATGCTCAGTTTGGTGTGTAATGCTAGAGAGGTTTTTTTTTTTCCTGGGAGGGTGCATGTGATCAGCACAGGGCCAATCAACACTGTCCAGACAGAGGGTCAGAGGTTTCACATCGTCCTAGAGCAGAAAGAAAACTCCTCCTACAAGCTTTAACCAGTGCTCTGCTGAAGTCACCAGACTGATCTAACTGCTGATGAGAAAAGGTATTTAGCAGTTTATATTTACTAAAATAATTGCATTTCCATGTTCTGTGTACTGTGGGAGACCAGATATAGTGAATGCAGAATCCTGGGTTTAGTAACACTTTAAACAAATTTATACATTTGAATAAAAAAATTCAAATTCAAATCAGTTTTTCTTCACAGTCCAGTACTATTAATTGCTGCCATTTAATTAATAAATGCTGCTCTGTTGTACTATTATTCAGCTATATGATTACCTAACCTTAACAAATCCAACACTTAATGTCTGTTATTTCATTAAAGCAACTGTGTAACTACCCAATAAAATATTTTTTATTCTTTACTTCTTTTTTGAATATCAAAACAAAATAATACATAATGTATTCTCATGCATTAATGAAGTTATATATAAACAAAGATATCCAAAAAATATTAAAACAAATGTGGTAAAACTTGATAATGTGATTACAACTAAATCAGAACATGTATTGTATCAGCTTATATTAAATTGAATAAACTAGTAAAGGGGTGGAGGATGACATATAGTGGAATTCCTGTCTAACACTAAATATTTAAAAATGTCCCCTCCCCCCTTCTTCTACATATGCCACCTGACCTGTGTAAAATAATGTGTATATGTCAGGGGAAAAGGCGAGGAAGCCCTGGCAAATGCGCCAATGCCTAATATGGCCACGCTAATTCACGCAAAAATGTGTGCATAGGCGCACACCACGTAATTGTGCATCCCTATGCACGAAAGCACACCGGCACATGCAGGGAGCGATAATTGCTGACACTCAGTGGCCTTTAAAAGGACTGCAGCTCCTCACAGTAAATTGCTGGATTATCGTCAGCCTCCTGTTCCTGTGTATTCTCCTACTGCTGATTATCCATTACCGACCCAGCTTGACCCTGACCTGCTTTGGCTCTCCTACTGGCTCTCTACCCCGGCTTGATCCTGACCTTGCTTCTGTCTGCTGCTCTGTGTATGAACCCGGCTTGATCCAGACCTTGCTCCTGCCTGATGTTCTGTGTTTGACCCTGGCTACTGACTTTGCTTCCTACTCTACCCATCCACCTGGATCCATATGTCCTCTGGAGGACCTCCTCCTGCATCTGGAGCACCCACGGGTACCGTCCCATCTTGCATCGCCAAGCAGTGACACCACTGGCAACCTGTGCTTCTTTGGGCACTGCACCTCCTGTTGCCACCTCCAGGAGTGTACTGCACTTAGCCGTAAGGGGAGCCCTCTCTCTATTCCAGCCTCCGGTCAGGTACGTGACAGTATACTTAAAGTGACTCTGTGCAATGGTATTGCACAGAGCGTCCCAAACCTAGTCTTCTCAGGTCCCCTGCTGGCACTCCTGGCTCCTCCTGTCTGTCGAGTGCCCCCAGGGGAAGATACTGTTTTAAAGTTTTTCACTGCTTTTACTCATCCTGACCTGGCGCCCTCCTTTTCTTCTGCTGATCCTGGGTGGGGACTTTAATGTTAGCCCAGATCCTTTCTTGGACACCTCATCGACATGCCCCACACATTCCTATGCTTTTCACTTTCACAAATCCTTACAAAATTGTACTTTGGTGGATAGCTGGAGGGCCCTGCACGCATCTGAGAGGAACTACAGCCAAGGTACATGATACCTATACTAGAATCGACTTTCTGTTTGTAGATCATAACATCCTTGATCTCTTAATCCCCATCTCTGACCATGCCCTGATAGCGGCTTCCATACTATTGTCCCACACTGAAGCCAGGGCCTGGTCGTGGTGGCTTAACAAAATCCTTTTGGATGATATTGTTGTGTTGGTGGAAGCCTCGATCACTCTGACACACTATTTTGTGGAAAACAAAACTGGGGAGGTCGATGATGGTGTTCTTTGGGAGGGCCATAAGGCTGTTATACATGGTACTCTCATTGTGCAGGGGACCTGGCTTAAGAAGGAGAGGCAGGCAGACATCGAGTCCTTATAGCTCTGCAAACAGCTGAGCTGCAACACAAACAAAGGGCTGACCTAGAGACTCAACAGCGCTTGAGGGAACTTCGTGACCTCTTTTTTAAACTCTGAGACTGACATATTCTTTGATGACTCCATTAAGTCGCACATAAAAATTATGAGCACAGTAATAAGTGCAGAAGGATGCACTTTCCTTGGCTATACTGAAATGGTTCAAGCAGACGGGAGGTCTGGGCATACCTGCCATACAACAATATTATAGGGCAGTTGCACTTCAGCAGATCCTCAACTGGAGGTTTCAGGCTTCCTCTAAGCTTTGGTTCCCCCTTGAAAAAACTATAGTGAGCCGTAACTTGCCCTATGCACCTTGGGTCCCATTGGGTGCTAGGGGTTTCTCTGACTGGGTTTCTCCATTGACCACTCATGTTCTTGAAGTCGGGGATAGGTTGAATAGGTCCTTATCGCTGGTCCCTCCTCGTATCACCACTGTCACCAGTAGGGGGTTTCCCATGGTTCCCCCCTGGGAAGCAGTTTTACTTTTTGGGACCTTGGGTGCAGGATGGGGACATTAGGGAGTGCTTTGGTGGCTTTCTCCTAGAATACTGTAAATATCACCAGCTCCACCATTTCTTTTTCACACAGACCCACCTAACTCAGATCAGGCCTACCCTTACAAGCTTTGAGCACTTTTGGGCTGCCAGGGACTCCTAACTCTAAGTCGATATATGTTAAGGAATGGGAACGTGACATCCAGTAACTACAGCATCTATATCGATTGACACACTCCAGCTCAATCAATACTAAGACACAGGAGAATAGTTACAAATTGTTGACAAGATGGAACCATGTGCCCCTGACACGTGCCCGGATCTACTCATCTGTTTCTGACCGATGTTGGAGAGGATGTGGCCAAAGAGGCACATTCCTCCACATGTAGTGGGACTGCCCTGTGATTTGGCTCTTCAGGATAGATATCCGAGAATGCATTTCAGAAATTCTGGATATAGATCTTCCCATTTCTCCTAAACATTTTTTTGCTTCATGTCCCCACTATACCTTTTTCTTACTACAAACATAGCGCTCTCCCTCCATCTCCTCAATGCCGCAAAATGTCTTGTTCCTATTCATTGAAAAGTCTGCATGTCCCCAGCAGAGAAGAGTGCAAGGTGATGGAGATAATGAAGGCTGAGGAGTGTATTGCCACATGTAAGGGTACTCAGGACCGCTTTAACTCTACCTGGATATCCTGGAGGCACTACACTTCTGGATCGACCACGATCTCCTCCAGCTTAGACATTGCCTTGCTAGGTCTAGCAGATCTCTCCTTCAAACAATTTGTCCAGGTGCACCAACCATCTATATCTCTTTTTCCCACCTCTATTTTCTCTCTGTAGTGTATGATGAGTTTTTTGTCTATTAGCACCTGGTTGTGGTTGACCTGTTTATGAGTTACAGCACAACTTTGCGCTCTATATCCTGGATAACTTCACCTGTTTTGTTAACACTATTTCCTCCTTATTGTTTCTTTCTTTCCTTATTTCTTGTTAGGGCCTGACACTGGCTACACTTTCTCTTTTTTTTCCAACTTGACCCGGTGCCTGGCGTCACCGGTGTCATATATAGGCCTGTGTCTCGATTGTTTCTGACTGTTAAACATTGTCTGCCTGCATTAGTGGCCGACCCGGCCGGTTGGACTCCAAAGGGCCAAGAGAGACCTTTCTGAACTAACCTAGGCTTCCTGTCTCATATACAGTATGTGCCCTTGATAACGTCAGAGGGCCATTGCTCACAATTAATGTTTTTGCTTTTTTAGCTTTCCTATTTTGTCTCAGGACAGCCCAATTTGCCGCAGGCTGCTGTTTTGTGATGAAGATGGTGTATGTATTCAATGCCAGAGTGTCAGCGACACTGGAAGTTTTGTACTTGCTTTGATGGTAATGCCTCAATCTGTAAACATTAGATGAGACATATTCTTCTAAATTCTTTGTACTGTTTACACCCTAAATAAATATTACATAAAAAAAGAACAAGGGAAGGGATGCAGGTGCAGCTAAAAAAACTAGAAAAAAAAAACAATCCTGGACATTTTTAATGAAGTTCAAAGGGAAGATTCTGAATATGGCATGATATTCTAATGCAGTGTTTCTCAACATTTTTTCAGTCAATGCACCGTTTAAAATTCTGCACAATCTCAAGGCTCCGCATTCTAAAATGTAAAAATGAAACTAATAGCTTTACATAATGCAGCAACATCCACACACATAGGACACCCAACATTAGAGGTTATAAATTATTACAAATCAAATACACCTTTGCACACAGGTACTGACTAGTATTCCAAGGTTTCTATCCCACATTCAGCTAATGTGACCCCAGTGGTGATGGAGAGGGGCAGGGGAGTGGCAAACAAGGATGCCGTGCAGGAGCCCAACAGCTTCCTTATCAACCAATGACATCATTGGTTGTTAGGATGTCATCAGCTAAAAGGTTGAAATGGTGCGAAATCCTGTGGCTTTGTGTAACTAACAGGCAGACTTGATCCACCCACTGACTAGTAAACAATTTTTGGGCATTTTGGCAAGGCACCCCTTAAGAAACCTGAAGGCACCCTGATTGAAAAAGGCTGTTCTAGTGTAGATTGAAAATGTATCCAATAATACCAGGTTTTGCAGAATCACTTATCAGTGTTTTGTATCTGCAATTAAGCCTTACATTGATTTTAGTTTTGTTTATATTATGTAGCTAAAGATCTACTAAATGGTTTGTTTCAAGCAAAGCAATATACAGGCTTTAGTGGCATCTAGTAAATGTATGAGAAGTAGGGACACACTTGGGCAGGGGTAGGCAACCTGCGGCTCTCTAGCTGTTGTGGAACTACATTTCCCATGAGGCATTGCAACATTACAAAACTGACAATTACAGCTATAACTTGCAGAGGCATGATGGAACTTGTAGCCCTGCAACAGCTGGAGAGCGGCAGGTTGCCTACCCCTGCACTTGGGTTTGGTATGAACCCATGTTCATTTAAAGTCATAAGGAAACTTTCTGCCTCATGGCTGCAAATACACAAAGGAATATCCAGCTCAGCACTGACAACTCCTGGGTTTCCAAGCTCATCCATAATAAAGAGTGAATTCATGTTTTATTGGTACTGATGTAAGATATAGGAGAAAGCAAAACAGGGACACTTCCCAGATGGATATTTTTTAGATTAAATGGAATTTCATTAATCTTATCCCAAAAGAGTTTTAGAACTGGGAAACTCCAAAAAATGTATACCATGGTTCCCTCCTATTGAAGACATTTATAACAAAGGGAACATTTTATGCAAAGATTTTGGTACCCTATACTTAATAAACATGATCTTGAAACATTTTTCTTGGATTTTACTTGACATGGATGCTTCAAGGGTAAGCCAAAGTATTTTTCCATTATGTTATTCTGATTTCCAGATATTGTTCCTATTTAGACAGGTGAGATAGTGAAACAAATCTGGAGGAATAGATAAAAATTGATAGGGTATGCAGAGACCATACTGCATTGAGGAGGAGAAATCAAACAAATTTCCTAAAAGGTGGTCAGAGGTGTCAAAGGTTTGTATTACACTGAAGGACTGTGTGAGAAAATCTTGCAATAGAATAGCTTTTCTAAGAGACAAAGGGGTGTCTGTCATGCTTTGTACATCAGCTAACTGTCAAACCTACTGTTGCCTGGAAGTATATAAAATCGAATCTGCCTGTATTAAAAGTAAAAAAAAAAAAAAAATGTGTCCGGAATACCAAGTGGAAATTTAGGGTTACTTGTAATTAGGGTCAGTAGATATGAATCTAGTGCATCAAAAATGTGCAGTGTGCACTGGGAGATTAGGGTGAGAGTGGTACAGATCAAGGGATGACTCTTGATACGTTGAGGGAGCCCATTTTGCTCTGTTCTGTTTGAGACCTCTGCAACAAAATGTTTTGATGGCGTCAGGAGGACACAGTTGTTGGATTCTCCAATATCCCTGTATCCCAGCACTCTATGGTCTCTGGATTGGTGGCTGTCTCCCCAAAGGTAGGGAAATTTTTTTTACCCCCATTTCTTGGAAGGTGCTATATAGTTACATAGCCTGGCTGAAAAACCAACTCTTGAGGGAGTCTATTCCACATTCTCATAACTCTCACTGTGAAGAAACCTTTGCCTATTTAGAGATAACATTTATTTTCCTCCAGCTGTAAAGAGTGCCTCCTTGTCCTCTGTGATGACCTCAGGGTGAATAATGCTACACCGAGTTCACTATATGAATCACTGATGTATTTATACATGTTGATCATATCCCTCCTTACTCTCCTCTTCTCAAGAGAGAATACATTCAGTTCCTCTAATCTTTCCTCATAGCTGAGCACAGCCATCCAAAGCAGTGTGCTTACAGTAAAGCACATTGACACAGTCCCCTAGTAAAACACTCCCAGCACACAGTTAACCCTTTGATCGCCCCTCATGTTAACTCCTTCTTGCCCAGTGCCATTAGTACAGTGTCAGTGCTTTTTTTTAGCACTGATCACTGTATTGGTGTCATTGGGGTTGTCATTGACACTAAGTCAGTGCCGCCCAGTGTCAGAATGCCCGCTGCAGTCCCACTATTAGTCGCTGATTGCCGCCATTACTAGTAAAAAAAACCCAAAAATCCAGCATCTATACCGCCATTTGTAAAAGCTATAACTTTCACGTAAACCATTTAATTTACACATATTGGGATTTTTTTTTTTGGCAAAGACATGTAGCAGAATACATTTTGGCCTAAATTTTTGACGAAATTTAATTTTTTTACTGGACATGTTTAATAGCAAAAAGTCAAAAATATTGTTTTTTTTCTCCAAATTCTTGGTCTTTTTTTTTATAGCGCAAAAAATAAAAAAAGCACAGACAATCAAATACCACCGAAAGAAAGCTCAATTCGTGGGAAAAAAAGGACATAAATTTCATTGGGTGCAGTGTTGCACGGCCGCGCAATTGTCAGTTAAAATAACGCATCAAATTAGTTGATACAAAAATGAATACACCCCACAACAAAAACTTTTACATATAGTATTTTATATGACCTCCATGATTTGTAAGGACAGCACCAAGTCTTCTAGGCACGGAATGAACAAGTTGACGACATATTGCAACATCTATCTTTTTCCATTCTTCAAGAATGACCTCTTTTAGAGCCTGAATGCTGGATGGAGAGTGATGCTCAACTTGTCTCTTCAGAATTCCCTATGGGTGTTTGATTAGGTTCAGATCAGGAGACATACTTGGCCATTGAATCACTTTCACCCTGTTCTTCTTCAGAAATGCAACTAGAAGTGTGTTTTGAATCATTGTCATGTTAGAAAAGTGCACGACGACCAAGGGCACGGAGTGATGGTAGCATTTTCTCTTTTAATATAGAGTAGTACATCTGTGAATTCATGATACCATCAATGAAATGCAGCTCCCTGACACCAGCACCACTCATGCAGTCCCACAGGACACTGCCACCACCATGTTTCACTGTAGGCACCATGCATTTTTCTTGGTACTCCTCACCTTTGCGATGCCATACAGTTTTGAAGCCATCAATTCCAAAGACAGACATCTTGGTCTCATCACTGCAGAGAGTCCCAGTAATTTTCTTCTTTTTCAGCATAGGCCTTGGCAAATTCTAGGCTGGCTTTTTTGTGCATGGTCTTTAGGAGAGGCTTCCTTCATGGAAGACACCCATGCATGCCATTCCTCTGCAGTGTATGCCATATTGTGTCACGGAAAGCAATCACCCCAATTTGGCTTTCTACTTCTTAAGCTAACTGCAGTGAACTTGCATGGCAATTCTCTTCCACCCTTCTCATTAGAAGACGCTCCTGTTGAGGAGTTAACTTCCGTAGCCAGCCTAGACGTCTCTGTGAGATGGTTGCAATTCTATCTTTGGCAAAATTTTGTATCACTTTTGCTACAGTACTCTGACTGGTAAGTACAGCTTTTCTGATCTTTTTGTAGCCTTGATCTTTCTTGTGAAAAGAAGTTATTTTTCTCAGGCAGGTGACATTTCTCTTGCATGTGGTGCCATTGCTGACAGCATGAAATTGGAAGGGTTTCTTTGTTAAGTAACACCCTTTTATAATCAACTGTCTGCTGGATACCTTTTTAATGAATAATTAGACTCACCTGTAGTTGAATTCTTCTTAATTAGGATTTTGTTGTCTAAAATTTGGCTTTGCTCCTAAGACGTTCATTGGGGTGTATTCATTTTTGCAACATGGTCTTGATTTAATTTTCGTGTGTGCAAATTAACAAATCTTGTTTGCAATCAATGGCCCACATTTGCGGTAGTATTTTGTAGTATAGTATCCCGTAGAAAATGTTGATTCTGAAAGTAAAGTAAAGGTTTTCTGACAAATCTGTTGGGGTGTACTCCATACTGAGCACTGTATGGCCCCAACAGTGCTTTCTCGAACATTCAGTTTAGAAATCCTTCTGTAACCAATGCCATCAGTATGTTTTGCAACAATACGGTTGTAAAGGTCTTGGGAGAGCTTTTTGCATGATATCTTGGTTTTTATAGGCCATCAGTTGAGACTGCACAAGCTGATATTAATTTGCACTGACAAGGGGCAGGAACGCTTTCTAATTACTGATCTCTGGGGTGATGGTTTCCTTCAGCAGCTGGAATGCATTGCCACGATGGATTTCCAATTCTGGAAATGACACATTCCAAGAAACTGGAAATGACATTTGCTAAAAGTGGCTGGAACGCACAACTGTGACACACTTCCTGTTTTCGGATGGCGTGCCTCCCAAATGGGATTGCCCATTTTGGACAAATTCTTTTTGGCCCAATCTAGTGGCAGCTGGCACTAGTTACAACAGCATTTGTCTTGGATGTGGAATATCTCTGCTCCATTGTGCCCCTGACAACCTATGGATCTTATGAATATGTCATGAAGGATATACACTTTTATATCTTTATATATTTATACATTTTATTCATTCTGAGGAGCTATACTATTACGCTATCATTACGATAATAATAATTTTTATCTATACTTGTTATTGATGTGTGCCGTAACACGATGACTATTATTTAAATTTACATTTGTATTTGTGCTGATGATCACGTTTTGATGTTTTGTTCCCCAAGCCACTTAGTTATCACTTTTGCCTTATGGCAAGGTGCTGCATCATGCTGGCAAAGGCATTGTTTGTCACCAAACTGTTCTTGGATGGTTGGAAGAAGTTGCTCTCGGAGGATGTTTTTGTACCATTTTTTATTGATGGCTGTGTTCTTAGGCAAAATTGTGAACGAGCCCAATTCCTTGGCTGATAAGCAACCCCACACATGAATGATCTCAGGATGCTTTACTATTGGCATGGCACAGGACTGATGGCAGCTTTCATGTTTTCTTCTCCAGACAAGGTTTTTTTCTGGATGCCCAAAACAATCGGAAAGGGGATTCATCAGAGAAAGCAACTTTACCCCAGTCCTCAGCAGTCCAATCTGTCAGGAATCCAACCACGGTAGCCTCTAGCACTCCACAGACCAGAATCCCCCATGGCACGGAATCTAAGCTGCGACCTGCTTGTTCACCAGAGCCCCTGATGGTGGGCATGGACTTGGAGCAGGCCGAGACCAGGTCGCGGCCCCTGGGTTCCACCAGCTGTGGTAGAGGCACCGTTGAAGGTGTATAGCGGTTAAGAGTCTGATGTGAGGAGGTAACTGAAGCAGCGTCGGGCAGGCCGGGTCGGTAACAGTGGTGACAGTGTAGTACAGAATCAGCAGGCAGAGGGATAAACAGGTCACAAGCCGGGTTCGTCAACAGGAGGTCAGAACGTATGGGGTTAAGCAGGAGAATGGTCAGACAAAGCCAGGGATCAGAGCAGGAGACAGACAGCAAATCAGGATCAGGCAGGGTCGGCAACAAACAATCTACTCACAGGAATTTAGGAACACAGATAAGACCATACAGCACTTGAGCATTGCAAGAGCCGGGTTTAAATAGCCCGCCCGACTCCTGACAGGCTCTCCTGGGTCCTAGTGCTTGCCCGGCGCCGTCATTGGTGACAGGCGCGCCTGGGTCCTAGTGCCCACCTGCCTGTACGTTTTTTCAGGATTCTACGCATGTGCAGATTCGATCGCCGAGGCGATCTTCCCATTCCCTGACACAATCACTTTACCATTTGCAGAATAACAGTCTGTCTCTGATGTTTTTCCTGGAGAGAAGTGGCTTCTTTACTGCCCTTCTTAACAGACCATCTTCCAAAAGTCTTGGCCTCACTGTGCGTGCAGATGCACTCCCACCTGCTGCTGCCATTCCTGAGCAAGCTCTGCACTGGTAGCGTCCCGATCCAGACAGCTTTACCTAGATTGACAGAGAAACAGGTAAAAAGTATCTCAAATCCCTTTTCACCGGAGGAAGTTTTATTGGTTATTAGATCCTTGAAGCATGGTAAAACTCCAGGACCAGATGGATTTACGGGAACCTTCTATAAACAATTTGTGGATTCTCTTACTCCTTTTTGGGGCATTATGTATAATGAGATTTCATCAATCTGCCCTCTGACCAGTCACAAGAGGCACATATTGTATTAATAGCTAAAGAGCAAAAGGAACCTACTTTGTGCTCTAGCTATCAGCGCATTTCTTTAATAAATGTGGCTCTAAAAACATTTTCTAAACTCTTGGCTTTACATTTACAAAAAGTAATCACCTCTCTAATAGAACTAGATCAAGTGGGATTTGTCCCCAATACAGAGGCATGTGACAATATTTTAAAAACAAATTTACTGATATAACATGCTCGCAAACATAGGATTCCCTTTTGTCTCCTATCGCTAGATGCAGAGAAGGCTTTTGACCGCCTAGATTGGAGGTTTATGATATCAACTTTGGATCAAGTAGGTTTCCCAAAAAAACTTATACAAAAAATAATGGAATTGTACAATGCCCCATCTGCCAGGATAAGGATTAATGGCATCTTATCTCAACCTGTTAAAATCTCAAACGGGACCCAACAGGGCTGTCATTTGTCTCCATATCTACAGTTGTTTTCAAAATAATAGCAGTGTGTTGAAAAAAGTGAATAAAGCTCAAAATCCTTCTAATAGCTTTTATTTTCATACACACAAATGCATTGGGAACATTACACATTCTATTCCAAATCAAGACATGAAGAAAATATATCAAATTTGTGTTGTTCCTCTAAAAAAATAGAGGAAAAGTGAATATTAGACTGTTCAAAAAAATAGCAGTGTTTGTATTCTTCTTTACAAACTCATTCACTATATAAGCTGAAAAATGTTTGAAGATTTTGCTTTCCTTTGAATCACTTAATTAATATTTAGTTGTATAACCACTGTTTCTGAGAACTGCTATACATCTGTGTTGCATGGAGTCAACCAACTTCTGGCACCTGTGAACAGGTATTCCAGCCCAGGATGATTGGACTACATTCCACAGTTCTTCTCTATTTCTTGGTTTTGCCTCAGAAATTGCATTTTTGATGTCACCCCACAAGTTTTCTATTGGATTAAGATCCGGGGATTGGGTTGGCCACTCCATAACGACAATCTTGTTGGTCTGGAACCAAGATGTTGCACGTTTACTGGTGTGTTTGGGGTCGTTGTCTTGTTGGAACACCCATTTCAAGGGCATTTTCTCTTCAGTATAAGGCAGCATGACCTCTTCAAGTATTCTGATGTATTTAAACTGATCCATGATCCCTGGTATGCGATAAATAGGCCCAACACCGTAGTATGAGAAACATCCCCATATCATGATGCTTGCGCAACCATGCTTCACTGTCTTCACAGTGTACTGTGGCTTGAATTCAGTGTTTGGGGGTCGTCTGACAAACTGTCTTTAGCCACTAGACCCAAAAAGAATAATCTTACTTTCATCAGTCCACAAAATGTTGCGCCATTTCTCTTTAGGCCAGTTAATGTGCTCTTTGGCAAATTTTAACCTCTTCCGCACATGTCTTTTTTTCAACAGTGGGACTTTGCGGGGGCTTCTTGCAGATAGGTTGGCTTCACATAGGCGTCTTCTAATTGTAACAGTACTCACAGGTAAACTTAGACCTTCTTTGATCTTCCTGGAGCTGATTGTTGGCTGAGTCCTTGCTATTTTGGCTATTCTTCTATCCATTCGAATGGTAGTTTTTCGCTTTCTTCCACGTCTTTCAGGTTTTGGTTGTCAGTTTAAAGCATTTGCAATCATTTTAGCTGAGCAGCCTATCATTTTCTGCACTTCTTTATGTGTTTTCCCCTCTCCTGTTAGGAATGGACTGGCCAGCAATGGTGGGACTCACCTGCCTTTTGATCTGCAGTACCAGGGCTGGCCAGCGGGTGTTCCCAGCAATCAGAGACTCAACTCTGCAGCCAGCTAACACCTGTAACTGATGATGCTGGGGTATTTAAGGGATGGCCAGACCCACAGACTCTGCCTTGGTGTTGTGTTTGTCCTGGGCCCTGTATCTGTCCTGCATCCTGTTTCTGTTCCTTTGCTGACTTCTCCTGCTCTGATCCTGGCTTGTGACCCTGACCATCCCTCTGTCTGACCCTCTGTACTACGCTGCTTGCTACCTGTTCTGATCCCTGGCTTGTGACCCGGACCATCCCTTTGCCTGACCCTCTGTACTATGCTGCTTGCTACCTGCTGAACCTGGCCTGTGACCCCGACCATTCTCCGCTTGCTCCCCCTGTACCTACCTGCCCTATTGATATTGACCCGGCCTGCCTGACGACGCTTGCTTGTATATACTGTTATCTGTGGGTGGTTTGGTTTGGTTTGTTTGCACCGTATTATGTTTTAGTATTGCACTGCGTTTATGTTTGTACTGTTAGTGTTAATAAATTATATTGTTTATAACATATCTGAGGTCTGCGTTTCCCTGCTTCAGTCACACACCTCTGGTCATACCTGGGAGCCCTGACATTACACCAAGGCCAATCCTGACCAGAAGTGGCTGCACAGGGAAGCCATCTTGGCTTGTTGATGGGAAGGATGGATCTTGAGGAGGTTGAGTATTTATATCTGCTAGTGTTTGATGACAGGGAGTATGCTTATCAAACTCTGAAGGAGTATACCCGGGATGAACTGCTAGAATGTATACGGCTCGCTCATGTTCTAGTAGATCAGGGCACAGTGTTCTCTGAGGTGCAGCCATTGATTGAGGTTTGTGCAGAGTTGGTTTCATCTGGTTCCCCCGAATGCAGGGATGAATTTTTGCCACCATTTAGTGCAGACCAGGTAGAGTCCCTGGTGTGGTTATTAGAGGATGATGTGGGTTACTTTCTGGAGCGTTATTCCACATGTTCACCACAGACACTGAGAGATTGTATAAACGCAGTGCAGTCATTGACCAGACAGGCTTTGTGTAAGCTCAGCTTTGTTCAACCCATACTGCAGACATGGACAGACTTGTTGCACCCAGCCTCAGTCAGCTTACAAAAACCCAGTCCTGCTTCTAACTCTACTCCTGTATTCCCACCAGCTCCTCCAGTTACAGCCCAGTATACTTGGCTATCTACCGCATGTCAGTACCCTGTTCCCACTCGCTGCACCTATCCTGCCTTTAACCCTGTAAAAAAGCCCTCTGTAGCAACTGCTCCCTCTCCTGTTCCATCCTCCAGTTCTTCTCTGTCTCCAGCTGCTCCATTCGTTTGCAGACCTGCGTTTACTTGCAGTGCTCCAGTAGTTAAAACCAGAAAAAAGCAAAAATTCTTTCCAACCAATACCATCCTGCCAGTATCCAAACCGGTGAGCCTGCCTTCCGTGGTTCAGACTGATGCCTGTACGCAGCCTGAAGCCTCTACTCGGCCTGAAGCCTCTACTCGGCCTGAAGCCTCTCCTCGGCCTGATGCCTCTACTCGGCCTGATGCCTGTACTCGGCCTGATGCCTGTACTCGGCCTGATGCCTGTACTCGGCCTGATGCCTCTCTTCAGCCTGATGCCTCTACTCGGCCTGATGCCTCTACTCGGCCTGATGCCTCTACTCGGCCTAATGCCTCTACCCAGCATGATGAACTGATCCAGCCTGACGATCCTATTAGGCCAGTTGACTCGATGCCCGCTGTTGATCCAGATGATCCGGTACCTGATCCGGTGCCCGCTGTCGTGCCAATTGACTCAGAGCCCGCTGTCGTACCTGGTGACTCGGTGCCCACTGCCTTGCCAGATGACGCGGTGCCCGCTGGCAAGCCAAATGACCTGATGCCTGGTGACCTAGTGTCCGCTGTCATACCTGATGACCCGATGCCCGCTGTCGAGCCAGACAATCCGGTACCTGATGACCCGGTGCCCAATGTCGTGCCTGTTGACTCGGAGACCACTGCCTTGCCAGATGACGCGGTGCCCGCTGTCGAGCCAAATGACCTGATGCCTGGTGACCCGATGCCCGCTGTCCAGCCAGACGATTCAATGTCTGCCCCGGTGCCCGCGGTCATGCCAGTTGACTCGGAGCCCACTGCCTTGCCAGATGACGCGGTGCTCGCTGTCAAGCCAAATGACTTGATGCCTGGTGACCCGATGCCCGCTGTCCAGTCAGACGATCCAATGTCTGACCCAGTGCCCGCGGTCATACCAGTTGACTCGGAGCCCACTGCCTTGCCAGATGACGCGGTGCCCGCGGTCGAGCCAAATGACCTGATGCCTGGTGACCCGATGCCCGCTGTCCAGCCAGACGATTCAATGTCTGCCCCGGTGCCCGCGGTCATGCCAGTTGACTCGGAGCCCACTGCCTTGCCAGATGACGCGGTGCTCGCTGTCGAGCCAAATGACTTGATGCCTGGTGACCCGATGCCCGCTGTCCAGCCAGACCATCCAATGTCTGACCCAGTGCCTGCGGTCATACCAGTTGACTCGGAGCCCACTGTCGTGCCTGGTGTCTCGGTGCCCGCCGCTCCGCCTGAGGGCCCGAGACCTGTCGCTCCATCTGGAGGTCCGGCGCCCGCCGCTCCGCCTGAGGGCCCGAGACCTGTCGCTCCGCCTGGGGGTCCGGCGCCCGCCGCTCCGCCTGGGGGCCCGAGACCTGTTGCTCCGCTTGGGGGTCCAGCGCCCGCCGCTCCGCCTGGGGATCCGGCGCCCGCCGCCCCGCCTGGGGGCCTGAGACCTGTCGCTCCGCCTGAGGGCCCGAGACCTGTCGCTCCGCCTGGGGGTCCGGCACCTGCCACTCCGCTTGAGGGCCCGAGACCTGTCGCTCCACCTGGGGGTCCGGCGCCCGCCGCTCCGCCTGAGGGCCCGAGACCTGTTGCTCCATCTGGGGGTCCGGCGCCCGCCGCTCCGCCTGAGGGCCCGAGACCTGTCGCTCCTCCTGGGGGTCCGGCGCCCGCCGCTCCGCCTGAGGGCCCGAGACCTGTCGCTCCTCCTGGGGGTCCGGCGCCCGCCGCTCCGCCTGAGGGCCCGAGACCTGTCGCTCCGCCTGGGGGTCCGGCGCCTGCCGCTCCGCCTGAGGGCCCGAGACCTGTCGCTCCTCCTGGGGGTCCGGCGCCCGCCGCTCCGCCTGAGGGCCCGAGACCTGTCGCTCCGCCTGGGGGTCCGGCGCCCGCCGCTCCGCCTGAGGGCCCGAGACCTGTCGCTCCTCCTGGGGGTCCGGCGCCCGCCGCTCCGCCTGAGGGCCCGAGACCTGTCGCTCCTCCTGGGGGTCCGGCGCCCGCCGCTCCGCCTGAGGGCCCGAGACCTGTCGCTCCGCCTGGGGGTCCGGCGCCCGCCGCTCCGCCTGAGGGCCCGAGACCTGTCGCTCCACCTGGAGGTCCGGCGCCCGCCGCCCCGCCTGGGGGCACGATGCCTGTCGCCCCGCCTGGGGGCACGATGCCTGTCGCCCCGCCTGGGGGCACGGTGCCTGTCGCCCCGCCTGGGGGCCCGATGCCTGTCGCCCCGCCTGGGGGCCCGGTGCCTGTCGCCCCGCCCGGGGGCCCGGTGCCTGCCGCTCCGCCCGGGGGCCCGGTGCCTGTTGCCCCGCCCGGGGGCCCGGTGCCTGCTGCTCCGCCCGGGGGCCCGGTGCCTGCTGCTCCGCCCGGGGGCCCGGTGCCTGCTGCTCCACCCGGGGGCCCGGTGCCTGCTGCCCCGCCCGGGGGCCCGGTGCCTGCTGCCCCGCCCGGGGGCCCGGTGCCTGTAGCCCCGCCCGGGGGCCCGGTGCCTGCTGATCCGCCCGGGGGCCCGGTGCCTGCTGCTCCGCCTGGTGGCCCGCTGCCTGCTGCTTCGCCTGGTAATCCGATGTGCCTCTGCCCGGAGTCCTGCCCGATGTGCCTCTGCCCGGAATCCTGCCCGATGTGCCTCTGCCCGGAGTCCTGCCCGATGTGCCTCTGCCCGGAGTCCTGCCCGATGTGCCTCTGCCCGGTGTGCCTCTGCCCGGAGTCCTGCCCGATGTGCCTCTGCCCGGAGTCCTGCCCGATGTGCCTCTGCCCGGAGTCCTGCCCGGTGTGCCTCTGCCCGGTGTGCCTCTGCCCGGTGTGCCTCTGCTCGATGTGCCTCTGCCCGGAGTCCAGCCCGGTGTGCCGCTGCCCGGAGTCCTGCCCGGTGTGCCAGTCTTTGATATCCCGCCAGTTGCCAGACCCGGGCGGTGGAACATTTTGCCCAGCTAGGACTGTTTGGAGCGTCCTGAGGCCGCTCCTTGAGGGGGGGGTACTGTTAGGAATGGACTGGCCAGCAATGGTGGGACTCACCTGCCTTTTGATCTGCAGTACCAGGGCTGGCCAGCGGGTGTTCCCAGCAATCAGAGACTCAACTCTGCAGCCAGCTAACACCTGTAACTGATGATGCTGGGGTATTTAAGGGATGGCCAGACCCACAGACTCTGCCTTGGTGTTGTGTTTGTCCTGGGCCCTGTATCTGTCCTGCATCCTGTTTCTGTTCCTTTGCTGACTTCTCCTGCTCTGATCCTGGCTTGTGACCCTGACCATCCCTCTGTCTGACCCTCTGTACTACGCTGCTTGCTACCTGTTCTGATCCCTGGCTTGTGACCCGGACCATCCCTCTGCCTGACCCTCTGTACTATGCTGCTTGCTACCTGCTGAACCTGGCCTGTGACCCCGACCATTCTCCGCTTGCTCCCCCTGTACCTACCTGCCCTATTGATATTGACCCGGCCTGCCTGACGACGCTTGCTTGTATATACTGTTATCTGTGGGTGGTTTGGTTTGGTTTGTTTGCACCGTATTATGTTTTAGTATTGCACTGCGTTTATGTTTGTACTGTTAGTGTTAATAAATTATATTGTTTATAACATATCTGAGGTCTGCGTTTCCCTGCTTCAGTCACACACCTCTGGTCATACCTGGGAGCCCTGACATCTCCAATCACCTTTTTAATCAAGGTACGCTGTTCTTCTGAACAATGTCTGGAATGACCCATTTTCCTCAGAATTTCAGAGAGAAATGCACTGTAACCAGCATGCACAACATTTGCTGCCTTCCTTCCTTAAATAAGGGCAATAATTACCACCTGCTTTTCAAAGAATGAATGACCTCACTAATAGAACTCCACACTGCTATTATTTTGAACATGCCCCTTTCAATTAGTGATTCAATTACACAAAATCAGCAGCATGCATGTCATGATTGTTGGGTCTGTTGGATTTCTATTACTCTACTACACCTGCTAGTAAATTATTTGCCATGTAGAAATATCATTTCTACCAAAAACAGTGATTGATCAGGTTAGTGATGTCTGACTGCTATTATTTTGAACACAACTGTATATATTCTGGCTATGGAGCACTTTGAGATTGCCCTTTGGTTGAATGATACTATTCAGGGAGTACAGATGGGCGATAGGGTATATAAATTGAGAATTTTTGCTGATGATTTATTTTTACAGGTATCTAACCCAAAAATAGCTTTTTCAAATATCCTCCAAAAACTGGAACAATTTGGCTTCTTCAGTAATTTTCAGTAAAGTTAAAAGAGGTAGACTCCAGAGAGAGATATATCATTTTGCCCCTGTACAAATCATTAGTAATACCTCATCTGAAATATGCAGTTAAATTTTGGGCACCAATTCACAAAAAGAACATTAGGGAACTGGAGAAAGTACAGAGAAGTATAGAAAAATAAGACTGTGCTAGTACCAAAAATAAAACACAAAATATATACTGTGACATAGATAGAAAAAATATAAAATCTGAAACATATCAATCCCAAAGAAATATTCTTAAAGTCCCAAAATATAAGTCACTTATAAAAAGTCCCAAAAAATATGTGATACTGAAAAAAGATGAAAATGAAAAAAATCCTTAATGAAATAAAATCCACCAAGTGAATCCACCACCAAATGAACTGAATAAACTCACCAGAACAATATGCTTATTAAATTATAAACCAAAATAAGCACTTTTTTGCTCTATGAGCAATGATCTGCAGACAATTGAAGCACAGCTTTGGCTTGGAAGAAACGATTTCCTGGAGCAATACTCTGCAGGAGACTCTGAAGATCCACTTTATTCACATCCCAACTTGTTTAAGAGGTATAGGAATGGCCACTGGGAATAAAAAAAGAAGCTCATGGTGCAGTACTTCTTAAAAACACTGCTTTAATAATGACAAAAACACACTTACAAAAAACGGTGTCCAACCGACACCAGCATGATGAGCACAGACAGATGCCAAGGAATAGATCCAACCACAAAACATATGCGCTCTTGCGATGCTAGGAGCGTGCTGATGTCACACCACTCAAGCCCCGCCCTACGCATTTCGTCATTCAACGTCCTCACGGAGCGGATGAGTGTGAGACGTCCTAGCCCCATTATATGGGCAATACATTCAAATTACAACAGCTGATAGTAATCACCAATCGCGTGTATAAAAACACCAACAGTAATTACCAATTGTGTGAATGAAAACGCCAATGACAGGTCATCATACTCTTAAAATATAGGTAAGACAGAATATATCTAGAGGCAAGAGCAATAACATATACATATCTACATAGCAACAAAAAATATTATCGCAAGATAATGTCGTCTCTTAAACCCTTAAAGGGCCATACCTCCGCAATAAGGAAGGATTCGGCACTATTAAATGGACATTTTTATAAAACAATTCGTATTCTTCCCCTTACAGGGACCATAACCTCCAAACTAAGGAGGGGTTCGGAGCACAAAATAAAAATATAAAAAAACTTTCCAAAAAATTTAAATAAAATACGGTGTAAATATATATATATACTCCAGCTCCAAAATAACATCACAACTATAAAAACAATGTAAAAAAAACTAACTAAAAATTTGTGAGAAAGCAATTTAAATCTATATCAATATTTAACCCATGAGGTTTCAAAGAATTTAGCTCATAAATCCAGTATGTTTCTTTTTTTGAAATTTCTTTGATCAAGTCAGTCCCTCTCCAGTGGGGCTTTACCACGTCTATCCCATAGAAGGTTATCAACCTGGGATCACAGTTATGTACAAGTTTAAAGTGAGATCACAGTTATGTACAAGTTTAAAGTGCCTTGAAACACTATGTTTCTCAAAGCCCTTTTTTATGTTCCCTATATGTTCTCCTATTCTCGTTTTCAACATCTACTTGTTCTACCAACGTATTGGAGATGACATGGACATTCTAAAACATACACAACATGTGTAGAATTACACGTTATTAAAGACTTGATATTGTATTCTTTATTAGAGGAAGTGGAGTTGAAAGATTTTCTTTTTATTCTAGATTCAGATTTTACTGTTCTACATACCTTACATTTGTTACAATGAAAAAACCCTCTAAGTTTTGGAAAAAAATTTACCCTTTTGGGAGGATCGATCACACTATAAACTAATCTCAATCTTAAAGATTTATTCTTTCTATAAACAAACCAAGGTTTTGCAGGTAAAATGTTCTTCAATGCTTCATCTTTTAATAGAATTGGCCAATATTTAAAAAAAATACTTTCAATATTTCTAATATTGCATGTTATAATTCGTAATAAAAGGTACATTATTGCTGTCAAACTTCTTAGTCACCTTTTTACTACATAAGAAGCGACTATCTTTTTTATTAATCTAATCTCTTTCATTAATCAGGAAAGTCTTCTCATAACCTATTTCAATAAATCTGTCTATTAGAATATTAGTTTGATCCATAAAATCTCCTTGCCGCAGGAAATCGTTTCTTCCAAGCCAAAGCTGTGCTTCAATTGTCTGCAGATCGTTGCTCCCAGAGCAAAAAAAAGCCTATGCTGGTTTATTATTTAATCAGCATATTGCTCTGGTGAGTTTATTCAGTTCATTTGGTGGTGGATTCACTTGGTGGATTTTATTTCATAAAGGAATTTTTTCATTTTCATCTTTTTTCAGTATCACATATTTTTTGGGACTTTTTATAAGTGACTTATATTTTGGGACTTTAAGAATATTTCTTTGGGATTGATATCTTTTAGATTTTATATTTTTTCTATCTATGTCACCGTATACAGTTGTGTTCAAAATAATAGCAGTCAGACATCACTAACCTGATCAATCACAGTTTTTGGTAGAAATGATATTTCTACATGGCAAATAATTTACTAGCAGGTGTAGTAGAGTAATAGAAATCCAACAGACCCAACAGTCATGACATGCATGCTGCTGATTCTGTGTAATTGAATCACTAATTGAAAGGGGCATGTTCAAAATAATAGCAGTGTGGAGTTCTATTAGTGAGGTCATTCATTCTTTGAAAAGCAGGTGGTAATTATTGCCCTTATTTAAGGAAGGAAGGCAGCAAATGTTGTACATGCTGGTTACAGTGCATTTCTCTCTGAAATTCTGAGGAAAATGGGTCGTTCCAGACATTGTTCAGAAGAACAGCGTACCTTGATTAAAAAGTTGATTGGAGAGGGGAAAACATATACAGAAGTGCAGAAAATGATAGGCTGCTCAGCTAAAATGGTCGCAAATGCTTTAAAATGGCAACTAAAACCTGAAAGACGTGGAAGAAAGCGAAAAACTACCATATGAATGGATAGAAGAATAGCCAAAATAGCAATGACTCAGCCAACAATCAGCTCCAGGAAGATCAAAGAAGGTCTAAAGTTACCTGTGAGTACTGTTACAATTAGAAGGCACCTACAGTTGTGTCCAAAATTATTCAACCCCCACTGAAATTGAGTGTTTTGGCCAGTTTGACATTGCTTTTGATCATTCAGTCATCTTGCTTACATTTACATTAAAGAGGCACTTGTAGGTCAGACAAATATAACATAACAGTTATAATGAAATAACCACAAATGTCTTTTCTGTGCTCACAGCATTATCAGTTTTATTCAACCCCCAAGTGACATTCAATCTTAGTACTTAGTACAGCATCCTTTTACAGTTATAACAGCTTTTAAACGTGAAGCATAGCTTGACACAAGTGTCTTGCAGCGATCTACGGGTATCTTCGCCCATTCTTCATGGGCAAAGGCCTCCAGTTCAGTCACATTCTTAGGCTTGCGCACTGCAACTGCTTTCTTTAAGTCCCACCAGAGGTTCTCAATCGGATTTAAGTCTGGTGACTGCGATGGCCACTCCAAAATGTTCCAGCCTTTCCTCTGCAACCATGCTCTAGTGGACTTGGAGGTATGCTTGGGATCATTGTCCTGTTGAAAGGTCCAACGTCTCCCAAGCCTCAGGTGTGTGACGGACTGCATCACGTTTCCATCCAATATCTCCTGGTACTGAAGAGAATTCATGGTACCTTGCACACGCTGAAGCTTCCCTGTACCTGCAGAAGCAAAACAGCCCCAAAGCATGATTGACCCTCCACCATGCTTCACAGTAGGCAAGGTGTTCTTTTCATCATAGGCCTTGTTCTTCCTCCTCCAAACATAGCGTTGATCCATGGGCCCAAACAGTTCTAATTTTGTTTCATCAGTCCACAGAACACTATCCCACAACTTTTGTGGTTTGTCCACATGGCTTTTGGCATACTGCAGTCGACTCTTCTTATTCTTTGGAGACAGCAAGGGGGTACGCCTGGGAGTTCTGGCACGGAGGCCTTCATTACGCAGTGTGCGTCTTATTGTCTGGGCTGAAACTTCTGTACCCACATCTGACAAATCTTTTCTCAGTTCCTCAGCAGTCACACGGGGACTTCTCTCCACTCTACGCTTCAGGTAGCGCACAGCAGTCGAAGTCAGCATCTTCTTTCTGCCACGACCAGGTAGCGTTTCAACAGTGCCCTTTGCCTTGAATTTGCGAATGATGCTTCCTAAGGTGTCTCTTGGTATGTTTAACATCTTTGCAATCTTCTTATAGCCATTGCCCTTCCTGTGAAGAGAAATCACCTCTTCTCTTGTCTTCCTGGACCATTCTCTTGCCTTCACCATGTTTGTAACCACACCAGTAAATGTCTAGAAGGAGCTGAGTATCACAGTCATTTTAAAGCTGCCTAATTGGTGCTTATTATGCTTGATTGCTGCTCGGTGACATCCACAGGTGTTTTCAATACCTGATGGAAAGCACCTGTATGAACCTCTGTTCTTCAGAGTGGTAGTCTTTAAGGGGTTGAATAATTGTGGCAATGAAGAAACCACATAAGAACCATTTACTACTGTATTACATAAACAATTGATGTCATTTTAGTTGCATTTGGGTAGTTACAACGTCCTTGTAGGATTTGATTCTGAATACAATTCCAAATGTACACTATAGTCCCTAAACCCCTTTACAGCATTGGGGGTTGAATAATTTTGGACACAACTGTATGTGAAGCCAAGCTATCTGCAAGAAGCCCCCGCAAAGTCCCACTGTTGAAAAAAAGACGTGCTGAAGAGGTTACAATTTGCCAAAGAGCACATTGACGGGCCTAAAGAGAAATGGCGCAACATTTTGTGGACTGATGAAAGTAAGATTGTTCTTTTTGGATCTAGTGGCCGGAGATAGTTTGTCAGACGACCCCAAACACTGAATTTAAGCCACAGTACACTGTGAAGACAGTGAAGCATGGTTGCGCAAGCATCATGATATGGGGATGTTTCTCATACTACGGTGTTGGGCCTATTTATCGCATACCAGGGATCATGGATCAGTTTGAATACACCAGAATACTTGAAGAGGTCATGCTGCCTTATGCTGAAGAGGAAATGCCCTTGAAATGGGTGTTCCAACAAGACAACGACCCCAAACACACCAGTAAACGTGCAACATCTTGGTTCCAGACCAACAAGATTGACGTTATGGAGTGGCCAGCCCAATCCCCGGATCTTATTCCAATAGAAAACTTGTGGGGTGACATCAAAAATGCAATTTCTGAGGCAAAACCAAGAAATAGAGAAGAACTGTGGAATGTAGTCCAATCATCCTGGGCTGGAATACCTGTTCACAGGTGCCAGAAGTTGGTTGACTCCATGCAACACAGATGTACAGCAGTTCTCAGAAACAGTGCTTATACAACTAAATATTAATTAAGTGATTCAAAGGAAAGCAAAATCTTCAAACATTTTTCAGTTTATATAGTGAATGTTTGAGTTTGTAAAGAAGAATACAAACACTGTTTTTTTTTTTTGAACAGTCTAATATTCACTTTTCTTCACTTTTTTTTAGAGAAACAACACACATTTGTTATGTTTTTCTTCATGTTTTGATTTGGAATAGAGTGGATAGTGTTCCCAATGCATTTGTGTGTATGGAAATAAAAGCTATTAGAAGGATTTTGAGCTTTATTCACTTTTTTCAACACACTGCTATTATTTTGAACACAACTGTATATTTTGTGTTTTAAATTTGGTACCAGCGCAGTCTTATTTTTCTACATTTGTATGCACCTTCACAAAGGTTAGACTTTGCAGCTGGTTTTGTGGTTAATTTAGGGTCTATATTATTTATTTTTGTTTGGCGCTATCTATATTTATTCAGAAAGTACAGAGAAGGGCAACCAAACTGATAAGAGGCATGGAGGAGCTCAACTATGAGGAAAAGGTTAGAGGAACCGAGTTCCTAAGTTTAAGGGGGGATATGATTAACATGAATAAATACATCAGTGGTTCATATAGTGAACTCGGTGTAGAGTTATTCACCCTGAGCTCATAACAGAGGACAAGGGGGCACTCTTTATGTCTGGAGGAAAATCTCCAAACACAGAAAGGTTTCTTCACAGTAAGAGCTATGAAAATGTGGAATAGACTCCCTCAAGAGTTGGTTCTGGCCAGCTCAGTGGATTGCTTTAAAAAAGGCCTGGATTATTTCTTGGATATACAGAATATAACTGGATATTAACATTTATAGGTAAGGTTGATCCAGAGAATATCCGATTGCCTCTCGGGGGGTCAGGAAGGAATTTTTTCCCCCTGCAGGAGCAAATTGGTTCATTGATTAGACGTATTTATAATGCCGCGCTCCTACTATAAATACTTAATAATGTATTTTATATCACTCATAAACATCAATAAACTAAATAAATTAATAATAAATATAATAAAAATCAATAAATTAATTAATGTGATATAGTGAATGAAAAATCAAATCATGGATATGCTAAATTGTGCCATTAGTGCTCAAACAATATTATCAATGCCATATTCCAATTTCATGATTAAATAAAGAGTCTTTTATATCTTTGTGCAAAGGTGCATACAAAAATGAACAGTCTTATATATCTTTGTGCAAAATGTGCAATGTGCAGGTGAACTCCTTAATCCCTCTTTCCAGGTGCCGTGTAGTCTCAATATGCGCTCACCTTAATATTTGCCCAAATAAATTTAGGCAAATAGACTTGTAGTCCTTCTAGGACTGGTGGGATAGTGCTCCTTTATGCAGTATTCCAGATGGATGTGCAGACCTGCTCAGATCCTCCTCCTATAATCTCCTCTTAATTCATCCACGTGGCCACTCATAGATAGATTTTTGAAAGGGGTATCAGTATCTCCTATTTCCCCTCCTGGGGACACCTCCTTCTTATATCCACCTTTCCTCAATGTTGAGTCGGCATCATTTTGGGTCCGTACCGCATTTACGCTGAGGATGGAGGCAGAGCCCGGGAGGGAAAGCGATGGCGTGCTAAAGATCAGGATCATGGTGCTGAGTCTGAACACAATCAAAGGATTCCAGATGGGGGCAGGGACCCTCCGCGGTGTCCGACTTCTCCCGGTACAGCTCCGTCTCCCGGGACCTCCGGCTTTGTCAGACAACATTGAGGAAAGGTGGATATAAGAAGGAGGTGTCCCCAGGAGGGGAAATAGGAGATACTGATACCCCTTTCAAAAATCTATCTATGAGTGGCCACGTGGATGAATTAAGAGGAGATTATAGGAGGAGGATCTGAGCAGGTCTGCACATCCATCTAGAATACTGCATAAAGGAGCACTATCCCACCAGTCCTAGAAGGGCTACAAGTCTATTTGCCTAAATTTATTTGGGCAAATATTAAGGTGAGCGCATATTGAGACTACACGGCACCTGGAAAGAGGGATTAAGGAGTTCACCTGCACATTGCACATTTTGCACAAAGATATATAAGACTGTTCATTTTTGTATGCACCTTTGCACAAAGATATAAAAGACTCTTTATTTAATCATGAAATTGGAATATGGCATTGATAATATTGTTTGAGCACTAATGACACAATTTAGCATATCCATGATTTGATTTTTCATTCACTATATCACATTAATTAATTTATTGATTTTTATTATATTTATTATTAATTTATTTAGTTTATTGATGTTTATGAGTGATATAAAATACATTATTAAGTATTTATAGTAGGAGCGCGGCATTATAAATACGTCTAATCAATTTACATATACACAATTAAGTGAGTTTGTGAAAGTGCCAGCGCACCTAACACAACAGGTAGTTCACTACCACCTATTGCACATATTATACTGAACATCTGAGACATAGTGGCTCACAAGTATTCACTTTTTAATTAGCAAATTGGTTCATGTTTTGCTGTTTTTTTTCGCCTTCCTTTGGATCAACTGTGGGTGTAGGATTGTAACTTTTTTTTGTTTTTTGTTTTTTACTGGTTGAACTGAATAGACTTTTATTTTTTTTCAGCCAGACTAACAATGTAACTATGTAATGTAACAAAATCTCGATGTTTAAATATAAACTTATCAGTTACTGAGAAAGAAAAGATGGAAGTCAAATTTCCATTTCATTGGGAGGCACAATGCCTTATATATCTAGGTGTAAATATAACTCCTTTAGAGGAAAAAATATATATGAATTAATTTATTTACCCTTATAAAATTCTATAATTAGTGAGTTGCAGTTTAGAACTAAGGGAAAACATTCATGGTTTGGGAGGATGGCAATTTTTAAGATGGATGTTCTCCCTCGTTTTCTATATCTATACCAAAGTGGGTATCTATTGAACAACTAAGTCCCCCAATTCAGTTGGCCTCCCTACCATGAATCGTGCCTATGTTGCGTCCTCCTAGACAAAAAATGTAATTCCTGTCACAATCTGTGTTGAAAACGTGGGATTGGACCGTTCAAAAAGTGAGTAGTATTTCTACAACACCTGGCCCTCTTACTCCGTGGAACCCATCATGGGGAACCCAGAATTTGAGCCGGGGCTAACGGTAGTGTCACGTACCTGATTGGAGACTGAAATGACGAGGTCGGCCTTACTTGTGTCAAGAAAAAGAGAGGAAGGTGCCTCTAAGTGCAGTATTGACAATTTATTCAGTAACCAATGGAAAATTTGCACTTACAAGATAAACGTTTAAAAAGACTCATCGCGTGGTAATTAGATCCAGGTGGGACATCCAGCCGTCCAGCAGCAGACTATGCCTATAGGATCAGGAAGCAGAGACCAGGATGAGCCTGTGCATCAAAAATGAAGCTGGGAGAGCAGAGTCAGATGTAGCAGGTGAAGGGGGCTGTAATGCATTTCGGGGCATGCTCAATAGGCTCCTTCTTCAGACCTGAGCCCCAGTAGAACCCTGACATTTTTATAGTGTGAAGGGAATGGGAGGGAGGCAAGTAATTCCTGGGTCCTAAGGACCTACATGTTTTCCTGCATCGTGCAAGAATTAATACAAGTATAAAAAAGATACAAAAACAGAAATAAAAATAGAATAAAAACACGAGAGAATAACTCTAATGCTTTAGGGTTAAAAAGTATACGAGTGTGTATGTATACATATAATAACATATATCTAAAAAATGGCATATTCGATAGAAGGGAATTAGAAAATGACAAAAAATCTAAAAATAAATAGAATGGAACAATGGAGGTGAAAATAAATATTAATAATAATGAATAAATCAATGAGGTAGTGAAAAAGGTAGATTATTGTACCATAAATAAAAAATTAATAGAAATAAATATAAAAGCAAAATAAAAACAAAGTTAGAAAAACGCATTTTAATAAAAACACATTATAATAAATGGGCTTGCTATAATAGTATGTGAATTTTATGTATCTCCTTATTATCCCTTTGTGATGTAATAAAAGGGATCGTAGTTAAGTGAGAGAGGGATAGGAAAGGGATATACCTAAATTAGTTGGAAAAAGTACAAACAGCTGTATAAGGATATTGTGTTGATATTTATAACCCATTTTTTTTTATGTTTCAAAATGTTTAGAAGCGAATGCAGTAGATCTATTCAATGAGATATATAATCATGGGGTAGAAAAGTGGTTATAGTTGTACTAAATTGATGTTTTTAAGAATGAAATTGTGAAACTTAAAAAAGAATCTGGTTTATAACTGCCTGTTAGACTTTGGAAAATGATAATAAAGATTAATAAAAAAAAAAAACCCTGACTGGTGGTTATATGGGATATGTGGGCAGGGGGGCTTATTGGAATCTGGAATCTCCCTTTAACAAGGGGGTCCCTAGATACCGGCCCCCCATGTGAATGAATCAGTGGGGAACCCCGCTGACAGCTGATGACTCATAGGTTGTTAAGGACTCAGCGGCCACCCATTCCTTAATAACCCATTACAGTACTGAGAGATACCAGTACATACCGCATGCCTGGGCCACTACTTAACCACTTGCCCTCCTGAGAATTTACCCCCCTTCCTGTCCAGGACATTGTTTGCGTTACAACGCTGTGTTATTTTAACTGACAATTGCGCGGTCATGCAACGCTGCACCCAAATTAAATTTACCTCCTTTTTTCCCCAAGAATAGTGATTTCTTTCGGTGGTATTTTATTGCCTGTGAGGTTTTTATTTTTTGTGCTATAAAAAAAGTGACAATTTTGAGAAAAAAAAACAATATTTTTGACTTTTTGCTATTAACCATTTCAATACCGTGCAATTTTACACCTTCCTGCCCAGGCCATTTTTCAGGTTTCAGCGCTCTCACACTTTGAATGACAATTGCGCGGTCATACAACACTGTACCCAAACTATAATTTTATCATTTTCTTCACACAACTAGAGCTTTCTTTTGGTGGTATTTAATCACCGCTGGGGTTTTTATTTTTTGCTAAATTAACAAAAAAAGACCAAAAATTTTGAAAAAAACCCACATTTTTCTTTGTTTCTGTTATAAAAGTTTACAAATAAATTGTTCTTCATAAATTTAGGCCGAGATGTATTCTGCTACATGTCTTTGGTGAAAATAACCCAAATTAGGATGTATTTTTTAGTTTGTAGGAAAGTTATAGAGTTCACAAACTATGGTATAGATCTGAATATTGATCAATCCTGAAGTACTGACAGCCAATCTAATTTCTTGAGGTCCAAGAATGTCAGAACAGTACAGATATCCCACAAATGACCCCTTTTTGCAGAGTAGACAGTCCGACGTACTTCATAAGAGGCATGGCGAGTTTTTTGAAGTTGTATTTTTATGTCATAATTTTTCGGAAAATGAAAAAATTAAAAAAATTATTTTCACAATTTTTTTTTTACATACTGTCACCAGTGCAGTACAGTGTCATCATATAACTGGCATGGCGGTTAACAGGGACACTGACTGGTGACAGTATGAAAAAAAAAATATATTTTTTTTTTTATTTTTTTATTATATTTAATTTTTTATTATTTTTTTAAATTTTTTTTTCATATTTTACTATGACCAAAGTAGTACAATGTTACCATAGTAACACTGTACTACTTTGGGGAAGTGATCAGTATTTTTTTTTACACAATTTGCTTATAGCAAAGAATTACTTTGCTATAAGCAAGCATTTACCTGAATGAAATCGATTCATTCAGCTTTTTTTTTTTTTGTGCTTGGCTGTGATTTGGTCACAGCTAATCACATGACATGTGCATGTGATTAGCTGTGACCGTTCACAGCTAGGCACTAGTATACAATGGATGGCATCATGAATGAAGCCATCCATTGTATACAACTGTCATGTGACCTGCTGTGATTGGTCACAGCAGGTCACATGGTACCAGCAACGGGAGCCGGTACTCGGATCTGTCATCGGCCGTGTCCGAGGTGCACGGCCTGTGACAGATCCCGCTGCTGCGCCGCTCTGCATTACCGCAAACGGCGCATGTGCGGGAGCACGCCAAATGGCGTGCACCCGGAATGAAGAGGCACATCTGAAGCCGCCAAACGGCCATTGGCCGGGCGGCTAATGGTTAAACATGTCCAGGAAAAACATTTAAAAAATCAAATTTCGTCATAAATTTAGGCCAAAATATATTCTGCTACATGTCTTTGTTAAAAACAAAATCCCAATATATGTAAATTAATTGGTTTACGTGAAAGTTATAGCGTTTACAAATGGCGGTATATATACTGGGATTTTTTTTTTCACTAGTAATGGTCAGCGATCAGTGACTTATAGTGGGACTGCAGCGGGCATTTTGACACTGGGGGGGAACTGACTTGGTGTCACTGACATCCCCAGTGACACCAGTACAGTGATCAGTGCTAATAAAAAGCACTGACACTGTACAAATGGCACTGGGCAGCAAGGGGTTAACATGTGGGGCGATCAAAGGGTTAACTCTGTGCTGTTTTACTGTGGGACTGTGTGTTTGTGCTTCACTGTAAGCACAATGCTTTGCATGGCTCCGCTATGCCCAGCCATGCAAGGCAGTGTGCAGGAGCTGACAGGGGAGAACTGTTTTGTTTACAAACAGTTCTTCCCCTCCGGAGATGCTCGGCAATCACCGGCCGGGACCCAGTGACTGACAGCCACAAATGGTGGCACAGGTAGGTCACGCACTCCCTACACAGAAATGCAAAATCACGTGTATACATATGTGATTTTGCACACCCGTGCCACCCAGTACTTTTGCTATAGGGCGGACAGGAAGCAGTTAATTGCAGCATGCATTTAATTATTTGTTTCCTTTTGTGAATTGACTTTAAGGTATTTTTATGTGGTTTTTGTCTCACTCCCCTCATGGCTAATGCTTTAGGACATCCCTGTAAGGAATAACAGATTTGCCATGTCCCGTAATGTACAATAAAGAGAACTGGATTCTTGACTTGCCTGTAAAATCTACTTCTTGGCACACATCATGAGCCACAGAGATCCCTCCCCACTATGTTAGGATGTATGGCTTGCTACAAAACTAAGGTACTTTCTGTATGGAAGGTGTTTTAGAATAGGGGACTTTGTGACAGTGTCCAATCACCTGTAAGTGGCACATAGCTCAGAGCCAAAACCGATGACAAATCCTTCTTCGTTACAAAGGAATTGGAGGCAGGTGCCCTGGAGGTAGCTAAAATACCCAACGGGGACTGGGTTCAGAACCACTGGAAATTGCCAACCTCCAGGGGAAGATGTACCGGGGGGCTAGGGTCTTCCTGAGCAGACAGAAGTATATGCATAAATTCTACCCCTGCACCCCCCCCCCTGCTGTTGAAGAGACATATGGCTTGCTGACCTAAAATAACAAAACTAAGTGCTAAGCCAGCAATCTCTGTCAGCTGAGAGGACACTGTGCAATAGCAATAATGTACTGGTTACCCCAGGAGGAAACGGACAGGGTTTTTGCTTCACCAATTAGAGTTGCTCAGTAATATCCTATGAAGGAAGAATTCATTATGAAGTGGAGTTTCCCCTCGGTAGATGCAGCAACTCTTATCTCAATAAAAGCCATATAGGCCTGGTGTATGGCGTTCTAGTCTTCTGCTTCTGACAAATGTCTGGAAATTTTGATAACGGCATCTTTTGACTTTGTAGGTGATGCACTGCAGTTGCAGTTATTGGAATATGCCAGAGCCTTTAAAGAAAAGCACAGGGTGGAGGGGGCGGGAACAGCTGGCTCAGGCTGTCAGTGGCACATTGAAAGATATTATGTAAAATATGTGTTTTAGAAAATTGTAGTGTAGAAGAAGAGTGCTGCAGAAAAACTGGTACAACTTATATGGAAGATTTGTTTCTCATCTGTACCTCACTTGAGGCTTGTCACTTCACTGTGTTTTCAACCGCTTTAAGTACATTTTCATGTAAAAAAATATTGTAAGTGCGGGTGAAAAAATTGTCTGGCAGGAAAATTGTAAAAAAAAAAAAAAAAAAGGATAAAACCTCAGGTATCCTACTTAACCCCTTCACGCCTAAGGATAAAACAAATCTAAATGCCTAAGCACAATTTTGCAACGTTGACATGTGTTAGTAAAACCGTACATATCATCACAACTACTTTGTACATCCAGGTGAATTACAGTCAGGTCCATAAATATTGGGACATGGACACAATTCTAACATTTTTGGCTCTATACACCACCACAATGGATTTGAAATGAAACGAACAAGATGTGCTTTAACTGCAGACTGTCAGCTTTAATCTGAGGGTATTTACATCCAAATCAGGTGAACGGTGCAGGAATTACAACAGTTTGCATATGTGCCTCCCACTTGTTAAGGGACCAAAAGTAATGGGACAGAATAATAATCATAAATCAAACTTTCACTTTTTAATACTTGGTTGCAAATCCTTTGCAGTCAATTACAGCCTGAAGTGTGGAACGCATAGACATCACCAGACGCTGGGTTTCATCCCTGGTGATGCTCTACCAGGCCTCTACTGCAACGGTCTTCAGTTCCTGCTTGTTCTTGGGGCATTTTCCCTTCAGTTTTGTTTTCAGCAAGTGAAATGCATGCTCAATCGGATTCAGGTCAGGTGATTGACTTCGCCATTGCATAACATTCCACTTCTTTCCCTTCAAAAACTCTTTGGTTGCCTTTGCAGTATGCTTTGGGTCATTGTCCATCTGCACTGTGAAGCGGCGTCCAATGAGTTGTGAAGCATTTGGCTGAATATGAGCAGATAATATTGCCCAAAACACTTCAGAATTCATCCTGCTGCTTTTGTCAGCAGTCACATCATCAATAAATACAAGAGAAGCAGTTCCATTGGCAGCCATACATGCCCACGCCATGACACTACCACCACCATGCGTCACTGATGAGGTGGTATGCTTAGGATCATGAGCAGTTCCTTTCCTTCTCCATACTCTTCTCTTCCCATCACTCTAGTACACGTTGATCGTGGTCTCATCTGTCCATAGGATGTTGTTCCAGAACTGTGAAGGCTTTTTTACATGTCGGTTGGCAAACTCTAATCTGGCCTTCCTGTTTTTGAGGCTCACCAATGGTTTCCATCTTGTGGTGAACCCTCTGTATTCACTCTGGTGAAGTCTTCTCTTGATTGTTGACTTTGACACACCTACACCTACCTCCTGGAGAGTGTTCTTGATCTGGTCAACTGTTGTGAAGGGTGTTTTCTTCACCAGGGAAAGAATTCTTCGCTCATCCACCACAGTTGTTTTCCGTGGTCTTCCGGGTCTTTTGGTGTTGCTGAGCTCACCGGTGCGTTCCTTCTTTTTAAGAATGTTCCAAACAGTTGTTTTGGCCATGCCTAATGTTTTTGCTATCTCTGATGGGTTTGTTTTGTTTTTTCAGCCTAATGATGGCTTGCTTCACTGATAGTGACAGCTCTTTGGATCTCATCTTGAGAGTTGACAGCAACAGATTCCAAATGCAAATAGCACACTTGAAATGAACTCTGGACCTTTTATCTGCTCATTGTAATTGGGATAATGAGGGAATAACACACACCTGGCCATGGAACAGCTGAGAAGCCAATTGTCCCATTACTTTTGGTCCCTTAACAAGTGGGAGGCACATATGCAAACTGTTGTAATTCCTACACTGTTCACCTGATTTGGATGTAAATACCCTCAAATTAAAGCTGACAGTCTGCAGTTAAAGCACCGCATTTTTTCAGGACAAGTTGGGCTTTCATTTGGTGGTAAATGGTAATGGATATCTCCTGATTTTTTTTTATTATCAAAGGAAAACTGGCCCAAAATAGTAAAAAAAAAAATCTTTTTTTTATGTAGCTGTGTTTCTTGTTACTACCATAACCTACCAAAAAAGAACAACCCAAAATAAATTCTCTAGCTCTTGACGATCGCAACGATACCATATATGTGTATGTTAGTTGTTGTTTGTACCCGTAGTACAGCCCAGAAACAATAGTGCGCATTTTGTTTTTCTTTTTTTTTTTTGCCTAAAACACACTGACACCAATTTTTTTTTAAATCCCCACCTTTTGACCTTGACCCAAACACTAACCCTGGCACTGAACTAGATCAAACCTTGATCTAGGTATTTTTCATTTTATTTTATTTTTTTTTACAAACATTTTTTTTCCCTCTCTATGCCTGAGGAAGTCACGTGACCAACGGTGACGAACTTCCGAATTGGACGCCATCTTTGTACACCCATGCAACTACACCCAGAACATGAGGTTTTGTCTATGAATGCTCTGAACAAGATGTATTGAAATATGAGTGGATATTTTGGAGGATTTTGCTTTACTCCTTTAGAAAATAAATAGTGTTATGCTATGGGAGTTCTTGTTTAATGAGATGACTGGCCACATCTTGCGTATCTGCCTGGAGAGAAGGTTTAATACCACTAAGCCTGTCCTTGAGGGGAGACCACTATGGGGAGAGGACATAATTCCAGAGGAGTCTCATGCATGGAGGATCCAGTGTAGTGATCCTAAAAGTGTTTTGGTCCTTTGCGGGTTGAGGCAAGGAGGTGAGCGTGCATTGCAGCCATTTGTGGATACCCTCTTGTCATCATGCACACTTATCACCCACTTTCACGGGTGTCTGTCATATTTGAATAGGTGTTTTCACACCATTCTGGACGTTGTCTATTAGCATTTTCAGTGACATGCGTTTTTTTCTGGATTGTATATGTTATTCACGTCATGTGACATTTTGTAAGCAATATCACGCATGCGGTCATGTGTGTGTTGTCTGCTGACACGGTTTTGTGTATAGTTATTTTTGTTTTTTTGGGATAATTTTTTATGTGATTACATGCATTTTTGATTGTTCCAATTTGGGCACGCTGGATACATTAGTCCCATTTGGACTTTTTGGATGTTCTACCATCACCGTTAGATCCAATTAGGATCAATTTGGGCACACTTTATGCACTAGTCCCATTCGGACTATTTTGGATAATTTATACCACCATTAGATCCAATTAGGATCAATTCAGACACACATTTGTGTGAATATTGAGTACACTTTCTTCTTCACGTATTTGTTTAGCGGTATCCTTTTTCACTTATTCTTGATCCCTGAGAGATCATGCTTTATATTTAGATTTCATAGCGTATAGGCAAAGCCTATGAGATATAGTCACGTTATGCACTTTGTCATATGTCACATAAGTTCATTTATATTTTATTCATTTATGTCTATATAAGTTGCTCATATTCATTTTTCACTTATATATGTACGGTTTATATTTTGCAAATTTGGTATTAGCGCTACATAATTTTTTGTGTACTTGCTCATAGATCATTAAGTATGATTGGATTTTGGCAGCTTCATTAGTTTCAGAGATTTAGTAGGAGCGCAGGAGGTTCTCACTTACATTAGTTACTTGCAGTCCATTTCACATAAAAAAAATATGCACTATTAGAAAAAGGCAAAGTTTTTTTTGTTAAATGTTTAATCAAATAAAAAATTAAAATAATTCACCTTTCCCACACAAAGCCAAGCAATTTGAATATAGTTGAAACCAAGTATCATAAAACATTTTCTGGTGACATGAAATCAATATATATTAAATGCAATAGAACATTAAGCTTACAAATTCAGCAGTCCATTTAAAAAGTTTCAGCTTGTAAAACCACTGCTGTGGCAATTCATATATTCTAATGAGTCCAATTAAATAAGAAAAATTTTTTAAACAAGGAAAAAAATGGTTTGCGTAAGCTAAAAGCAGTTTTCACATTGAGGATTGGAGCAACTAAACTCTTTTGAAAATCTCAGAAAGTTAAAATATAACCTCCCTAAAGACTATATATGAGGCTTTAGAGCCTTTTCAGACCTATGCATTTACGACAAGGCAAACCACACAATTCATTCAATGGCACCTCAACACTCAAGTACAGTAGGTTGCAATGAACCTGTGCTGTAGCACACCACAACACATATGCCATGGATTGCAGTACGCTGTGGTAAAATTTAATTATACATGTCCAGATTTTGATTTTTTGCTGTGTGTTGGCAGCCTATTGAGAATAAAATGGGTTGTCATAATGAAATGCACATAATGAGCATGGAGTACCACACTACAACAGCCGTCAAAATGTCTGAAAGGGGCCTTTGACAGCAAATAGTACCATTCTCGCAAGTAGAAACTGTTAGACTATAGAAGTGAAAAGCAGTACGTTAATTACACTCACTGCTGTGCCCTCGCTACTTTAGATCTGTTACTTGAAAGTCCTGATCTATGTGTTGATGTCCACATCAGTCAGCGTGAAAGGTTTACATCTCTTTAAGGTTCTAAACCCTACAGATACATTTCTGACAGCTGGAAGATGGAGACAAAACCCCAAACAAACCACAAAAAAACTATTAAAGCTGGATTTTCAAGTTATAAAATCAGAAATAACAAGGACACCAATTTACTATTAATTTACATGCTATAGAGTCCAACAATCACTGCTCACATTAACAATACTCCTGATTTATGAGAGAGAAAAACACTTTCTACTGACAGCAACCAGATTGACCTAAAGAGAGAAAACATTTTTTCAGACACTTTAATAATTCAATCCCAGTGTGATTAAGAGTGAACAAAGAATCTCAGAGCAATTCATTCATAACACAAGGCAAAAAAAAGAATAAGAGAAACTGTCAGTTAAACTTTAAAATACAACAACATTTTATTCTTCTCAAAAGGTGTATTCATGCTGTAACTTTGAATTTAAAAATACCTATAATGAGATTTACAATAGCATACTAATATTGTTTAAAACATTCATCTGTAAAAGCGCATGGGCCAAATGACTAATGCAAGAAGAAAAGTGAACAAATAATTTCAAAATGAATGTAAAAAGTAGCAATCCAAAATTTGTCGAAATGTCCAGATAAAACACTCATATTTGGAATTTTTAGGATTGATGGGCAAAATATAAATGAATGGTAAACTTCAGTAGCTGGATTAGAGAGTACACCAAGGCATACACAACTTTACAAGAAGGCATCACACCATTCTTTAAGGCATCCATAGCAATCTCTTCCCTGCTTTGCATTGGCTCCACATGTATCTTTTAGCCAATCCTTAAAGAGTTCTTCATCCTTCCTCAGCACAAGGAACTGACCTAAGAGAATATAAGCCTGAAAACAGTAAAATACATTGTATTAGTAAAGGGTGAACATACTGCTTAAAGCAGAACTAAACCCAATTGATTTAACCACTTCAAGTCCGGACACTTTCACCCCCTTCCAGTCCAGGCCAATTTTCAGCTTTCAGTGCCATCACACTTTGAATGACAATTGTGCGGTCATGCAACACTGTACCTATATGAATTTTTTTAGCTTTTTTTTTTTTTTTGAGACAGATAAAAATCCCAGTTGTGAATAAATATCACCAAAAGAAAGTTTTATTTTTTTGCTATATAAATGAAAAATTCCAAAAATTTTGTTTTTCTTATAAAATTTTGCAAATAATCTTTCTTCATAAATCTTGGCCAAAATGTATTCATCTATCTTTTTTAGTAAAAAAAAAACCCAAATGAGTTTATAACTAAAAATTATAATTTTTTAAAAGTCCCGTACTACCATCTGTGTTCCCAGGGAGCACGCACAGGCAATGGATGCTGGGGGACGTTTAGAAACGTCCACCTGCATTGGCAGCGCTCCCGTCCAGCCGTTTATCTACATGGGCAGGACGGGAAGTGGTTAAAGTAGAACTAAACCCTCCTATACATTACAGCCAAGAAAGCCATCTTAGCCTCATGTTTCATCTGCAGTTGCCATGGTGCTGCACATGTGATCAGTTATGACACTTGCCATTTGATGGCCTGACAGTTTGGGTATGTCGTGAATAACTGTCACAGCTCCCTTTTCTCTCAAACATTAAACAGATGTAATTCAGCTTTAACTGCTTCCAAAAACAGTTAATATTCAAGGAATGCCATGCTTGGGCTCTGAACCAAACTGACAAAGGCTAACATGGCAGCTTCCTTGGCTGTAAAGGAGAAATTAGTTCTGCTTTAACCACTTGCCTACTGAGCACTTAAACCTCCTTCCTGCCCAGGCCAATTTTTAGCTTTCAGTGCTGTCACACTTTGAATGAGAATTGCGCGGACACGCAACACTGAACCCATATGAAATTGTTATTTTTTTCACACAAATAGTTTTCTTCTGGTGATATTTTATCACCAATGGGTGTTTTATTTTTTGCGCTATAAACGAAAAAAAAAAGAAGGTTTCTTTGTTTCTATTACAAAATTTTGCAAACAAGTAATTTTTCTCCACTGATATGTGTTGATAAGGCTGCACTTATAGGCAGCACTGATGAGCTGGCACTAATGATGCTGCACTGCTGGGCGGCCGATCACTTCTCTGACAATTGCCGGTTATCGGCAGTACTGCACAACGTGAGGAAAGTGCAGCCGATAACCGGCAACTGTATTTACCCGGTGATCAGCTGTGTCATTGGACACAGCTGATCACGTGGTAAAAGGCTGCTGTGATTGACCGTTTACCATATCACTTGATCAGCTGTGTCCGTAGGACACCGATCACCAGTGGCACCGGGTGCGTGCTGCTGGGGGCGTGTTCTGGAATGACGTCCATGGACGTCGTCCCAGAACTAGACAACCATGCTGTAACCATCCTTCGGCTATAATGCGGTAGGGAAGAGGTTAAATGGAAATTACTGTGTATTTTAGTGAGAACATATTTAGTTATTGCAGTATTTATTTTAATGTTTTTACTTAACCACTTCAATACCGGACACTTAATCACCTTCCTTCCCAGACCAACATTCAGTGCTGTCACACTTTGAATACCAATTACTCAGTCATGCAACACTGTACTCAAACAATATGTTTATCTTTTTGAGACAGAGCTTTCTTTTGTTGGTAATTAATCTGTCATGTCTCACACAGCAGTTTACAGATCATACTGTAGGGGGGCAACTGGGAGTACATCTCGGCTGTCATTTATCAATAGGCTGGAAGAGGATAAACATTGAAAAGTAGTATACATTCCCTTAAACTCTTTCGCCGACAGACCTTTAATTTTTTTTCCCTTTTGCAGGCCAAAAGTAAATTTATAAATTGTTTGACATTTGGGTTATACTATCGCCTTCTGGAGATTGAAAGAGAAAAAATTAAAAAAATAGAGCCATCCTCTATATGACCTCCAGCTCCATCATGCAAGCAGTACATAAGGCCAACAACACACAAGGGCAGGACCTGTGTCCCTGTATAGACGTTGGGAAAAAGATTTTACAGTTACAGTACAAAAATTGTATTTTCTTTATAGTCAATGGAGGGGAACCTCAACCTCCTTGGGTTCCACGCTGGTGCTCCTGGCTCCTTTTCATGGTGTGTACCCATAGCAAGCAAGCAATCTGTGAGGAAGTTTGGCCCACTCTTCCTTCCCCTCACAGCCTTCTGGGACACACAAAGGTCCCAGAAGACTGCGGGACCATTCACCATGTACAGCACGGCTCACGCATGCGCAGTAGGAAACCGGCTGTGAAACCACAAGGCTTCACACTCAGTTACCGTTACTGAATATGCCATCGCCTGCACCTGAAGCCAATTGAAGAATCGGCTGGGGTGATGACATTGCTGAATTGTATTTATGTATTTTTTTTTGGCAGACTGGAGGGAATGCATGAAGGTTAAAAATATTTAGGCTGTAAAACCACTTTAAAATGGAATTTTCCCTGGGCTTCAAGGAAATAAAGATTCAAGAGATTGGTCCCCCGCTGCCCATTAAGGATTGGCGCGTTTGGGGAGCGGGGGGGAGAAGTTACCCAAAATCGTCAGGTACCCGTTCCCACTTTGGCTGTGATCGCCTAGGTTGTCCTCCTACCCTCCCCTCCCCGTAGTCTTGTGGGACACGTGACAGGTCCCAGAAGACAACAGGGCCATTCAGGAAGCGCAGCGCTACTCGCGCATGCGCAATGGGCACCTGGCTGTGAAGCCACAAGCTGCCACAGTAAGGTTTCACACTGAAGATGCCGGTGCCTGGAATACAGGAGGGCCGGTGAAACGGGCTGCGGCGGGGGCACCGCGGGATCGTGGGACAGGTGATTAGCTGTTTTTGTAGCTGCTGACTTATTTTTTTTACAGTGTGAGTGGAATTCCGCTTTAAGGAGACATAGTAGATGTGAGAGACCCCTCAGCAGTTATTCCAAAACAAGAGAGGAAAAAGAAACACATAACTTAGGTAACATAGAAGGGTAGTATCTCTGAAACCTTTGAAAGTAGGAGGTAGGGTGAAGAGAAGGGCCAACTTGGTGCCGGTCCAAATTCCAGATTCTCTAGCTCAGAAGAAGAATCAAGGGAGAGCACCAGAAGAGGGCGCATATTAAAAAGAACTCCCTAACAATCCATAAATCCCTAAAAGGTGAGGGACGGGGCTGGAAAGAGCCAGTTACCACATAGGGTGTACTCATTTGATGGAATGGGGGGGGGGGGGGGGAGAGGTGCTGCAGGAATCAGAGGGTATACAGTTATCTCCTGAGCCGGGCTGTGCGTGTCAATAGACGCACACACTGCAGCTACACCCTACTGCTTTCTCCTCACAGGATTGGATTAACAGCAGTAGCAGCCAATAGCTTCCGCTGCTGCCTATTTTTCCCTTGAATGCAGGAAGAGAGGAGAGAGAAGAAATACAGCTGGACAAAGCACTCGATCGATACAGGAATTAGGCAAGTGTTTGGGAAGAAGGAACAAGTGGTAAATCCTTTTTCCACCCTAATGCAGAGAATGCATTAAGGTAAAAAAAAAAAAAAAAAGGTTTTAACTTTAGAAGCACTTTAAAATTGCTAGCCATTGAGCCAAAGCATCCTAAGCATCTGAGAACAGACTATGCCCATGCAAGAAACAAGCTTAGATGCTTGTAAGAGACCACCACAGCAGAACCGCAGGTCTCCAGGTATTTGTCCCAAATGTTCCAGGACACAAGGGTTTGTCCTTGAATAGGAGAGTCCTCTTAAAAGATATCTGATCCACAATACTAAGTATTCTTAAATCTGAGTCATAGCAAACAAGAGACAGAGTTACTTCAGATAAGTAAACCTGAGACCTAAGCTGGGAATCCAACAGAGTCAAATACCTAAAAGGTAAGATCATCAGCAACCTATTTGGTGCTATGCTTGTTAAGGTATATGACTGGTACAGCTACATTAGGCTGAGATCATTTATCAATAAATTTCCTTTTAAAGGGAAAAAGCAACTTCACATTGAGGTAGCCACGATTCTACAGGTTGTTTACAATCCATAACGAGGAGTGTTTTACATACTGAGTGTATTAGGAAAGATTTTGAAGCCATTTACGCTCTAAAGGGCTATATATGCCTGTGTCTCAAACAGGAGGCTAATCCCCTAATTGCAGGCTTTAATACACTGCAACAGATTATCATAAATGCCTTGTAATTCTGAGTCATATGGAATTTGCTGAAATACAGTCTCTTCAGAAGAAGACTAAGGAATCCTAAACAAAGATTATAATAGGGGCCTCTGGCAAGGTAGAGGTCTAGCAGGGTCATAATTCCATCATACATGGTGCCAGAGTACGATCAAAGCCTCTGCAAGCAAATTGTTCCATTAACTGTGCACATACTAACAAAACATATAAACTAGATATTAAAAGGTCTTGTGGAGGAGATTTCAGCCTCACTGGTATATGCGGTGAGTATGACTTTGGTATCAAGGGACTGAAGGGAAGGAATGACACCAGTAGCCTAGATTGTGGGATCCTTATTGCTACAAAGAAATTGCCCCTAGCAACAAGTATGGAGGAGTAGGATGTGCTAAGATAACCTGTAGCAGTTGGAATGATGTCAGAGACTGATGGGCGGTTATGTAAAACACCCACAAGAAGTAATTTCTACTAAAGGGGGCAATACCAGCTACTAAGGCCGACGGTGTATGTACTTTTTCCCACATCGCACCATTGCATCTATTAATATTTTTGTTGAATAAATTATTGAAAAGGCACATTTTCCTCGTGTTTCATTCAAATTTTTATTTGTAGGCATTGTTTGAATGAAGATTTAATGTTTGTTTGTTCAAATACGTTGCGTAGATTCAACAATTTCCATGGAGTGTACCTACTCTTTATAACTGCACTTAGTTTCCTCTCACACTGGTCTGTACTTTCACTTTACTGTGACTCACTCTCCATTCTTCCAGCAACATGCATACAAGCTACTTGTTCCTTTTTTCTTTTCAAAAAATTTCCCCGGATACTTGTAAGAACAATAAATATTTTTGGAAGAGAAAAAACAAGAAACTAAAATTGTGCAGCTGACATACAAGCTGCTGGATAGATTAGTCTGAGCTAACCCACAAGCTTGTACTGAAAATACACAACTTGCATATAATAAAAATGAATATATCCCCCAAAATGTATATAATTAGAAAGTATATGTATGTAAAAACTATTTTACAATAACAGCACACTGTAAAATGATTTCTGACATTACGCTGATTGTAAAGACAGCAATAATAAATGTTGTGGTTACCTTATCAAAGCCTTTATCGCCGAGCCTCTGTCCTAGTACTTCACCAATACCAGCAACACACTGAACAGACTTCTCTCCCATAGGCTCAGCCACAAAATCCCGATGCTTTTGCGATGTGGAAGACATCTTTAATGGTTTTATTCAACTAGAAGAACAGATTTCATAAACATAAGCTTAAACATTATGAAAATAATAAGTAAATAAACTGAAACTTACTTCTCACCTGAGAGAGTATACAGAAAAAAAAGTGGATGTCATTATAAAAGCAGCTTAAAAAGCTGGCATAATCACATGTAATTAATACATTTTTGTTACCAGCACATCCAACACAAGATCTTACATCAAGGATGCCATTCAACCCCAACATGCAACTTTGGACATATAAAGGTTCCTGCACTACTTTGATGAGCCAGAGAGTGTAAAGTCACATCAAAGTCACACTACATGAACAGAACTCTAATACTTTCCTATTAGCCAACCACCCCCTGTTCAAAATCGCAAAAACACACTTAAACAAACGCATCACCCGCAGTCTGCATAGAAGTGAACCTAGCCTAAGGCTAGGTTCACATTGTTGCGGCCAGGGGAAGGTGTGTAAATTGCATATGTTCCCTCACCCAAATTGGGCTGCTCTTGCTTATTTCTTAATGGCACCCTCACGCATCAGAAAATGCAGCATATTTTCAGGTGGAATATGCAGTTCAGTTTTGGGCACCAATTCACAAAAAGAACATGGGGAACTGGAGAAAGTACAGAGAAGGGCAACCAAACTGATAAGAGGCATGGAGGAGCTCAGCTATGAGAAAAGATTAGAGGAACTGAATTTATTCTCTCTTGAGAAGAGGAGATAAGGGGGGATATGATCAACATGTATAAATACATCAGTGGTTCCTATAGTGAACTCGGTGTAGAGTTATTTATCCTGAGGTCATCACAGAGGACGAGGGGGCACTCTTTACATCTGGAGGAAAAGAAATTTCATCTCCAAAACACGGAAACGTTTCTTCACAGTGAGAGCTGTGAAAATGTGGAATAGACTCCCTCAAGAGTTGGTTCTGGCCAGCTCAGTGGATTGCTTTAAAAAAGGCCTGGATTATTTCTTGGATACACAATATAACTGGATACTAACATTTATAGGTAAAGTTGATCCAGGGAATATCCGATTGCCTCTCGGGGGATCAGGAAGGAATTTTTTTCCCTGTAGGAGCAAATTGGATCATGGTTTGCTGGGTTTTTTTGCCTTCCTCTGGATCAACTGTGGGTATAGGACTATAACTTTTTTTTTTTTTTTTAATGGTTGAACTGGATGGACTTTTGTCTTTTTTCAGCCAGACTAACTATGCAAGGTGCATGAAACCGCATGTTGCTCAGGTGCCATGCGGTTTCTGTGTGGCCGAATTTTAGAAAAGGTGCAGATTGTTTGATGAATCATTGCCGACCAGCCACGTACCTGATACATCACTGCACTTCAAGTGGTTGTACCGGGATGATGCCTGCAGCTGCAGACATCATCCTGGTAACGTTTTTTTTTTTTTTTTATAGAGCAGAGAGCCATCTCTATTGTAACAGCAATCGGAATGGTTAACTAGCCACTCGATTGCTATTACAAGCAGCGGGAGGGCACCCACCCCCCAGCAGCTCTAATAGGATCTCTTGTCCCACTGGGAGTCCCGATCGACCATCCAGCACTACCACCAGGTCATCACAGAGCCAAACAAAGACTGGATTGGCTTTGTTACATAGTAACCAGGAAGTGATGACCTGACATCACTTCCGGTTTACTCAGAACTAAAAAAAAAAGCATTTAAATCACACTGATCTTGGTGTGAATAAATGCTTTTAAGGGCAGAGCAGAAATCTGGGGTCTTACTGACCCCAGATCTCTCCATAAAGAGTACCTGTCACATGCCTATTGCTGTCACAAGGGATGTTTACATTCTTTATGACAGAAATAAAAGTGATTAAAAAAAAAAAAAAGTGTAAAAAAAAATTAAAGTGCCCCGATGCTTGCTTATAATGGCAGACGCACTTGTCGGTCTCTCATGCATGCAAACAGCGACCATCCCACACATGTGAGGTATCAACACTAACGTCAGATCATGGGCAGTAACTCTATCACCAGTCCTCCTCTGTAAATCTAAAGTGGTAACCTGTAAAGGCTTTTAAAACATTGCTTGATTGTAAAAATTTACGCCATTTGTTGCCGGGCGTGTGCAATTTTAACGTGTAGCAGGTTTGGTATAAATTTAACGGACGTAACATCAGCCTTTATATTTTACCAAAAATTGAGTTATGTATTGTGATTTTTTTGCATTAAAATTCAAAAAAGTGTATTTCTTCCCAAACAAATTGTGTTTGAAAAACCACTGTACAAATAACGAGCGACATAAAAAGAAATTGCTAAATCCACCAATTTATTCTCTGGGGCCTCTGCTTTAAAAATATATAATGTTTGGAGATTCTAAGAAATTTTCTAGCAAGAAATACTGATTGTTACATGTAAACAAAAAGTGGCAGAAAAGGCCAGGTCTTCAAGTGGTTAATTTTCTAAGTGGATTAGATGTATGAAAGTTTTATACATAGATTGCTGGTATACGTCTGTAGAATTTCTCAATGAGTCAGTTTATTATGATGTATTGCACCTGTCTCTTTCATATTTCAGCTTGAAAAAAAGCATGGTTATTCAAAATGGTCTCTGCACAACTAAGATGTAAAAAAAAAAAAAAAGGGTGTTATATACAGGCACACACTAGCACTGTATAAAAGAAATATTGTAAGGTAAGACAGCTTTCAAAAATATATATTTTAGTTATTTTTATCAATTTACAAAAAGGCAAAAATGAGCAAACAGAAGACAAAACTAAATATCAATATTTAGTGGGTTTGACTACCCTTTAGCTTCAAACTATGTATCCAATGAGACTAAATATGAGCACTGATATAACCGGTATCTGGCCACTTTGTGTGTGCTGTGCAACAAAAAATGACCCCGCCCACAGCTCACTGGATTTGAAAACAAAATGCAAATCAGGGGTTCAGAGGACACCCAAAGCTCATCTCTATTCCTGGGGAAGGGAAGGGACATGCATGGTACCTTTGGGTCTAATGGATTATGTGATAGTGCTGGTGCCTGGTCTCTGCAGTACCATAACATGTGTGTGGGAAAGTCCTAGGTGCATAAAAAAGTGATATAGAGAAACAGGAATTCATGTCTACCAAAAGCTGAACCTGTCACATAAAGTGCAACTCATCTCTCCAACATCCTGCACCAATCCTCATAGACTTGTATGTGGTCTTCCTGGTTGTAATCACTGGAGAGAGCCACCAGTATTGTGAAGAGCTAAGCAAACACACAGGTGGGAAGGTTCTGAGTTTGATGGGTAAGTGCCCATTCCAAACTGAATGCCATGTGAAAAACATTGCTTCCTATGGTGCTTGGTCACATATGTCCAGTGCACTGGCAGTGCAGTTTTAAAAAAGTCATGTACGATTTCTGAGCAGTGCGGTCTGGTTCGGGTGCAGATTACAGGCTATTGACTTCTATGGGAATTGTTTCTAAACCGCATGTGTGTGAACAGGATAAGAGCCTGAGCTAATCCTGTCCTGAACCTGTCAGCTCTTAGTGTGGTAGTTTAAAGTAGAGCTAAAAGACATTTTTTTTAATTTTGGATAGAGTAAGGGAGAGTTATAACACGTCAGTTTTATTTTTTCACCAGTGCCAGGTTGTCACTTGGGCCCTCACTGAAAGATTCCTCTTCTGTTACTGTTATGGCGGCAAGAAAGAAAGCGAGAGCGCGCAAGAGAAATAGCGCGTGACTGACTCCATAATGGGGCACAGACAATAAAAACAAGTCAGGTATTCTAATCCTGCATTCCCGAGCAGGGCTATGTGCTTCCTTAGACACACACACAGCATGGCTCAGCCACTCCTCCTGCTCCCTCATTGCTAGATTTGAATGACAGCAGCAGGAGGAGGAGCCTATGGCTACCACTGCTTTCAGAGTGTCCTGTGACAACAGGAATAGAGACCTGTGCAGGAGCAGTAAGAGGTGTCAGGTAAGTGTTGAGGAATGGGAGTAGAATAGGTAATCAGGTAATGTGGTGTTTTTTTTTTACCTTAAAGTGATTCTAAAGGCTGAAGGTTTTATTTTTACCTCAACGCATTCTCATTAAGGTTAAAAAAAAACAAAAAAACCTGAGTGCAGCTCCCCAGGCCCCCCCCCCCCAGACTTTCCTGAGCCAGATCTCAATCCAGCACTTTTTGTATGAGAACAGTGGCTCTCTCCCTCCTTGTAGGCTCAGAGACAGCAATGGGAGCCATTGTCTCCCACTGCTGTCAATCACAGCTAGTAAGGAGGGAGCAGGGCGTGGGGCTAAGCAGTGCTTTGTGTGTCTATGGCTCAGGAACAAGCCCACATAAGTGCCCCCATAGCAAGCAGTTTGCTATGGTGGGTACTTGGCAGGGGGACAGCCAGGATTGGCAGCAGAGGACACAAGGAGGATCAGAGCTGCTCTATGCATAACCTTTGCACAGCGCAGGCAAATATAACTTTTGTTTTTAATTTAATGAAACAAAAAAACCCACACAAGTTAGGGGTTTGCAATCTCTTTAATGCAGGGCACTCAAAACCACTTCCTGACCAATGTGTATATATATTCCCTTGTCAGGAAGTGGTTAATTTCATAGTTACTTAACCGGTTGCCGGACAGACACAGTACATATACTGCGGCAGGTCGGCACCTCTGCACAAAATCATGTATATATATACGTGATTTTGCATGTCGGGTATGGGGCGCGCAACCACCCTACCCGCGTCGCCGATCGCGGGTGTCATTCACCGGGTCCCGGCCGGTCATTACCATCCGGGTCCTGGCGATTGCCAGCAAACAGTGACACAGACCACAGCTGCACTGTTTTCAATGCAACTCTGCTCCCTGTCAGTTTCCAGCACACTCTTGTGGAGACCAGAGCTTAGATTTCCGGAACAGCTTGTTCCTGTGAAGAACATACCCCTGCCCACTAGTAAAACACTCCCCTCGCACAAACCCCTTCCTCCCCAGTGCCATTAGTACAGTGTCTTTTTTTTTTTTTTGCACTGATTATTATTTCAGGTACTTATATAGCGCTGTCAATTTACTCAGTGCTTTACATATATATTGTACATTCACATCAGTCCCTAACCCTCAATGGGCGTACAATCTAAGATCCCTAACTCACATTCATACATACACATACTAGGGCCAATTTTCAGTTAACCTCTTGGCACCTCCCGGCCCTTTGAAGGGTTTCAGAAGCTGGGAGGCGGGGCTTTAGGGTAATGTGACCGCCGTGATTCGCCGTGTAAGTGTATGTCAGTGCTGGTTTTTAAATGCAATTGCCGTCTTTTTTTTTCTTCACTATAGCTCATAACATTAGCTGTCAGTTTCCAGAGCTAAAGGATACTTTGTATATTTTAAGAAACTGAAAGGAAACATTGTATCTTTTAACTTGGGTAAATAAACTAAAAAACTTTCTCTCTTTTAGCTGGAGGGGGAGAGTGACTGCTGAGTTTCTGAACTACTGTATAGTGAAGAAAAAAAAAAAAAAAAAAACTGTAATTACATATAAAAACTGGCACCTGACAGCTAAGTGAATTGCCTGCAATTAAATTTTTTTTTTTCTAATTACCAGCAATACTTTTACATTCATGTCAGTGGGGAACCCCGCTGACAGCTGAAACATTAGCAAATGGTTGTCACTACTAAAATACAGCATGAGTTAATAAAATAACTCATGCGGTAATTTAGTAGCGTTCACTGCTTTCCTGACTTTTGGAATGGATTAATTGGTTTTCAATATATTCCTATGAGAAACTGTTCGGTTTACGAATTTTTCGCTATATGAAATGTCCTGCAGAACTAATTAAATTCGTAAACCGAGGTACTGGTTCCTCACTGGAATTTGCATGGTTATACCAGGATGATGCCTACAGCTGCAGGCATCATCCTGGTATCGTTTTCTTCAGCCAGCGATCGGCTTTCATGTAAAAGCAATCCTAGTGGCTAATTAGCTGCAGGATTGCTTTTACAAGCAGCGGGAGACGATGCCCCATGCCCAACTGTCTTCCACGGCGTTCTCAGGCAGTCCCATGCCATCGGGGCAACCTGAGAATACAGCCGGTGTTTCTGCTAGCTGACCATAGAGCTGATTGGAGACCAGAATGATGCCAATCATCTCTGTAGCCTAAGAAATCGGAAGCTACGAGCATTTCATCACTTCAGTTTCACTAGACCTCCTCTGTAAATCTAAAATGGTAGCTTGTAAAGGCTTTTAAAACGTTGCCTATGGATATTCAAAACGTATGCAGTTTGTCGCCATTGCACGAGGCATGCGCAGCTTTAAAGCATGTCATGTTTGGTATCTATTTACTCGGCATACCATCATCTTTTATATTTTACCAAATAATTGGCCAATAGTTAGTGTTTTTGTGCATTTAAAAAAAATTAACTTTTAAAAAATTGCAGCACCCACCATTTTATTCACTAGCATGTTTGCTTTAAAAAATATATATGTTTGGGGTTTAAATTAATTTCTGAGCAAAAAATACAGATTTTTTTTCATGTGAACAAAAATTGTCAGAAAAGGCTTGGTCTTCAGGTGGTTAGAAGAGTGAGTGATGTGTGGCATAAACTTCTAATGATGGTCATAAAATGCCCCCCCCCCCCAAAACGACCCCTTTCTGGAAAGTAGACACCCCAAACTATTTGTTGAGAGGCATGTTGAATCAATAGAAGAATTTATTTTTTTACCACAAATTTCTGGAAAATGACAAACAAAATTTTTATTTATTTATTTTTTTACACAAAATTGTCACTTAAATGATTTATTGCTCACGCGTGCCATGGGTATATGTGGAACTACTCCCCAAAATACATTCTGCTACTTCTCCCGAATGTGGGCAGTCTAGCCAAGTACAGGACCCCAAAATCCAATAAGCACCATCAGGCTTTTAAAGGGCTTTATTTCCTCATTACACTTCCTGACTACCTATCACAGTTTCGGAGGCCCTGAAATGCCAGGATAGCACCAAATGCCCCAAAATGACCACTTTTTGGAAAGTAGACACCCCAAGGAATTTGATCAGAAGCATGGTAAGTATTTTGCAGATCACCATGCCTCTTTTTAAATTCCTTGGGGTGTCTACTTTCCAAAAAGGGTTAATTTGGAGGGGGGGGGGGGGGATGGTGCTATCCTTGCATTTCAGGGCCTTCGAAACTGTGATAGGCAGTGAGGAAGTGAAATGAGGAAATTATGCACCTAAAGGCTTTCAAAGTGGTCATTGGATTTCAGGCTCCTGTATGTGGCTAGGCTCCCAAAAAGTCTCACACATATGGTATCCCCATACTTGGTAGAAGTAGCAGAATGTATTTTGGGGTGTAATTCTACATATACCCATGGCTTGTGTGAGAAATATATAATTTAAATGACAACTTTGTGTAAAAAAAAAAAAAAAAAAAAATGTTTTTGACATTTTCCAGAAACTTGTGGAAAAAAAATAAATCTTCCATGGACTCAATATGCCTCTCAGCTGATAGCTTAGGGTGTCTACTTTTCGAAAAGGGGTCATTTGGGGGTGTTTGTACTATCCTGGTATTTTAGCACCTCAAAAAATGTGATGGGCAGTCAGAAAGTAAAAGCTGTTTAAATTCCATTATCTATATAGTTTGTAGATCCTATAACTTTCACACAAAGCAATAAATATACACTTATTGGGATTGTTTTTTAACAAAAAACATGTAGCACAATACTTTTTGGCCTAAATTTATGATGAAATTTTCATTTTTTTGGATATTTTTTATAACAGAAATGAGAAAATATGTTTTTTCAAAAACATTTTTTTTTCTCAAAACGTTTTTGTTTATAGCGCCAAAAAAAAAAAAGCACACAGATGATAAAATACCACCAACAGAAAGCTCTATTTGTGTGAAAAAATGTCATTTATGTACCGTATTGCATGACCGCGCAATTGTCAGTTAAACTAGTGCAGTGCTGTATAGCAAAAAATGGCGTAAATTGCAATATCTATACCATAGTTTGTAGACACTATAACTTTCACACAAAGCAATCAATATACACTTATTGGGATTTTTTACCAAAAACATGTAGCAGAATACATTTTGGACTAAATTTATAACTAAATCTGTGTTTACTATATATTTTTTACAGCCGAAAGTAAAAAATATTGTTTTTCTTCAAAATTTTCAGTCTTTTTTTGTTTATAGCGCCAAAAATAAAAAGCGCACAGGTGATCAAATACCACAAAAAAAAAAAACATTCTATTTGTGTGAAAAAAAGGCCGTAAATTTCACTTGGGTACAGCATTGCATGACCATGCAATTATCAGTTGAATTAGTGAAGCGCCGAGTAGCAAAAATAGGCCTGGTCATTAAGGGGGGTAAATCCTCTAGAAGGCAAGTGAATAATTAGTCCAGTTGAAAAAAACAAAACAAAAAAAACATATCCATCTAGCTCAACTATTATCAGGCTCATGGATGCTGAGCGACACCTCCCACGCCTCCTGTTTCCGGACTCTCCTGTCCCACCATGGATCCTGGGGCCACTGTGGGCAGTCATGCCAGCTGACCATACAGATATGAAGGAACCTCTGTTCCTCGAATGCCTCTATGGTGTGTGAAACCAAAGAGACAAGGATTTAGTCATGTCCGGTTTCGGCTGCTTGTTTACTAGTCGTTACTGGCTAGTAGAGCAGCCAACTGAATAGATCTTAGTTTGATTGTCTGCTTTAGAGGGCAGAGGAGAGATGTGGGGTCTAACAGGCCTCAGATCTCTCAGTAGAGTACTTGTCACTCCTTATGCTATCATAAAGGAATTAACCACTTCCGGACAGCCCTATAGCAGAAATACTGCTACAGGGTGTCGCAAACGTGCGCACCAGAGACTGACGCAGTCCTCCATTTTGTTAAGAGTTCTCCATGTCCCCCCCCTCATTCTCCCCGCCTCTCTGTTCAGCCACAGTGACAACTGCTTGTGAGTCACTGGCAGGCTAGAGCCAGCAGGGAGCCCAGAGCTATAAAACACCTCTCTGAGCTGGGGCCTCGCTGTCCAAAGAACCTGTAAAATGTAACACCTCGTATAAGATAAGGCAAGCTTTCCCGGAGTTCAAGACATTCCAAGGAAGGCGGGACCAGCTAACACTTTTAACAAATCCTTTTTTTCCCTATGTCTCATATCTTGGAATATGAGAGACTTACATAAAAACCAGATATATCGTCAGATTGGCTAAGAGAAGACGAACAATTTGATGAGTCACTCGCCTTGTCTTGAATACATAGGAAAGCCGAAAAATAGATCTCGTGAACCGTTCAGTGTATAATTTCATAATTCAAATCTATTCAATCCTCAGACGTGTCTGCATAATAATCTACCCGCAGGTGGAATGTCACTTGTGCAGATGGAAAGTTATGGGCCAAAATATGAGTTAAAAGAGATTTTAGCTCTAGTTTAGGTCTACGCCCAGACGACCCCTCCCTAAATGGGGTATTAGTCCTTGTCTTCAGAGACACCCCCTGCTGGGGGGCTAGGCCTAAGAGAGTTAGGTTGAAGACGTCTCCCATTTTTACATCAGTACCACCTGGGAAGACCCGTGCCCTTCTGCTCTGAAACTTGAATCTGCTAACCCAGGACTTTGGCAAGTACCTTAACCCTTTATCCTCCTTTCTATCATCTCTTTGCTGTGCTATTGTTCCCTGTATATATATATATATATATATATATATATATATATATATATATGTTACACCTTTTTTCTGTAAATATTTTTTTGCACCGTTTGACCTTTTAGTAATAAATCTTTCCTTCTGAAAGTGTTGAACTGTTTCTATATCTCTGTATTGCAATTTACGAATTCCTGCCTCTAAAGAGAACGCTACTGTGTTTGTTTAACCCTCTGTATGACCGTGTTATACAGATGATTACCTCAACCATTATAGTGTTATAACTGATATCGTTGAGTTTCCTCTTTCTCTGTACAAAAGGGAGGTGGTGGCAGTGTGAAGGGTTAATTGCGTAATTAACCTGACCCAGTAACAATCGCTCAGGCTGCTGGTACATCGATTGTGGTCCATTAGCTGGAAAATCGTTGTCCAGGGTGCAGCTGGGTGTGGCATTGTTAGGTACGTGACATCACGGTTTTAGATCGGCTAGTCCTTCGGTCACGAGTTGGTGAGAAGGGCTAGGGTCTGACGCTGCGATCGTGACACAAGGCAGCACGGGTGTGCAAAATCACAAGTATATACAGGATTTTGCATTTTCGGGTAGGGCACGTGCACATGCGTGCCCTACCCGCACCACCATTTGCGGATGCCAATCACTGGGTCCCAGACAGAGGATCTCCGACGGGGAGAACTGTTTTGTTTACTAACAGTTCTTCTCCCTGTCAGCTCGGGCACACTGCTCTAGATGTCTGTACACAGCACAGCCATCCAAAGCAGTGTGCTTAAAAGAAGCACGCAGACAAGGCCCCCTAGTAAAACACTCCCAGCACACAGTTAACCCTTTGATCACCCCTCATATTAACCCCTTCCTGCCCAGTGCCATTAGTAGTTTTTTTTTTTTTTTTTTTGCACGGATCACTGTACTGATGTCACTGGGGATGTCAGTGGCACCAGTTGAGAAAGCTCAATTTGTGGGAAAAAAAGGAGGTAAATTTAATTTGGGTGCAGCGTTACATGACCACGCAATTGTCAGTTAAAGTAACGCAGTGCCATAATTTAAAAAATGGACTGGTCAGGAAGGGGGGTAAATACTCAGGAGGGCAAGTGGTCAAAGTAGAACTATAGGCAAAAAACTTTGTATGGAGTAATGAAGTGTTATAACCCATCAATGGTATTTTCCCCCATCTGTGTCTCATCAGGAAGGGGGGAGGGGGTTCCCCTTCACGTCCCATAGCCAAACCAGCAAGTGAGAGGAAATCCCTACAAATGAAGGGCGTCCCTTGGGCCCCCAGAACTTGTGTTCCCAATGGACAACTTCCCCTCTATCACAGTTCTGAGGACAACCAGAAAAGTGCGATTTTCTTTTACTGATAATAGTAAAACAGGACAGAGAGGAAGAATCTCCCTAATGGGGACACAGGCAGCAATACAAACTGACGGGCGTTCTAATCCACCTCCACTCTATACAAAACTGAAAAATATCGATAATTTAGACCAACGACAGCCAGGCAGCCCTGCCTTTCCTGTAAGCTATCTGGCTCTCTGTAGTTGGGTCTGTGAGGTGTGCCGCCCTCCAGCGGTGGCTCTATCTGCACATTCATCATTCCACATGCGGAGGTCACAGTATGTGGAAGAGCAGAGCTGCAGTCCGCCGATCACACAGGCTGCCAGAACTTGTAGTTCCTCAACTACTTCTCGTCCCCACCCCCGAGCCGTTTCTATAGCCAGACATGTCTTCATAACACAGCCACTTAGTAATAACTACACAAAATTAACGCACCTTTTACGACTGACCTGACTCCCTTCCCGCCAAGCCCCTGCACGACACGAAGATCTACTTCCGGGGTGTGACATGGGAAAACCCTGTTCACGTCCGGTACAAAGAGAATGCGGAAGTTGGCTGTACCCACGTGAGTATCGTTCTGTGGGCAGCCATGTTCATCGCTCCTGTCATTAGAAGCGGGTGTGAAGTCACCGGAAGACTCCAATCTCGTTAAGGGGCGGCCATCTTTGTACTCCAGAGACCAAGACAGAGCTGGACGGAGCTGTGGCCTGAGACTGGCAGGTATTAGTCAGTTCAGAGCACGTTGATCCCTTTCATTGTTATGTGACATAGAATAATATATAGTAGGTTCCCTTTCTTTTTAATTTATTTACATGGCTTATTACATGATCATAAATGTGATAAAAGTTGTATTTAAGTAATCATAACTTACAGTAAACATGTTGTGTTATGAGAAGTACAGGGACAGCCATAGTTTACTTCTTTTTTAGAATGCTGGATATTAAACACAAAACGAAAAATGCAATGTATTGCAGCTTACCAATCAATAGATGTGGTGGCTGCATTAGTTTTCTTTATTTAGGCTCCCCCCCCCTCTGTTTTCACTTGATCTGGTCAGTAACACACCTCCTGTATTAAAGGGCCTCCACTCTGGATGAAGGAGCACAGGGGGCACCTTTGGACTGCAGCATTGTCATTCTGGGGGAGAGGGGAGTGTTAGATGTACTAGCAGACTGAAATACGCTAACAAATTGAAGCCAAACTCCAGCTGACACTTTAAAAATAGTTACAAAAGCAGTTTTTTTCCTTTTGGGATAATGGTGTTACATAAATTAAAGCTGATCATTGTAAGGACCCCTGTCAGTGTTTGAATGATTAATCCCATCCCTTTAAACTCCAGTCTTTTTTTACTGGGAACGTGGGGGGGACGGAGGTCCAGCACTGAATGTATGTAATGGCAAGGGGTGGTGCTGAAGTGTGTTGGAGGATCTATTGCTTATGGCTGCTTAGGATCTATTGTCACTGAAGGGGATCTATTTTTGTGTGGAGGTCTGTTGTTGCTGATAGGGTTCTATTGTTGATGGGGGTCAATTGTTGGGAGGGATCTACTGTTTGAGGGAGGAGTCTATTGTCGATTGTTGCTGGCTGCTGGAGAGCCTATTGATGCTGACTGCTGGGATATCTGTTTGTAGCTGCTGATTGTTTATCATTATTGGGGTGGTATATTGTTTTGGGGGTCTATTGTTGCTGCAGGAATCTATTGTTGCGGGGTCTGTTGTTGCTGGCTGCTGGAGAGTCTATTGATGCTGGCTGCTGGGAGATCAGTTGTAGCTGCTGATTGTCTATCATTATTGGTATTTTGTTTTGGGGGTCCATTGTTGCTGTGGGGTCTATTGTTACTGGCTGCGGGGGGATCTATTTTTCTGCTTTTCTTGTTAGCATCAACAAATTCCATACAAATTATTAACACCACAAAATTATATTTGGCTCTGTATTCTCTAAAAGGAACTGCACTGGGAGGAGGGTAGGGGGGTGGAGATAAGAAGTGACTTAGAAAGGGAGAGTTCCTGTACCTATTTATTGAGAAAAAAAGCCCTGTGTAAAGTGATACATCTGGAAGAGAGATTTGTTCTTTTGAAGAACAACAGACTCAGTGGCTGGATCACCAGATGAAAATTAAAGACAGAAAACTTAAAGTAAATTAATGCAGACATCACATCCAAGAATTGATAAGCTGCAGTACAATAGATATTTGCTTTTGGATTCAATACTGTTTGAACAATATGCTGATGTGGAGAGTCAAAGTAAGGGTTAATTCACACCAGCCTTTGTTCATAAATATGTGTGCATTGTGTATTCAGGGTAGGATGCATTATTACAATTCATCACAATGTTCACTTTAAAAAAAAAAAAAAAAAGAATGACACTTCTTTTAACACTATGCAGCACAGTGTTGTTACATAGCAAGGTTGAAAAAAGGCATACAGTGGATATAAAAAGTCTACACACTCCTGTTAAAATGTCAGGTTTCTGTGATATAATAAAATGAGACAAAGATAAATCATTTCAAGACTTTTAGGGGGAGGGGGAAATAAATATAAAAAAACTAAAATAATGTGGTTGCATAAGTGTGCACACCCTCTTATAACTGGGGATGTAGCTGTGTTCAGAATTAAGCAATCACATTCAAAATCATGTTAAATAGGAGTCAGTACACACCTGCCATAATTTAAAGTGCCTCTGATTAACCCCAAATAAAGTTCAGATGTTTTACTGGGGGTCTTTCTTGATGTTTTCCTAATCACATCCTACAGCAAAAGCCATGGTCTGCAGAGAGCTTCCAAAGCATCAAGCTTTAACAAGCATCTCCTTGTTAAAATGTATCAGTCAGGAGAAGGGTACAAAAGAATTTCCAAGGCATTAGAAATACCATGGAACACAGTGAAGACAGTCAAGTGGAGAAAATATGGAGAAACAGTGATATTACCAAGAACTGGATGTCCCTCCAAACTTAATGAAAAGACCAGAAGAAAATTGGTCTGGGATTCTGCCAAGAGGCCTACAGCAACATTAAAGGAGCTGCAGGAATATCTGGCAAGTACTGGCAGTGTGGTACCTGTGACAACAATCTCCCGTATTCTTCATATGTCTGGGCTATGGGTTACAGTGGCAAGACTGAAGCATTTTCTTATGAAGAAAAACATCCAAGCCCAACCTAAATTTTGCACAAACACATCTGAAGTCTCCAAAAAGCATGTGGGAAAATGTGTTCTGGTCTCATGAAACCAAGGTTGAACTTTTTGGCCATAATTCCAAAAGATATGTTTGGCGTAAAAACAACACTGTACATCACCAAAAGAACACCATATCCACAGTGAAGCATGGTGGTGGCCGCATCATGCTTTGGAGCTGTTTGTCTTCAGCTGGAACTGGGGACTTAGTCAAGGTAGAAGGAATTATGAACAGTTCCAAATGCCAGTCAATATTGGCACAAAACCTTCAGGCTACTGCTAGAAAGCTGAACATGAAGAGCAACTTCATCTCTCAGCATGACAACGACCCAAAGCATATATCCAAATCAACAAAGGAATGGCTTCACCAGAAGAAGATTAAAGTTTTGGAATGGCCCAGACCTGAATCCGATCAAAAATCTGTGGGGTAATCTGAAGAGGGCTGTGTACAGGAGATGCCCTTGCAATCTGACAGATTTAAGAAAAATTAATAATAGCGCCTATGGTCAAAATTGTATAACTTACTAATAGTGTACCAGCTGCAAAAAACCACCATATATAAAGTGTACCAATTAATAAATAATTTGCGCTAGTAAATATATATAAATATATGTAAAGAAATCATCAAATCATAAGTCCAGAAAAATATATATATACCAATACCACAGAAAAATATATAAAAAACTTTTTAGGTGCAAAAAAACTTTTGTGCAAAAGGAGTGTGTCAATATAAAAAAAGTGTCTCAATATAAAAAAATTTCACCAAAAAACCTTGATAATATAATGGCAGATCATCCATAAAAATATCTTCAGAAACGGAAGCTCTCCAACACACCGATCCTCATCGATCGAAATAACAGGACGAAAAACTTTGTAGTTAATCGAAAATCCACTTCTCCAGTAGAAAAAGGACCACCTTCAAACGTATCCATGGGGGGAAATGCCAAGCACTCGAGAGAAACAGAAAGACTTCATGGTGCAATATTATAAAAACCAATTCCTTTATTAGATACTCATTGCACTTACTCAAGAGGTGTCCCGGCCGACACCAGCATCAACAGCAATCACATAAATCACATTATGTGATTGCTGTTGATGCTGTTGATGCTGGTGTCGGCCGGGACACCTCTTGAGTAAGTGCAATGAGTATCTAATAAAGGAATTGGTTTTTATAATATTGCACCATGAAGTCTTTCTGTTTCTCTCGAGTGCTTGGCATTTCCCCCCATGGATACGTTTGAAGGTGGTCCTTTTTCTACTGGAGAAGTGGATTTTCGATTAACTACAAAGTTTTTCGTCCTGTTATTTCGATCGATGAGGATCGGTGTGTTGGAGAGCTTCCGTTTCTGAAGATATTTTTATGGATGATCTGCCATTATATTATCAAGGTTTTTTGGTGAAATTTTTTTATATTGAGACACTTTTTTTATATTGAGACACTCCTTTTGCACAAAAGTTTTTTTGCACCTAAAAAGTTTTTTATATATTTTTCTGTGGTATTGGTATATATATATTTTTCTGGACTTATGATTTGATGATTTCTTTACATATATTTATATATATTTACTAGCGCAAATTATTTATTAATCTGACAGATTTGAAGTGTTTTTGCAAAGAAGAGTGAGCAAATATTGCCAAGTCAAGATGTGTCATGCTGATACTCATACCCAAAAAGACTGAATGCTGTAATAAAATCAAATGGTGCTTCAACAAAGTATTAGTTTAAGGATGTGCGCACTTATGCAACCATATTATTTTAGTTTTTTATTTTTACTTCCCTCCATCTTCACACACGAGGCCGGTTTAGAAGTGTCTTGAGACAGTGGTACCATTTGAGGGGTCCTTAAAGGCACAAGCGCAGGAACCTGACCATACCTGGAAGTGATTGCCCTGGCTGACCCGATGAGACGATTATGATCTCAAATGCATTTTGATAGCGCACTTCTGGTGAGTGTGCGCAAATCATATATTTCTCGTCTTTTCATCACAGCATTGATTATAAGGAACTGAACTCCTAGAATTCAGATCTGATATGACCTACAAGTCTACAATTTGGATTCATTCTTACTGATTGACCATTTATTGGTGGTAGAATACCACCGTTTGCACCTGGATAATATTGTACTTATATTGTAGTATTGCTTGACTCACAATGCTTTACAGATTCATAGAACAGCGCTGCACTATTTCTTGTATATTATCAGCAAAGGCAACTGTTTGTCTCCTTAGTTTTCAGATGGAGCACGCTTGTCTTGTATGATTGGGTTCTGTGCCATGACCTGCACTGCACTGTTTATTCACAATATTGGCCAGTAAAATATATTGAGTAGATGAGATCCCTGTGTGTATGCTGACACTATAAATAATACGTGCCCTCTTTTCTTAGGTTTAACCCACTGAAGCTTTGAAGACTGTGTGATTTTTTTCATGTCAGCAAAAGCTCTGTGTTTTACATGTCAGTCTGCTACTTCCAATTCTAAAATATGTCGAAAGCAACTAAACGAAAACATGTAGTAAAAGAGGTTCTACTGGAATATGTCCAGCCTACAGAGAATCAGCGCATAGTAAAGGTAAGTATAATTTGCATATTTTGTAACTTGTCTCAGCAGGTTCTGCCAATACTTTCCAACAAAAATCCCATAAAATGTATGTGTTTTATAAAATCGGAACTTCACTCTCTCAAACAATATTGACTGTTTTTAATCCTTATGCTGCTAAAAGTATATCATATTTACTTTTTTGTACATTTCTTTAGTTACTTCCTGGTTTCCAGGCCTAGGCTAATGATGGTACACATCACAGGAGTCTAAGGCAGGGGTGAAGTGGTTTTCTTAGCTAAGCACACCCTCCTGCTTGCATGCCTGAGCTAAGGGCAGATGGATAGCAGGAAGTAAATGCTACACGAATCATCTTCCCTTACTCAAGATTGCCACTTAAATGTTATTTTTTTAAATGTATTTTTAATAACAATCTTGTTATACTTACTTGCTCTGTTCAATAGTTTTGCACAGAGCAGCCCTGATCCACCTTTTCTCGGGTACCCTGCCAGCACTCCTGGCACCTCCCCCTGCCGCATGGCCACCATATCAGGCTGCTTGCTTGGCCTCATTAATTTATACAGAGGTTAGAAAATTAAAATTATATTTATAAAATTATACTGCTTTATTATAACATTACCCAAAATTAAAACCTACAGAAGCATCCTTGAATACTAAGGTAACAAACAGGGGCGGACTGACAACTCATGGGGCCCCCGGGCAATAAGGGATCATGGGGCCCCTGTGTCCTTGCCCAAACTCAAGCCTATGAAAAAGGTACCAGGGGCATCTCATAGGGGCCCTCTACTGACCCCGGGCCCTCGGGCAGTGCCCGAGTTTCCAAATGGTCAGTCCACTCCTGGTAACAAATAAATCTGCAGTACTGTATATCTTGTATCTTTTAGTACCTCTACACTGTGTGAAACTGATTTAGTTACCATTGTCATCTATATATTGCATCCTAGCATCATATTGTATTTATTAGTATGTATGCTGACACAAGATTACAGGCTTGACTAGCAATGCTCTCTATACATTTTAGGACATCTCTCTCTACTTCACAATATTGTCCTCTTACTTTCCCCAGCTTTCCATTCTGCTGCAAAGTTTATTCTTGCTACTACAAACTTTTATCTTTTCTCATCTTCAGTTTGCCCTGCTTCATACCTCTGCTTGATCAGTGTTCTCCTCTACCATTAAAGTGATTTGTAAAGGCTTACATTTTTTTAAATAGCAAACAAATATTGCACAGAGTGGCCCCGAACTTTTTATTCTGGGGTCCCCTTTTGGTGCTGTAGGCTCCTCCAATTCTCCAAGAGCCCCCATAGCAAGCCGCTTCCTATGTAGGCACTTGTGCAAGCTCGATCCCAAGCCAAGCTGTGTGTGTGTCCCGCCCCCTGCTCTCTACTCACAGGATTTGATTGACAGCTGCGGGAGACAGTGGTCCTGCTGCATCAGTACATCCTGTGAAAACGGGGAGAGAATAAAGCTGCAACAGAAGGGTACGGGGTTGGATCAAGTGAGAACTTGGGTAAGTATAAGGGCGAGGGTTGATACTGCTATTGGGACATTTTTTACCTTAATGCAGGGAATGCATTAACCACATGCCGCCCAGCCACTGTAGAAATACGTTCACAGGGCGCCACGGCTGGGCAAACCCACGGTTTAAAACCTGTGTTTTCAAAACAGGCAGGGGACGTGCGAGGCGCGCCACCACCCTACCTGTCCCGCCGATCACGACCGCAGATGTCAGTCGCCGGGTCACAGCCGGTCGTTACCGGCTGTGTCCCGCCAATTAGTGGCAATCACTGACAGAGAGCAGGGCTGCAGTAGCTCTGCTCTTTGTCAGTTCCCTGACAGCTCCTGACAGGCTGATAGGGAGAGAAGAGTTTATCTCTCCTGATCAGCATTTCCCTGTGCAGTACACACCCCCGCCCCCTAATAAAACACTCCCCTCACACAGTTAACCCTTTCACTGAATAATAAAGTTAACCCCTTCCTACCCAGTGCCATTAGTACAGTGTCAGTGTTTTTTTTTTTGCACTGATCACTGTCTTGGTGTCACTGGGGATGTCAGTGACCCCAAGTCAGTTCCCCCCCCAGTGTCAGAATGTCCGCCACAGTCCTGCCATAAGTCGCTGATCACTGCCATAAGTCGCTGATTGCTGCCATTATTAGTATAAAAAAGAATAAAAAATTCCAGTATCTTTCCCGCCATTTGTAAACGCTATAACTTTCACGTAAACCAATTAATTTACACGTATTGGGTTTTTTTTTTAGCAGAGACATGTCGCAGAATGCATTTTGGCAGAAATTTATGACTAAATTTGATTTTTAAATTTTTTTTTTTACTGGACGTGTTTTAGAGCAAAAAGTCCAAAATATTGTTTTTTTTCCTCAAAATTGTCAGCCTTTTTTTTTTTTTTTTTTATAGTGTAAAAAATAAAAAACGCACAGGCGATCAAATACCACCGAAAGAAAGCTCAATTTGTGGGAAAAAAAGGATGTAAATTTCATTTATCTACCGTATTGCATGACTGCGTTAAACTACCGCAGCGCTGTATAGCAAAAGCATAAATTGCAGTATCTATACCAGGGGTGGGCAAACTTTTTTTGACTTGAGGGCCGCAATGGGTTCATATATTAGACCCGGGGGCTGGACCAAGAGTAGATGAATGATGTGTATGTGTCATCCATAGTAAGTATAGTAATATTCCCCCATAGTAAGCATAGTAATTCATCCCCCATATAGTAATTCATCCCCCATATAGTGATTCATCCCCCCTATAGTAATTCATCCCCCCTATAGTAATTCATCCCCCATATAGTAATTCATTCCCCATTTTAATTCATCCCCCATATTAAGTCCCCAAGTCCCCCCTGTGTCAATTCACTTACCTTTGCTCCGCGCGTTCCTCTCGCCGTGTTCCTGCGCCGTTCCGGTGTAGCATGAAAATCTGTCTCCTGTGAGGATCTGTCCCCCTCGACGTATCTGCGCATGTGCCAGTTTCAGGCATTCGCAGCCGATCGGCGATCTCCGGCACATGCGCAGATACGTCGAGGGGGACAGATCATCATAGGAGACAGATTTTCATGCTACACCGGTCTTCAGGGCGGACTGTGAGAGGAGCCTAGCGGGAGCCTAGCTTCGCGGGCCGGATTAAAAGGTCCACCGGGCCGTAGTTTGCCCATTGCTGATCTATACCATAGTTTGTAGACACTATAACTTTCACACAACGCAATCGATATACACTTATTGGGATTTTTTTACCAAAAACATGTAGCAGAATACATTTTGGCCTAAATTTATAACTAAGTTTGAGTTTACTATATATATTTTTTATAGCTGAAAGTAAAAAATATTGTTTTTCTTCAAAATTTTTGGTATTTTTTTGTTTATAGCGTGAAAAATAAAAAGCACACAGGTGATCAAATACCACCGAAAGAAATCTCTATTTGTGTGAAAAAAAGGATGTAAATTTTCGTTTGGGTGCAGCATTGCATGACCGCGCAATTATCAGTTGAATTAGTGCAGCGCCGAGTAGCAAAAAGAGGCCTGGTCATTAAGGGGGGTAAATCCTCAGGAGGGCAAGTGGTTAATGTAAAAATGTCTTGGCTTTAAAACCACTTTAACCTTGTTTCCTACCTCTCTTGTTTATTTCCCTTCCTATTTGCCTTCTACCTCCCTCTCTAATGCTTCATGGATAAAGCTTCATTTTTCTGGTAAATGCACCTGGCACTTACCTTTCCCTCTGTGCATTCATATTGTTACCCTATTTTTATTTTTAATTTTTTTACCCTGTGGCCAGGCCTAGTTTGTTCCTGTACCTTTCATGTACACCATTGGGATGTTTTTCATGGAACTGGAAATCCTAGCTCTGAGAAAAAGATGTACTCTGAAGCCCCTTTTACATGGGTGACATCCGTTCAGTCACATTTTTTTCAAAGAAAAAACTAATTTTTACACCAGTGTTTGTTTCAGTTTACATCAGTTTTCATTGCAGTTCAGTTTGCATCAGTCTACATCCGTTTTTTGTATCTGTTTTTTTTAAGTTGTTGCAGAAACCAAACAGAGGTAACAGTTGTATAAACAAACGTTTCTTGCCTTGACCCAAACAGACGGCATCCATTTACTTCCCTTCTGTTTCAATGGATCTGGACGTTGGCTGTTCTGTTTAAAAAAAAAAAACAGAACTGAATGGACACGGTTATAAATGGATGATCATCATTTACGTTCCCTCTCAGCTTTTTTTCTCTGATATCTAACTCCTATTTCCCAAGTTGTCATCCAGGATGGCCCACTAGATGTAGAGCTCCTCTCACGGGACAGGAAACACGTTACCCCCCCCACAGATTAACGACTTCCAGACACTTTTACCCCCTTCCTGTCCAGGCCAATTTTCAGCTGTTAGCGCCATCACACTTTGAATGACAACTGCGCGGGCATGCAACACTGTACCCATATGAATATTTTTGCATTTTTTTGAGACAAATAAAGCTTTATTTTGGTGGTATTTATTCACCACTGGGATTTTTTTTTTTTTTTTGCTATATAAATTAAAAAGTCCAAAAATTTAGAAAAATAAAATTTTGCAAATAAATATTTCATCATAAATCTTGGCCAAAATGTATTCAATTATTATTTTAGTAAAAATAAAATAACCCAAATTAGTTTATAGCCAAAAATTATAATTTTTAAAATTTTTTACATTTTTATTTTATTTTTTTTATATTTGTTTTTTTACATACTGTCACTGTACTGCTTGTGGGGGTGATGAAGATTTTTATTTTTTTTTTAACACATTGCTTTTGCACCCATAAAGGCTGTAAAAGCACTAATTTCTCCTTCTCTCTGGCTGCATTCTTGCAGCCATTGAGAAATACTGTGTGAGCTGTGATTGGTCACAGCTTGTTACATGGTACAAGGCAGTTGTGAATAGCCTTGTACCATGTGACCTCTGTGATCATTCACAGATTTCACACATAAGCAATGATGTCAGAAGTGACATCTTGCTTACTACTCTGTATGTGATCACTGATTGGCCAATCAGTGATCACATGATCGGGACCTCGCACAGAGGTCCCGTATGATGGTTGGTGTTCCACTGTGTCCGGAGGACACAGCAGGCACCAGATCGTGGTGCTGCGTGCTCCCAGGGAGCGGGGAGGCCGTTTATAAACGGCCACCTGCCCCTGCACTGCCACTGTCCGGCCGTTTATATACAACGGCCGAATGGGAAGTGGTTAAAAGGCGGTCCTCGAGGCCCTAGCTTCAGTTCTTAGTGTTTCCTCTGGACGGGGGGTAACATGTTTCCTGGAACCCCTGGAAAAGTTCTCCCTGGGGCTGACTGGAAGCTCTGTCGGGAGGTGATTTACCCTGGAATCCTTGTCTTCTGGCCTGGCAGCATTCCCCTTCATGTGATGGTAATGGGGGAAGAAAGCTGTTGCATTGGGCATACCTTTGCCATGTTTCCCCAGGCTGGAGGTGGAATGGGGCCGCAATCGCTAGTACCGTAAGGCTCTGTGGATTTGGCCTCGTCTTCCTCCATGTGGCGGGGGGGGGCCTTCTGCGCTTCACACTGGCCCCGGATGTGAGGTGACATCACTTCCAGGAGGCAAGTGACATCATCGCCTGCCGCCGGGGAATGCCGGTTCCGTTCCCCATTTACAGGCGCAAGGGGGACTGTGAAGGACGGCTGGTTCCATGGATCCTCCTGCGGCTCCTGCTCTGGCGGTCGACTCCAGGAATACATGCACCAGCTCCTCACAGGTATTTATGGTGGGAAGGGCTCCCAGTTGTATACCTGTGTGGTTTTTCTTTATCTATTAGGTTCAGCTCCTGGGGTGTGGGCTGTGTGCTGGCAGTGCACTGTTACTTCTAGAAGAGGGCTAGAGCATGAGGGTCTCTTGTTTTCTGTCATTATTTACAGACTAAAACTCAGGACAAAGGTCCAGACCCTGGCTCCAAGAAGAATATATGTGCTGTTTGTGCGGCCAAACTGGGATCTGCTTGGAGCAAGCTCTTATGCCGCCCTTGCATTAATAGTCTGGTTAAAGAAGACTACTTCAGCTTGTGTAAAATTGCTGTCTCTGCCAAAAAAACTTGTAACTACGTTCAACTCCTTTAAAACCTTTTTGGAGGACTTTAAAAGTCCCGCCCCACCTCCGCAACCCCTGGGTGAGCCAGGCCTTTCCATAGCCAAGACCCCCTCACCCATAGACGTCAGAATGAAAGTACCAGAAAGGGTTACTGGGATACTTTCTTCAGCCTCATCGGGGAACGATGTGAAGGGGAGGAAGGAGAGGGTCTTCTAGGTACAAACTCTCCTTAGAAGAAGTGGATGAGTTGTTGAAGGCCATTTACGAGACTCTGGAAATAGAAGAAAAGGTCTAGCTCTCTAGACACGACTTAATGTATGAGGGTCTACAGAGCAAGAAGTGCAGGGTTTTTCCTGGTCATAAATCTCTAACTGAGGCTATTGAGTTGGATTGGAAGGAGCCAGTGAGCAAGCCTTTCTTTTCCAATAGTCTTCAAAGGAGGTTTCCCTTTGAGAAGGGTGTTGAGCACCCTAGGAATAAAAATCCTAGATTGAATGCAGCTTTGCCAAAGGCTTCAAAGAAATCCTCCCTGGCGTTCAAGGACATGGGAGTCCTTAGGGACCCTATGGATAAAAAGGGGGATGTCTTTCTTAAAAGGGCCTGGGAGTCTACAGTGAATAGTTTCATGCCAGCCCTTGCCTCTACCTGTGTAGCCAGTTATTTGGATTTTTGGCTATCCCAACTTAAAACCTGCTAAGTTGGAGGTACGTCTAGGGAGGAGATTTTAAGTTATTTCTCTATGCTTTTCCAGGAGTTGAGCTTTTTGGCCGATTCTTCTGCAGAGGCAGTAAAAATGGCCGCTAAATCTTCGGCTCTGGTGAATTTGTCTAGGACAAGGGTAGGCAACCTGCGGCTCTCCAGCTGTTGCAGGACTACAAGTTCCATCATGCCTCTGCAAGTTATAGCTGTAACTGTCAGTTTTGTAATGTTGCAATGCCTCATGGGAAATGTAGTTCCACAACAGCTAGAGAGCTGCAGGTTGCCTACCCCTGGTCTAGGAGGTCTCTTTGGCTGAAGACCTGATCTAGGGATTTGAACTCTAAGGCTCGTTTATGCACATTGCCTTTTTCAGGGGACAGTCTCTTTGGCCCTGGATTGCTAGAAGCTTTAGAGCGCACGGCGGATAAGAAAAAGGCTTTCCCAGAAAAGACACCAGGTTTCAGAATGTTTGTTTTTTCGTGGTCTGCAAGGCAGACCGCAGGTGGAACAATGTAAAGAGGCTAGACTGAATCAACATAGGTCTGGTCACAAGAATAGGGGCAGGGGAGGAATCCTGTTTAATCCTTCCCAACCCTCCCCCAAAACCCAGCGACTCCTTCCAGTGCGGGGAAGATTGGGGGCCTTCCTCCCAACCTGGGAATCCGTCTCCTCCAATCCTTTCATCCTTCACCTGATAGCTCAGGGTTAGAGGTTGGAGTTCGACTCATTGCCCCCTCAAAGATTTTTGGTGACAAATCTTCCCCTGGATCGAGAAAAGGCAAGGGCACTATGCCTGCAAATAGGAGAGATGGTGGATCAGAGAATCTTGGTTTCTGTCCCAGAAGGAGAAAGGGGTAGGGGTTTTTATTCTCACGTTTTTGTGGTGAATAACCCCCAAGGCAATTTCCGTCTTACTGAATTTACAACCTCAACAACAGATCGATAAAATTCGAGCACTTTCGTATGGATTCGATATTCTCGCTCAGGTTTATCCTACATCAGGGGTATTTTATGGTGTCCCTGGATCTGAAGGATGCTTATCTTCACATACCCATCCATGCCTCCTTTCAGAAGTACTTGAGAATGGCTGTCAATTTTGGGGACAAGGTTTAGCATCTTCAGTGCAGGGCACTCCCTTTCGATCTATCCTCTGCTCCGAAGTTTTTCTCCAAAGTCCAGGGAGGAGCTTTGGCTCCTCTGATGCTGAAAGGCGTACTGGTAGTGCTTTATTTAGATGACCTCCTGTTAGCTTCCCCTTCTGAGCAACAGTTGCGGAGGTATCTCAAGGTTATACAAACCACCTACAGTCGCTGGGCTGGATGATCAACTGGGAAAAATTGAATCTGATTCCATCTCTGTAACTAAAGTTCCTGGGGTACATAATAGATTTAAGGGTGCAAAAGATGTTTCTCTCCGCAGACAAGTAATACAAGGTCTTCTACCAAGTAGCCCATCTGCAATCGAATCTCCCTATCTCCCTGAAGAAGATCTTGACGGTTGTGGGTCTCATGACCGCATATTTTCCGGCAGTGGCTTGGACCCGATTTCACCAGAGATCTCTGCAGCACTTTCTGCTACAGACCTGGGATGGGACGAGGGGCACCCTTGTGAACAAGGTTCTCTGTCCTCAGAGGGTCAAGTAGTCCCTATGGTGGTGGAGAACAGAGATTTATTTTGCCAGAGGTCTAGATTGGATCTGGCCGAACTCCCTGAGGATGACGACAGATGCCAGCTTCTGGGGTTGGGGGGCGCACATACAGGACCGCCTGGCTCAGGGCCAGTGGTCAAAGACTAAGGCCAGTTTTTCCTCAAACCAAAGGGAGCTCTTGGCTGTGGAAAGGACTAGAATTTCAGGGTCAATTGAAAGGTCATTATCTGCAAATCATCTCGGACAACAGCACACAGTGGCTTATATCATTAAACAGGGAGGCACCAGAAGTCCATGATTACAGGCAATTGCGGAGAAGATATTGATTTGGGAAGAAGCCAACCTAGCCTCAATCTCAACATTACACTTAAAGGGCTCCCAGAATGTGTTAGCAGATTTCCTCAGCCATCAGGCAGTATGGCAGGAGGAATGGGCTCTCGCCAAGGAGGTTTTCTGTTGGCTCACAAGTATTTGGGGCCAATTGCAGATAGACCTTTTTGCCTCTCAAGCAAATGCAAAAGTTCCGAAATTTTTTTTTTTTTCCATTAATCCAGGGGACATGGTTGTAGCCATAGATGCTCTGGCAAATCCATGGCATTACAGTCTAGCTTATGCCTTCCCACCCATTAGGATGATTCTGGCAGTGTTGCAGAAATTTCAAATGGAGAAATTGGATCTCATTCTGATAGCTCTATATTAGCCGAAACGTTCTTGGTTTGCCCTCCTGAAATCTTTGGCAGTGAGTCTTCCAGTATTCCTTCCAAAGAGAAAAGACCTCTTATCCCAGGGTCCTGTGAATTGTCCAGGCTTGGACACATTAAACCTTTCAGCATGGTATCTAAGGATAATTTGTTAAAGCAAGAGGGTTTTTCAGATAAAGTGGTACAAACATTAGTTAACTGCCGAAAGCCGGATACAAGAGCTTTCTTTTCCAAGGTCTGGGAGAAATGTAATTCTTGGATAGTGGAACAAAAGAATTCTGAACCCTCCATTCAAACAATCCTGGATTTTTTCCAAGAGGGTGTAGACAAGGGTTGTTCTCCCTGCATCATTAAGGTGCAAGCAGCAACTTTAGGAGTTTTTCTCAGAGTTTCTCTCCTGGAAGATCCTATAATAGCGCGCTTCTTTAAATCAGTGGCCAGAATGAGACCGGTGCTGTTGTGGTCTTGTCCTTCCTGGGACCTTTTGCTAGTTTTACAAGTATTGACGTTTAGTCCGTTTGAACCTTTGGAGCAGGCATCCGTTAAACTAATTACTTGGAAGATGGTATTTTTGGTGGCCATTACCACGGCACATAGGATTAGTAAACGCCAATCTCTATCGATCAAAGAACCATTCCTTTCAATTTATGATGATAGGATAGTTCTCAGGATGGATCCTGTTTTTTTTACCTAAAGTAGTCACACCTTTTCATAGGTCTCAGGATATTGTTCTACCCTCCTTTTTGTACCTCCCCCTCCAATGAAAAAGAGAAGTTCAGTTTATTTGACGTTAGGAGATGTCTCTTACACTATTTGAGTTTGTCTACGCAATTCAGAAAGTCTGATGCTCTATTTGTCCTTTTTTCCGTCAAACAAAGAGGGTTTCAGGCTTCTAAGTCAACTATTGCCAGATAAATCAAGCAGGTCATTTCACTATCAGGTTAAGGGCCAGTCAGTACCTTTTCATTAATGCACATTCTACTAGGGCCCTGTCTAAGTCTTGGGCAAAGAGAGCTGGTGCCTCCCCGGATCAAATATGTAAGGCCAAAACTTGGTGAAGTTTCTCAACATTTGTCAGGCACTACCGTTTGGATCTCTTGAATAGTGAAGAGCAGGTTTTTTGGTGTAAGGTCTTCCAAGCAGTGGTCCCACCCTAAACTGGTAAGTTCTTGCTTATCTTGTGGGCTGTCCTGGAAGACGACTTGGGAAAACCAGAGTTACACTTACCAGTAACTCTATTTCCGGGAGTATTCCAGGACAGCTGGATTCCCACCCTTTGCATTTATGTTATGCTGTTCTTACAATATATTTTTCAGGTCTGTCCTTCAGTTCTTGTGGTTACTGAGACTAGGGCATGGAGGACCGTCTTTTAATCTGTGGAGGGTAACATGTTTTCTGTTCTGTGGGAGCAGCTCAACCGTCTCCTGGGCTGTCCTGGAAGACTCCCGGAAATAGTTACTGGTAAGTCTAACTCTGGTTTTCAATGTTTGAAATAGAGAATAATGGATGTTCAGATTTTTTTTTAGGGAGCTTATGCTTATAGGGGAAGTAAATTCTTGTCATTCGTATGTACATTTTCCTTACTTCCATTATCCGCCATGTTTGTGACGTGTCAGCTGCTGGTATCCTGTTCCAGCGTATATTTCTGCCCTTTCTGCTGTAGTATGACTGTAATTGTACACATGCGCGATACTTTTTTTTTTTTTTTCTTGCTGACAAGGCTTGATGTTTACACTGACTGTGACGTCATTTGATTTAAATGGATGCCGCAGAGTGCCAATTACATCGGCACAGCACACTGAGCATGCCTGTGAATCAGGGCAGAAAGATGCGTACGCGAATTACATCATACTTCTGACTCTAAATTACCACTGCACTACTTGTATGTGTTGCTGCCAGTTTATTTCAGTAGCAGGGTATAGTACCATGATAGCCATTGCAGAAACAAGAAAATACTGAGAACTGATGGCATTGGGTAATGCGACATTCCTAAATCAAAAGCATTTAAAATGTTTGGTGGGTGTAATATCTTATTAAAAACAAACTTTTTTGAAATCTTTTTTTTTCGCTTCACTTTTTTGTATATTATTTGCCACTGTAACTATTTTTGTGAATTGATGTCTGATCTGTTTCACTTTTTTTTAATGACAGGTTTTAGGCAGTCCTGGAAATAATCTCCATGAAGTAGAGACTGCAGAGGGCGAGAAGTTTTTAGCTAGCATGCCCACAAAATTCAGGAAGAACATTTGGATCAAGAGAGGTAATGAAATGTATAGCACTAGGCTACAAGATATTCGGTCTGTAGGTAACTGCATTGGTGCCCGGTACAGTGTATTATGCAGAACAGATAATAACTAATATACCTTTGCAACGCTCTGTGCTTATTTTGTCCTAAGGGCTGGTGTTCACATATGATTAAATAACCCGTTGGCAATTGTTACATTTGCATGGTTTCATTTCAGCTAAGGGCATAAATGTATACAGCAGCCATACATGGATTGAAATTAATCTGGTTCAATAGGGACCAGTCGAATTGTGATCCATGTGTGGCCCCTCTGGCTGTTGATTTACCGATCGACTTTTGTGTAAACACCCTGTCGGAATTTTCCTATTCGATCAGCACTGCAGTCTGCAACACTGATCAGTGTTTTCTGACAGTGGAGACATCTCCCTGCTGTCAGGATACAATAGCTCAATATCCTATAATATCCTCAGCGAGAGGATTTCCCATCCACCCTGAATGTGTGGATGGGAGAATCAAGTCAGTCCTTCTTCCTCTTCTTCTTTTTTTTTTTTTTTTTTTTTTCTTTTTTTCATTCTATTCACTGGTTGAACAAAAAAAACTGGCTCATCTATGGACTGTTTAAGTGGATGGCATTCTTCCTTACAGTGCTATCCTAGGTTTGATTCCAGCAAAGGACACCATCTGCATGGCATTTGTGCTTCCTATGTGCTTTATTTTTTTCCAACAATCCAAAGACATACTGGGAGTCAATTTCCCTGTTAAAAATGGCTGTCTGGTGTTCATGACTGTGGTAGTTAAATTAGTATGTAAGATATGTTTGTGGAAAGGAGAACATTCTGAATAATTCAATGTTATTTGTAAAGTCCCTTGGAAGCACTGTTGATGCTATGTGAATAAAGTGTTTTTGCTCACAAGTGACTAAAGGGGCAAAATATATTCAGATAGTTGCCAGCTGTGAGTCAAGTTGCAATCTTACATTTTATGAAGAAGTTAATTTATTTGTACTTGGCATACCAGGACATGTAATAAAGAGTCTTCTCTTCTAGGAGATTTTGTTATTGTCGATCCGATTGTTGAAGGAGAAAAGGTAAAAGCTGAGATATCCTTTATCATCTATAAGGATCATCAAAGACTACTAGAAAAAGAAGGCCTCTGGTAACAATGTTTTTTTTTTTTAATCTTTATTTTTGCAAAGGTATTGGGGTGCATTGTTGAAAGTGCTATTATGCTTGATCCACATTTGCAGTATTCTTCCTTGTTTTGGGACCAAATAGATCTCCTCTTTTAAAGGAGATATGTAATTTTCTAAAAGTGAATCTGTACTTGTCCATTGCAGGGCAAAGCACTAGGTTCAGTATTTCCAGCCCTGTGCCATGCTTTATACATAACCCAAACAACTTATTCTTGTAAAAAAAGAAAAAACCTCAGCGTCCAGGATTCTCTTATTCCACACACTATTCTCTGTGAGATGCTGCTGTACACAGGTGCAAAACCAAAAAACTTATATCAACTTATACCAGCGCAAAACCCACAAAACAATAAATTACATCACCCAACCCATAAATAATAATTACTAAATATCACAAACTTAAAATTCACTGTGACACAAAAATATATAAAAAATATTGAAATAATTTAAAAAATATTAAGTCCAGTGACAAAATCCAAAAAAACAGTCCCGTGAAAAAATAAATTATATTTTCATTGGATTCTTCCGTGCCAGTGATACCTCCACCGGTGCAAAAACAAACATCAACCGCACTCACCAGATAATGGTGAGTCAAACTCCTTTCAGGGATATTAAGGGCTCCTGGACCCTCTTTACTTTGTATATGACCTCCAAATCTTGCCTCCTCTAGGATATGGACACCTCCTCTGGTTACTCCTCTCACCGAATCCCCCAGAGAGAATCAGGAAGAAGAATAAAACCATAGTGTAATACCGTAATGATTTCCAATCTTAAAATAATTTTTCCAGACCACTCACATTTTAGCAGATAATAACCCGCATTTATTGAAGTAAAACGATCTTTCTTTCATAAAAACGATCTTTCTTTCGTATAAAGCGATTTCTGTATAGAGACCCCACAGCCAGATATACAGCAGGATAACAGACCTCAGATGCAGACTCATCCACTATGCAAAAGATGGCCCCTTGGAACGCACCGCTCGGCGTGCGTTCCACTCACCGGAAATGACGTCAGACGCCGGGAAAGGCAGCCGGAAATACGTCAACGCGTTTCGCCCCACCCACAGGGCGTTCTCAAGACCTTGAAAACCTTCTCAAGGTCTTGAGAACGCCCTGTGGGTGGGGCCCAACAGTAATATTAGCTTGTTGCTTGGTTTGAACAAAAAAACAGGCTCCCTTTTTAAAGTAAACTTCCAAGATTCAAACTTGACATTTTAAAGAGTACGTTACCTTAGTGAAAATCGCATGACATTGCTATCTCTAGATCCAGAGATATAAACAGTTGACATTTTATCTAAATCTAAACTTTTTGTTTTTTTTATGTTTGTTGCCTCTCACTTCCCTGTAGTATTGTAATATTATGGTTGGCCTCATTCATGAATACTAGGTAGGCCCAAGCACAGTGTTTACATGAAAGCCAATACTAGATATTGGGATTGTATGCAGAGACCATTCTTTTTAACTTCCAAGTGAATTAAGCCTAAATGTTGCTGTCAGTCATTTTTTTTTTTAAACCTCATGGTTACAATTTACTTAATTTTATATATATTATTTTTATTTTTAGGCCAGCTGCATTTAGTAAAGAAATAGAAAATTATGCCACAGACAAACAGAGGTGAGATATGTTGTTTTCATTGTAAAATATATTATTGGGGACATGTATGATGCTGATATATCGATTACTGGCAACCAGATGTCTTAGGAATATGCTGTTGGTGCCTTACATGTGATACTCATTTTTGATGTGGTGTTTTTTTGTTTTTTTTTGTGAAGGACTGTTTTGCTTGTCTTCTTAAAGTGATATTAAATAGAATAGTGTTAACTGCCATAATGCATTCACATAAATCCATATACAGCGGGGAAAATAATTATTTGATCCCCTGCAGATTTTGTAATATTTCCCACTTACAAAGAAATGAGGGGTCTATATCATTTAAAATACACCTATTTTAAAAATTAGAGACAGACTATCAACCAAAAATCCAAAAAAACATATGATACAAATGTTATAAAGTGAGTTGCAGTACAGTGAGTAAAATGTATTTGATCCCCTACCAACCAACAATAATTCTGGCTCCAACAGACTGGCTATGTTCTAATGCGGTACACAGATTAGTCCTGTCAATTTAAGAAGGCGCAAAGGATCAAATAAATTTCTCCACTATATATATCATGCCGCTGTAGTATTAATATTTGTTTTTAAGTCCTCTTATTCCTGCAGTGCTGTTGTGTGGTCAAATGATCTTACCCTGTTATTTGGCATGTGCAAGGGAAAGATCCTTGGAGGGGTTTCTATTATTAATTTATTTATTTCAGGTACTTATATAGTGCCGTCAGTTTACACAGCGCTTTACATATATATTATACGTTAGTCCGTAACCCTCAAGGGGCATACAATCTGTCCCTAACACACATTCATACATATACATACTAGGGCCAATTTTTTGACAGGATTCAATTATACTACAGGCATAGGGAGAACATGCAAACTCCAGGCAGGAGGTGCCATGGTTGGGATTCGAACCAATGACCCTAGTACTGCCAGGCAGAAGTACTAACCATTTAGCACTGTTCTGCCCACAATATTACTACAGTATGAGTCTGTTTGCAAAGTCCTGATTGGTGCTGCGCCAGTCACAGTCTAAAAATTGTTTCACAAGAGCAATTCGAATAAAATTCTAAATATCAAAAATCATCATTGAACATCAATGTGTACTTTTTTGTGCATTAATATAACATTAATAGGTGTAGTCAGAGATGATTGACACTAGCTTTCATTTGTTCAGACATCATCTGCATCCAAGGCTATTTTTTTTTTTTTTAACCACTTGCCTATGGGGCACTTTTACCCTTTTCCTGCCCAGGCCAAACGTCAGATTTCAGTGCTGTCGCACTTTGAATGACAGTTGCACGGTCATGTAACACTGTACCAAAACAAAATTCATTTTCTTCTTCCTTTTTTTTTTTTTTTTTTAGAGCTTTCTTCTTGTGGTATTTAATCACCATAGGGTTTTCTTTTTTTGCTAAACTAAAAAAGACTGAACATTTAGAAAAAAAAACAAAACTTTTTTTCTTAGTTTCTGTTATAAAAATGTGTAAATAAGTAATTTTTCTCCATCAATGATGTGCACTATTGAGGCTGCAGTGATGGGCACTGATAGGCGGCAGTGATGAGCAGTGACAGGCATCACTGGTGGGCATTGACAGGCATCACTGATGGGCACTGAAAGGCAGCACTCATATATGGCACTGATAGGCGGTACTGATGGGCACTCATAGGAGGCACTGATAGGTGGCACGGAAAGGCAGCTCTGATGGGCACTGATATGTGGCATTGATGTGCACTGGTAGGCACTGATATATGGCACTGATGGGCATGGACAGGTGGCATTGATGGGCACTGAGAGATGGCACTGATGGGGCTACACTGATCATCAGGGTACTGATAATCAGTGATAAATTAGAAAAGGGTAGAGGCTCATAAATATACTATATCACCAAACGTATACTTTCTGCCTAGTAACCAAAAAAACATGCATACAAAAAAAGAACCGTGAAAAGAGATTCACAAAAAAGTGGTTACATTATGGACAGAATGCGATACTCAAAGTAGTTCCAAAAAGTATGCTTTATTACACAATATAAATGTGGACAATTAAGGTAAATACCCTGATTCACCATCACCTCAGTATGAGATAATACAAGAACAGACCTAAAATCACATAAAAGCAACATCAAGACCGGTCTTAGTAGTAATGTGCTGCATATATAGTGACAAATACCTGTCTAATACATTTGCAGCACCAACACATTGGTTACACCACCAGGTAGGGGGTGTATAAAAAATTGTACCATATAGGTATAACATACTTGGCAATTATGGCTGATAACAGGCACCAAATGGAAATAACATTATTACCCATAAACCTTGCAGGCAATGTGGGTGGAAAATTGTAAACACATATTGGGATGCAGATGCCTCTATAATAACCAGATAAGGTATTGCAAAGATGATTGTTTAAGACAAGAGTAGGTGGTGAAAATATGTAGAATCACAGTGGACATGACCATATTGTATGGATACAGAGTCAGTGTACCCAGGTGTTTATTCTTTTAATTGAAGCACATGACCAGTTTTTTGCTAAGTAATTAGCTCTTTTTTCCATTGAGTACTATTGCCAATAATTGATTTGCATATTTGGGCGGCAACGAGCCCATTATAAATAGAGCACGAAAGGCAGATGTCTCATTGGTCCTGACGAAGCCGAGTGAGATACGCCCATCGGCGAAACGCGTTGACGTCATACGTCAGACACGTCACTTCCGGTCGCACGCATTGGCACCATACACGCTGGCCACGAGCGGTGCAAGGCTGCACAGGTACCAAGGGGGGAGTGGAGCCCGCCGGATAATAGTCCCGATGGTGGCGGCTGCCTCCAGGACTACGCCTGGTAATCCAGACGAAGGAAACTCTGAAAGAGTATCACTTATGGCTTGGGTGGTGAGTGAACCGTTGCACAGCAAAACGGAATAAGGCGCTTGTCCCCCATTGCATATATTTACCACCAGGAATACATATTGATTGTCCATTTGTCACCTATTTGTTACAGGATGGGGACAGTATGTTTCACTATCTAGGTGCAAGGCACCCTACATATATAACAAGATACGGAGGACCCAGCAGTTTTTATTTCATCAAAATTAAGGTGGTTAATAGCCCGCATGTCACGGTGAAGAAACCCCTTGGAGCAGGGCCCTGCCATCTCAGTTGCATTAAGGAAATCAACGGTGATTCTTCCATTTCTGACTCTGTATCCATACAATATGGACATGTCCACTGTGATTCTACATATTGTCACCACCTACTCTTGTCTTAAACAATCATCTTTGCAATACCTTATCTGGTTATAGAGGCATCCGCATCCCAATATGTCTTTACAATTTTCCACCCACATTGCCTGCAAGGTTTATGGGTAATAATGTTATTGCCATTTGGTGCCTGTTATCAGCCATAATTGCCAAGTATGTTATACCTACCTGGTGGTGTAACCAATGTGTTGGTGCTACAAATGTATTAGACAGGTATTTGTCACTATATATGCAGCACAATACTACTAAGACCGGTCTTGATGTTGCTTTTATGTAATTTTTAGGTCTGTTCTTGTATTATCTCATATTGAGGTGATGGTGAATCAGGGTATTTACCTTAATTGTCCATGTTTATATTGTGTAATAAAGTATACTTTTTGGAACCACTGTGAGTATCACATTCTGTCCATAATGTAACCACTTTTTTGTGAATCTCTTTTCATGGTTCTTTTTTTGTATACTGATAATCAGTGCCCTGATGATCAGTGTAGATATCCCCTCTGAGGAATGCTGCTTACCGGCTCTTCTCTCCTCATGCGCTGTCACCGTGAGGAGAGGACTGCCGATAACTGACATTTTCTTGTTTTCATGCGATCAGCTGTGATTCGGCACAACTGATCACATGACAGAGCCGACGTCATCGGCTCTTTACAGTGATCAGTGATGCTCTGTGTCCTAGGGACAAAACGCACCACCGATTGCTGTGCGCCCCAGGGGGCTCGCATACGCAGTTAGAGTGGGAAGATGTCCTATGACTACCTCCCAGAATGAGAGAACCGTCGCCCGTTCGTCATTTTCATATGGCGGACGGGAGGCGGTTAAAGATATTAGCATTTACATTTGATATATTTAATACAAATTTATATTAAAACTAAACTTTTTTTTTTGTGACATTCTTAGTGAATGTAATCAATCGGCATACTATAGTGCACCCCCATAGTATTTAGCAATAGAAGGACATGGAGAAGCGTGAGGGAGGTAGTGTCATTTACCACTGTGTATACGCCCACATGTGTGATGCTATAGTTATGTGGGCTGCACAGATAAGTAAAAGGAGGAAATGAAAGGCTTAGAAGGGAACCAAAGTACTCTGTGAGCATGCTCGGTAGAGGACACCAGCTGGTTAACACAATCTCAGCCTGCAATGGGGACACAAAGAAGATGGGAGGGACAGCTGAAGGCAGGATCAACCAGGTATATTTCACTCTACATAAAACAAATGCTATAGTGGCTTTATATGTATGAACACTCTATTTCATAGCATGTAATGAGGGTTTTTCATAGTTTGGGTTTAATGACACTTTAAGATGTCACCTTCTCCTGAATACTAAAAACAATTTTAATTCCTGACCTAGCATGTGAGAACATAATGTAACGTGTAGTGTTTTCACATTTCTGCTGTTTTGAATCATTCCACAGAGCAAAGGCAGGGGATAGGAAGAGAGGGGTAAGCAACATCATTGGAAGGGGGGCTTGGTGTTGCTGGAAACAGGCAGCAGCTTCCAAGGCTGATAGCATATGAGGAGAAAAATTGACTGCACTTAACATTTCAGGGATACATGTGAAAGGTAGTAGGATTTTTCTTGTTGTTCTAACTGAATTGGCTTACACAGGGTATCCTACCTCTTTAATGGAAACTCTTTGTGACTGAGCTTTTGCAGACCTAGATAGCAAGTTCTAAGGGTTGGAAAACTGTTGTGGCATATGACTCAGTGAATACACCTTTTTGACAAAGCTTTTGGTTTGAATTATATCACACTACACTAAATTGAGAGGCAATAGAGCATGTGGTCCTTGACTTATTCAGCAAGCCAAATAATGAACTGTCATTAAGGCAATACAAATTCAATTCAATCGAATGTACAAATTTTGTTTTTATTTTATATCAAATATATATATCTATACTGTAGCAACAAAGAAGCAGCTGCAAAATCTGTAGTTGGGGAGAAGTCGGGAGCAGAAGACAGAGATGAAGACTCAGAAGATGACAGTGATCTGTTTGTCAACACCAACCGTGTCCAGTACGAGGACAGTGAAGAGGAATCAGATAGTGAGGAAGAAAGTGAAGATGAGGAAGAAGAGGAAAAATAATGTGTGATATACTTTGTTGCAAGAATGCTGAAATTTTCAGAGATATGAGTTGAACCTGGCTTGGTGCCTAAACAAGGATATGGACTTGAAGGGACGAGTTGTTTTGGAATAATACCAAATGTGGATATTTTTTATGAAAAGACTATTAATGATCATTTAACTTTTTGTTCTCCCCGTTATACATTCCTTAACCACTTCAATACAGTACTGGACACTTTCACCCCTTCCCTCTGTCACACTTTGACAGTTACTCAGTCATGCAGCACTTTACCCCAAATAAAGTTTTTTCTCATTTTTTTTGAGACATATAGAGCTTTCTTTTGGTGGTATTTATTCACCGCTGGGATTTTTTTTTTGTAATATAAACAAAAAATGCTTAATATTTTGAAAAAAAAAAACTTTTACTTTTTTCTGTTATAACATTTTACAAATAAATAATCTTTCTTCATAATTTTAGGCCAAAATATATTATGCCACATTTATTTGGTAAACATATTCAAATTTAGTGTAAATTATTAAGTCTGTGTTAGTTATAAATTCTACAAATATGGTATATACAGTATCTCACAGAAGTGAGTACACCCCTCACATTTTTGTAAATATTTTATTATATCTTTTCATGTGACAACACTGAAGAAATGACACTTTGCTACAATGTAAAGTAGTGAGTGTACAGCTTGTATAACAGTGTAAGTTTGCTGTCCCCTCATAACTCAACAAACAGCTATTAATGTCTAAACCACTGGCAACAATAGTGAGTACACCCCTAAGTGAAAATGTCCATGGGCCCAAGGTGTCAATATTTTGTGTGGCTGCCATTATTTTCCAGCACTGCTTTAACCCTCTTGGGCATGGAGTTCACCAGAGCTTCACAGGTTGCCACTGGAATCCTCTTCCACTCCTCCATGACGACATCACAGAGCTGGTGGATGTTAGAGACCTTGCACTCCTCCACCTTCTGTTTGAGGATGCTCCACAGATGCTCAATAGGGTTTAGGTCTGGAGACATGCTTGACCAGTCCATCACATTTGCCCTCAGCTTCTTTAGCAAGGCAGTGGTCGTCTTGGAGGTGTGTTTGGGGTCGTTATCATGTTGTAATATTGCCATGCGGCCCAGTCTCCGAAGGGAGAGGTTCATGCTCTGCTTCAGTATGTCACAGTACATGTTGGCATTCATGGTTCCCTCCATGAACTGTAGCTCCCCAGTGCCATCAGCACTCATGCAGCCCCAGACCATGACACTCCCGCCACCATGCTTGACTGTAGGCAAGACACACTTATCTTTGTACTCCTCACCTGGTTGCTGCCACACACGCTTGACACCATCTGAACCAAATAAGTTTATCTTAGGCTCATCAGACCACAGGACATGGTTCCAGTAATCCATATCCTCAGTCTGCTTGTCTTCAGTAAACTGATTGCAGGCTTAATTGTGCATTATCTTTAGAAGAGACTTCCTTCTGGGACAACAGCCATGCAGACCAATGTGATGCAGTGTGCGGTGTATGGTCTGAGCACTGATAGGCTCCCACCCCTTCAACCTCTGCAGCAATGCTGGCAGCACTCATACGTCTATTTCCCAAAGACAACCTCTTGATATGACGCTGAGCATGTGCACTAAACTTCTTTGGTTGACCATGGCGATGCCTGTTCTGAGTGGAACCTGTCCTGTTAAAACGCTGTATGGTCTTGGCCACCATGCTGCTCCTCACTTTAAGGGTCTTGGCAATCTTCTTATAGCCTAGGCAATCTTTATGTAGAGCAACAATTCTTTTTTTCAGATCCTCAGAGAGTTCTTTGCCATGAGGTGCCATGTTGAACTTCCAGTGACCAGTATGAGAGAGTGAGAGCGATAACACCAAATTTAACACACCTGCTCCCCATTCACACCAGAGACCTTGTAACACTAGCGAGTCATATGACACCGGGGAGGGAAAATGGCTAATTGGGCCCAATTTGGACATTTTCACTTAGGGGTATACTCACTTTTGTTGCCAGTGGTTTAGACAATAATGGCTGTGTGTTGTTATTTTGAGAGGACAGTAAATTTACACTGTTACACAAGCTGTACACTCACTACTTTACATTGTAGCAAAGTGTAATTTCTTCAGTGTTGTCACATGAAAAGATATATATAATATATTTACAAAAATGTGAGGGATGTACTCACTTCTGTGAAATTACTGTATATTTGAAAATTGGTCAGTCCAGGACAGTACAAATACCCCCAAAATAACCCATTTTGCAAAGTAGACAAGAGGCATGGTGAGTATTTTGAAGTTGTAATTTTTTATCATAATAATTTTTTATATTTTGTATGCAATTTTTTAACCACTTGCCTATTGGGCACTTTTACCCCCTTCCTGCCCAGGCCAATTTTCAGCGTTCAGTGCTGTCCCACTTTTGAATGACAATTGGGTGGTCATGCAACACTGTACCCAAACGTTTTTATCTTTTTTTTTTTTTTTAAGACATGTAGAGCTTTCTTTTGGTGGTATTTAATCACCACTGTTTTTTTTATTTTTTGCTAAACAAACAAATTGAACATTTTGAATAAAAAAAAGTTCTTAGTGTCTGTTATAAAATTTTTAAGTAAGTAATTTTTTCTCCTTCACCGATGTGTGCTGAGGCTGCAGTGATGGACACTGATAGGTAGCACTGATGGCCAGTGACAGGCACCACTGATGGGCACTGATAGGCGGCACTGAGAAGCATCACTGACTGCGGACATAGTACATGAGATGACAAGAGACTGCGGACATAGTACAGGAGATGACCAGAGACTGCGGACATACGACGGGAGATGACCAGAGACTGCGGACATACGACGGGGGATGACCAGAGACTGCGGACATACGACGGGGGATGACCAGAGACTGCGGACATACGACGGGGGATGACCAGAGACTGCGGACATACGACGGGGGATGACCAGAGACTGCGGACATACGACGGGGGATGACCAGAGACTGCGGACATACGACGGGGGATGACCAGAGACTGCGGACATACAACGGCGGTGGGTACTGGGCCGGCCACTCCATAAGACGCACAGACATTTCCCCCCCAAGTGTGTTTTATGGAGCGGAATAGTGCCCCGTCGTTGGTGTCAGTGGGAGGAATAGTGCCCCGTCGTTGGTGTCAGTGGGAGGAATAGTGCCCCGTCGTTGGTGTCAGTGGGAGGAATAGTGCCCCGTCGTTGGTGACAGTGGGAGGAATAGTGCCCCGTCGTTGGTGACAGTGGGAGGAATAGTGCCCCGTCGTTGGTGACAGTGGGAGGAATAGTGCCCCGTCGTTGGTGACAGTGGGAGGAATAGTGCCCCGTCGTTGATGTCAGTGGAAGGAATAGTGTCCTATCATTGGTGTCAGTAGGAGGACTAGTACGTCATTGGTGTCAGTGGGGGGGGGGGTAGAGTCCCAACATTGGTGTCAGTGGGGGAAGGAATAATGTTCCATCGTTGGTGTCAGTGGGGGGGGGAGGAATAGTGCCCCATCGTTGGTGTCAGTGGGGGGGAGGAATAGTGCCCCATCGTTGGTGTCAGTGATGGGGCACTAATGATGGGGCACTATTCCTCCCACTGACACCATTGACACTTAACTTACTGACCCCTGTTCCAGCATGGTGCTGCTGCAGCCAGCATACCTGGTTGCAGGAGGACCATCAGCTCGGCACACTTAACTGTCAGCTGTCCTTCACTCCAGCCCACTCCATCACTCGAAGTTCGTGGGGCCGCTCGGTTCCGCCTCCTCGCAAGTGATTGGCTGCCTGTATGCCTTTCCTGAGCTACAGTGCTGGTGCTCAATCACCGGTGAGGAGGTGGAGCCAAGCGGCAGGAGTGAGGGAGTGGCCGGAGTGAATGAAGGAGCAGCGCTTCCTGGACTGGATCTTCATGGGACTGGGACTGGAGCCAGGTAAGGCACAGCAGTCCTCTGTACTTAGTGTCCCTTCCTCGCAGAAAATACGCCCCTGCCGGCGGGCCGGATAAATGGCCTCGGTGGCTGCATGTGGCCCGCGGGCCGTAGTTTGAGGACCCCTGATTTAGGACAACGGAAAAAAAACAAAGCAAAGAAATTCCAAACATACCTGAGCCCCATAGAGTCTCCTTTCACATCGAAGTCCCCATAAGAGTCCCCCTTACATCAGAGACCCCCACATCAGAATCTCCATGAAAGTGTTTTGGCCAATTATAAAAATATTTCCGGGGGAAACCATGATTAGATTTTTAGGAAAGCCTTGTCTTAGCGCTTTTGTTTTCCTCCTGATAAATCACTACCAGAGGTGCCAGCAGCTCCCCTCTCTATAGACTAAGCATAAAGAGCGATCACCCAAAATTTTTAAATACTAACGCAGTGCACAACTTCATTCCTCTCCTCCAAAAAATGAAAACTTCCTTGGGGCTCATTAACATTTGCGGTGCCCTCTTAAAAGCAAATGGTGGTGGATCACTTTCAGAGAACATTGGACAGGTGCCATGGAGGCAATATGTTGTTTCTTTACCTCCTGATATAACTATAAATGCTGCACTACTGTGCTGCAATCACATGCATTGCAAGCAGATTCGGGGTGGTTTTGGCCCCATAGACCCGAATTAGTCGTGTTTGGTGGCAGGAGCATTGACCAAAAGAGTCATGCTGTTAAAATGTTGCTTTGGCCATGAAACAGCGTTGCATCTGCAGCATGTGTGTAGTAGTGAGCGGCTGCATGTCAAGGTTCAGGTGGGGGGGGGGGGGGGTCAGTGGGATGTTAAAACTGTGGCTCAACTGCCTGGTTATACTGTCACCTGGTTGCACATGTGAATAAGGCCTTACTGCAGAGACTGAAACGTGGCATCCTCTGTAGCAGTTCAATCAAATCTGTCAGCATACAAAATACAATATTTGTAAGCTTGAACAGCAGCTGGTCAACAAAAATACTTTAAGGCTCGTTAGCAGTTGAGGGGCAGTACTCCTTTTTTGCTGCAAAGACAGTGGCCTGGGATGTGTGCATGCCGCTGCTGCTGCAGCAGGAATGGTCTCGGCTGTCTCTTTGACGTGTATAGCTTCCATAAAGTGTGACCCATTCTGGTGAATGGGGCTGCTCTGCAAGCTCCCTGCAACCAGGTAAAATGCGCTCCATTATGGCACTCTTGTGTAGTTCAAGGAGTTGAAGCAGGTGGTGAAGAGATGGTACAATGCCTCCTCATCGCTTATCAAATGCTCTCTGAAAAGCGATCTGAACACAGATCTTTCTTTAGAAGCCAAAGAAAGGGTGAACAAGGCCTCAGAGTGGTACATTTGTGCCTGAACTTCTGACTAACCTGCAGTGTCTATGGCCTATGGCCTCAAAGTGTATTTAAACCATAACATTCAACTCCTCTTATTTGATTTAATTCAATTTGTAAATACGTATACCATTACAAGCATTTCAGAATCTAGTGCAACTGTGCATGGTAGCCAATCAGCTTCTAAGTTTCTAACTAATGTGTTTTTTAGTGCTTTTTTGCAGAAACACAGTACAGTCAATTTAACATGGTTTCCTATGGAACATGTTCATATCTATGCTTTCTTGAGCTGCTGCGTTTTGGAAAGGTTCAGGGAGTTTTTTTTTAAAGCAAAAATCAGCGTTTTTGCTACAAAAGCGTTCAATGAAGAATCTGCTGAAATTCATGGTAGTGCATTTTTGCCACAATTTTGCTACGTGTTGTGTTTTGCATTTTTAATCTGCCCAGCAAAAAAAAAAGCTGAACAAAACGCAAAACAGCAAAAAGTAAACTGCATAGGTGTGAACTTTTTTTTCCCTTTAGGTTCCACAATGCGTATAACAAGCATGCTTTACAGCATATACAGACTGATTTTACTGTTGTGGGTTTAGTAACACTTTAAGAGTCCTTGAGGTTTACACTATGCGGGTGAGACCACCTAGAAGGCTAAAGAATGTATGGCTCAACATAAGTATTCTATTAAAATGGTGCCGTTTCCCTTAGCAAGGCATTTTGTAGAGAAGAGACACACAGTTTCACAATTAAAGTGCAGGTTATAGATGGTGTAGAAAGGAACATAATTAAATGAAAACATTTTTTTACCTTGTGTTCTTGATGTGGAATAATTATCTAGTTGGTTCCTGCTTTGTATGATTTCTCTCTTCCTCTGTAGAAAGAAGGAGGGAAAGAGGGAAAGAATGAAGGAGGGAAAGAAGGAAAGAGTGAAAAAAAAAACAAGGGAAATAAAGAAGGAGGGAGAGAAAAAGGAGACAGAGAGAAAGAAAGGGGGAAAGAGGGATAGAAGGAAGGAAAGAAGGAAGGAGGGAAAGAAAGAAAGGGGGAAGGAAGGAAAAGAGGGAAAGGAAGAGGAGAGAACCAGGAGATAGAGAGACATATAGAAAGAAGGAAGGAGGGAAAGACAGAAGGAAGGAAAGCAATAAAGAGACAGAGAAAGGAAAGAAAAGGAAGCAGGGAAACAGGAGACAGAGAGAAAGAAGGAAGGAGAGAAAGAAAAAGGGAAAGAAAGAAAGAAAGCCATAGACTTCCATAATATCCTGCGGGTTTGGTGCACTTTCTAAAATTGCACCAAAACTTCTGAATGCAGGAGTTTTGGTGTGTTTTCAGAACCCGCAGGAAAGCTGCAGGCACACTGCACTGCACCTGAGGTGTGGGTGAACCACAGCACATCACTGTGAAAGCAGCTCTATACTATTATGCCCAGTGTATTGCTTCACACTGACCTGACGATCTCTTCTTTCCTGCTGCTGGCACCACTCTGGAGACCGCTAGCTGGGATAAGAGGTGGAGTGCAGTTGATATCACTCTGCATGGGAGAGGAGCCAGCACTACAGAGGACGCATTGGCTTTTGTGGCTCTTACTCCCTACTACACCTCCAACTTTACAAGTAGTTCCTCTGCATTGCACTCTGTTTGATGTTCTGGGATGGCGGTTCAGTAAGTCTAGACCGTGATCTACCAATTACCTGGTAGATTATGAAATACTGGTTGCTGACCCCCAGTATAGAGAGCCCTTAAAGCAAGGGGAAAAAAAGAAACTTTTGCTTTGGAGTCACTTTAAATCCCTTCCTTTTCCTGTCCAGGACTACATGACCCATGAGGCATTGTTCTTCACACATTCACAAGTTATCAGGCACTTTTTGGCATGTATTAACAGTGTACTGAGCAGTATGTGTGCTGCACTGTGTATACTGATATATATGAATGATGTACTGAGCTGTATGTATGCTGCACTGTGTATACTGACAGATCTGAATGGTGTACTGAGCTGTATGTGTGCTGCACTGTGTATACTGACAGATCTGAATGGTGTACTGAGCTGTATGTGTGCTGCACTATGTATACTGACCTATATGAATGGTGTACTGAGCTGCATGTGTGCTGTACTGTATTTCTTGATATGTAAACAAATAATGTATTCTGTATGCAGGCCAACTAATTGGCTGACCAACTAATTGATAGTTTACAAGTATTTTTATAATTGTTTATGTTGATTAGTTTTTTTTTAGCCCTAGTGGAGTAATAAGTAGTGATCAGTTTTTGATTACATGGCACTAGCTTGGAGGAGGAAAGAATTACCCAATTCAATCCTAGCCTAAGCCCTTGCTGCATGACTTATCTGTAGATGATGAAGATCATCCAGCCTCCAGGCAGCTAAGCAAACCTACTATAACACTCACATCAAGACCCTCTCATCCAAGCCTTGTGAACTCTTCTCTACCCTTATTCCTTACTCCACCCACCAACTTACTTACTGCACAGGAGATTGACAGTCACTTCAAGAAGATCGACACAATTCGTGATGAGATATCCAGTGTCAAGCTTCCTCCTCTAACCAACTTAGCAGGCCCAACCCCAAACTCAACACTCTCCTCCTTCGACCCTGTTACCACCAAGGAAGTTACCGAACTCCTTTCCAAGGCCCACTTCACCACCTGTCCCCTCACGACTGTTGCAGCCTCCTTCCTGCTCTATCCTACACTCTCTAACCCACATCTTCAACCTCTCACTCTCCGTGACACCTTTCCCTCCCCACTCAAACATGCACCCCCATCCTCAAAAAACCCTCACTGGACCCCACCTGTTTGAATAACTTTAAGACCCATCTCCCTGCTCCTGTTTGCCTCCAAGCTTCTCGAGTGCCTTGTTCACAACCATACTAACTGCTACCTCACCGACAACAACCTTCTTGATCCCCGACAGTCTGGCTTCCGCCCACAACATTCTACAGAAACTGCCCTACTAAAACTCACTAATGACCTACTAACTGCTAAAACCAACAACCATTACTCCATACTCGTACTCCTCAACCTTTCCGCTGCCTTTGACATAGTCGACCACCCGCTCCTCCTCAGTAAACTCCACTCCATCGGCCACCATGACACTGCTCTCTCCTGGTTCTCCTCTTGCCTTTCTCAGCGCACTTTCAGTGTCACATACAACTCCTCCTCCGCTCCGCTTCCTCTTTCTGTTGGGGTACCCCAAGGTTCTGTTCTTGGGCCTCTCCTTTTCTCTTTCTATATCTCCTCCCTGGGCCAACTGATAACCTCCCATGGCTTCCAATACCACCTCTATGCTGATGACACCCAGATCTATCTCTCCACTCCCCAGCTCACCCCCTCAATCTCCTCATGTATCACAAACCTACTAAGCGACATATCAGCATGGATGTCACATCACTACCTTAAACTCAATCATTCAAAAACTTAGCTTGTAATATTTCCTCCTCCCGGTCCCCCACTCACGACCTTACCATTAGGATCAACAGCACAACCATTGGTCCTTCCCCTCATGCCAGGGTGCTAGGCGTAATCCTAGACTCTGACCTCTCCTTTGGGCCCCACATCCACTCACTGGCTAAATCCTGCCGTCTCAACCTCTGGAACATTTCCAAAATCCGCCCCTTACTGACCAATGACACCACAAAACAACTTATCTACGCCTTGGTTATATACCGCCTCGATTACTGCAACTCCTTCCTCACTGGTCTACTGTTACACAGGCTATCCCCCCTTCAGTCTATTATGAATGCTGCTGCTAGACTCATACACCTTACCAACCGATCAGCGACTGCTGCCCCTCTTTGCCAATCCCTTCACTGGTTTCCACTAACCCAATGTATAAAATTCAAAATACTAACCACAGCTTACAAAGCCATCCACAACACTGCCCCTTGCTACATCGCCAACCTCATCCACAGATACTGCCGATATTGCCCACTCCGCTCCTCCCATGATATCTTCCTCTCTAGCTCCCTCATCACCTCCTCTCACGCTCGCCTTCAGGACTTCTCCAGAGTCTCTCCCATCCTCTGGAACTCCCTACCACAGCATGTCCGGTCAGCCCCCACCCTGTCTGCCATTAGGCGATCTTTGAAAACTCACCTCTTCAGGGAAGCCTACCCCAACTCCACCTAAGAACTGGATTTGAATCACCTCCACCAGATCATCCCCCACAGCTATCACCTTTTGTATCACCTCCCCCTTCCTTTAGATTGTAAGCTCCATGAGCAGGGCCCTCATATTCCTTCTGTACTGAAATGTATTGTAATTGTACTGTCTCCCTTATATTGTAAAGCACTGTGCAAACTGTTGGCGCTATATAAATCCTGTATAATAATAGGCCATATTGGGCAACTCAGATTCAATTACAAAGTTTTCAAATGATTTAAACACTCCCCTTTCATACAACTGATGTAAGAATTAAACACCAGATCTTCTACTGTGCTTTCTTTATCTTTATCTTTTGGTCAATTCCTAAATGTTGTCTTACCCCTGGTTCACATATATGCAGCTGTGTGGGCCCCGTTTTGCATGGACACGAGAGCCCATTCATTTATTCATTTGAATGGACTCCTGTGCCCCGTGACACACAGGGAAGAAGTCCCTGCACTTCTGAAAATGCAGCCCACACGGGAACCTTGGTTCCCAGTACGGTTGCATTTTCCAGTGTGGGCAGCGTGCCAATAGAACTAATGGCAGCCGCCCGTGGGTCCGCATTCCTCTGTGCGGGTAGTGCGGCTGCACGGATTTTTGTGCGGATCCGCAGCCGCACAACCCGCACATATGTGAACCTAGCCTTAGAGATATAGAAACAATAGTGATGTCTTTTATTTAAGAGGGTAAACCCTCCAGGTTTGTTAAAGTGTTACTAAACCCACAACAGTAAAATAAGTCTGTATATGCAGTAAAGCATGCTTGTTATACTCACTGAGGGACTTAAGGGGTTAATACTCTGCATTGTGTAAATTGAGGCAATTTGATCCTGTTTTCTCTGCCCTTCCTCTTGTTCAAATGTCCACCTGATAAGACAGACTGAACTCATAGCCACATGCACATGCTCCATTTAGTGTGTATTGCTAGAGAGGTTTTTTTTTTCTTCTTGGGAGAGTGCATGTGATCAGCACAGGGCCAATCAGCACTGTCCAGACAGGTCAGGGGGTTTTGCATCCTCCTAGAGCAGAAATAAAACTCCTCCTACAAGCTTTAACCAGTGCTCTGCTGAAGTCACAAGACTGCTCTAACTGCTGATGAGAAAAGGTATTTAGCAGTTTATATTTACTAAAATAATTGCATTTCCATGTTGTGTGTTCTGTGGGAGACCAGACATAGTGAATGCAAGGTCCTTGGTTTAGTAACACTTTAAAGATGCATTGCAATTACTGCCATCAGAGGGGGGGACTGGCAGTACTTAATCACCAAATATATTATTTTACCTCACAACTTATTCATGCCTACTGGTGTCTATACCCAGAGGCCAATAATGCTGCGGCCGCTCTCGAAGCAGTCATCCTTACATCCTATGAATTTCTTAATAACTTAATACATAGACATTGCACCCCAAAACATGACAGTACATCAATTATAACTATGACACTCCGGATATTCCAGGTGCCTCAATTAGTCCCCTCAGGCAGGAACATTGTCTGTTCACCTCACACCCCTTTATGGCATAATCTGCAATTGAAGACATTTTTTTTGAGGAAATACAGTAAATTTTGGGTCAGATATGGAGTGAGATACCTTTTTCATTTCTATGATAGAGTACTTTCACATCTTTCTTAGCTTTTCAATGGGAATATGGTTTAACATCTATTGCATACTTTAGATATTTGCAACTTCGCTATACTACGGCTACGCAACTTGGCCTTACTATTGCATCGTTACAACTCACTGGTTTTGAGAAATTACTCTCTCAACTAGGGCATCACAAACTTATATCCCTTTATTTTTTACTTACTTTCACTTACTTTACTTTTTTTCAAATTAAACCTAACAAACTTGCATTAACTGTATCCCATTGGTGAAGTGACCTTCCTGATTTAACTAATTAAGTGTGACAAGATATTCTGTCCTCTCAGGTCCCCACTGTCATAACCTCCAGAGACAAATGTATTCAAGTATATTTTCTACACTGTACTATACCAACATGTTCTTTTTAGAATGGGTAGGCTACCATCCCCCTTATGCCCCAAGTGCCTGGGAGCAAATTGTAAATTTTACTATATGGTAGGAGACTGCCTGGTCATATGCTCATTCTAGTCTGCAGTTACTCATTTTATTGGTTCAGTGCTCCAATTAATGATTTACAGCACGTAACTCTTCCCGGTGTCTATTGGAATACCTAGATGATGACCAGACATGTGCATGCCAGAAAATTTGATAATGGCCCCTTCGTTTTAAGAATTCGGATCTTCTAGATTGTAAGCTCGAAAGAGCAGGGCCCTCGATCCCCTCATGTTTTGCATTGTATTGGTATTGTTCTGTCACATGTTCTGTCCCCCTTTGTAATGTACAGCGCTGAGTGAACTATTGGCGCTTTATAAATACTGTATAATAATAATAATAATAATAATCTTCAGCATTCATTTTGTTGCATTCAGAATAGTGCTGGTTCCTAAATAGCGGGCAGCCGCAGTGTCCATTAAAACCATGACTCATCTGATGTCAATGAGATTCCCCGCTGACAGCAGAATGTAAACAAAATAAGTGTCATTTAAAAAATGCTAAAAAGAAACAGTGTGGGGGCCCCCCAATCATCCATACAGGCCCTTCGGGTCTGGTACAGATTTTGAGGGGAACCCCATACCAAAACTTAAAAAAAAAAGTGACATGAGGTTCCCTCCCCCAAATCCATATTAGAGTCTTATCTGAGTATGGAGCCCAGAAGGCTAGGAATGAGGGTGGACAAGCAAGCGAGGGTGGACACCCCCCAGAACCATACATGGCCACATGTCCTTTAGATGGGGGGGTGCTTTGGGGGATGGCCTGATATGGTTTGGGGGTTGGGGGGGCGGTGGCTCATCCTCAACTTTTCTTGGACTACTGGGCTGCTTGCTCAGATAAGGGTCTGGTATGTATTTTGGGAGGACCCTACGTGGTTTTTTTTTTTTTATTTTGGCCTGGGGTTCCCCTCAAAATCAATACTCCCCAGTCTATACCAGAGGGCCTGGTATAGACTGGGGAGGACCCCCAAGCTGTGTTTTTGTAAAAAAAATTTAACCAACATTTTTTTCTTGTTTACATTCTGTTGACAGCGGGGAATCTTACTGACAGCAGATGAGTCATGGTTGTTAAGGGCGTGGCAGCCGCTCGCTCCTTCACAACCGACTCTTCTCAATGATCTAAATTAATCTGAATGAATCTGAAAATTTCATTATACCTTTTTGGGTTTTGCTCAGATTTGTTACTATGTCCATTTGAAAATTCTAATACATCCGAATCTCCGAAAATTAGGTTTTTGTCCAAAAGACACATCTCAAAGAACCGAATCGCGCATGTCTAATGATGACGCCTGCCCAATTGCACAAAACTTCTTTGTTTATTGTTTTATTATGGTAAAACTATAATTACTAAGTGGAAATCACAAAGCGCTCCCACACTAACCCTATGGCCAAGACATATTGATCTGAGGCTGTCCTAAGATGTTTGAAAGGTCTGGCCCCACTGGGTAAATACACAAGTCACAATATCACCGGACTAACAGGGTATAAGGCTGTATGCAGGGTCGGACTGACCATTTGGAAACTCGGGCATTGCCCGAGGGCCCGGTGTCAGTAGGGGGCCCCATGAGATGCCCCTGGTACCTTTTTCATAGACTTTTTAGAGTTTGGGCAAGGACACAGGGGCCCCATGATCCCCTATTGCCCGGGGGCTCCATGAGTTGTCAGTCTGCCCCTGGCTGTATGTCATCTGATATGAACCTATGAACTACTAGTGTTATCTTGATTCTCCCATTGCAACTTGATGTACTGGAGTATAATATACAGTATGTATTGATGGAAATCTGCAAAAATGTACTGTATACTTGATCTGTATGGTGGTAGTGTATTGAGTGGACTCATGCTCAATTGTATTTTTTCCTCCGTTCCCTGTTCTTTGTTTACAGTTGGTATGCTGTATACTTCTGTCGTCCAAAACTAGGCAAAGTTAGTAACCAGGTACATGAAAAATCACTCTTTATTTCATCCAAAGGAGTACATGAGTTCCTAAAGAGAGCCAACGCTTTGGTTCATGTTGGCTCTGTTTTGGAAATTATGTACTCCTTTGGATGAAAAAAAGAGTGATTTTACACATACCTGGTAGTCGACTTTATCTAGTTTTGGAGGACTTCTGTGTTACGTATTGGAGACCACTGGCATGGTGAATTTATGCAGAGAGATCTAGCTCACCCTAAAGATATAATTGGATTGTAGTACCATAACTTTGGATGTTTACTATATATTTCTGTACTTTTAAACTCGTGTTTGTAAAACAATTAAAAAAACAATAAGATTTACCTTTAAAAAATGTATTTAACACCTAGTCTGGCCCAGTAGGAGCTTTCTCAGTAACTAAAGTTGAGGATTACCCCATGGGAGCATTTAGTGAGAATAGGGTCTCCCACTCAATTAATTGTTTATCAACAATATTTTGACATGCGGAGGATTTCAGTACCTGTTGTAACTATCAGATGTTTTCTGTATATGAGATTATTATTATTGTTATTGTACAGGATTTATATAGTGCCAACAGTTTACACTGCGCTTTACAAAATGAAGGTAGACATTACAGTTACAATACAATTTGGTACAAGAGGAAACAGAGGGCCCTGCTCGTTAGAGGTTACAATCTAGGAGGAAGGGTTGAGTGATACAAAAGGTAATAGCTGTGGGGGGATGAGCTGATGGAGGAAAGAAATGGCAGTTTACTAGGTAGAAGCAGTATAGGTATACGGAGATAAGAGGTTAGAATGGTGGCTTCAACCTCTGTTTCTGTATTATTGGTCTCAGTGGCACTATACAACATATCTGCAGATTTGGGAGGGTTAGATCTCCTTCCAAAAGGGGGAGTTGCAGTGTGTCTTTGGATATTCTAGCCAGTTTATCCCCCCACAAAAAGGTATTAATTATAGTGTTGATAATTTTAAATTGACTTTTTGGCATATATTGGCAAATTGCTCAAGTCATATAGAAATCTGGAGAAAATAATAATTTTTAAAACATTAATATGACCCAAAAGGTTTAAAAGTAACTAGGACTATGTTTTCAGACAGGTTTTTTACAATTATCGCCAGGTATCCTGTTTTTGACAGCCATTCATTTCAATGGACTGCCAAACACACACGAATGTGAAAAAAAGTATGCCAGGCAAGACTTAAATATTTCACTGCACAAAAGCTCATGGAACTGTAGTACCATACGGTTTAGTTGCTGCAAACATGCTACATGTGTTAGTTTTCTGGATGTTGTTCATTAACAATTAATGGCACCTGCACGTATCTAACTAGGGCAGCACTTTCCCGTGTGGTGCAGGTAAAGCACACAGAAACACACCTTTCCTGCACTGTGTCCTGGTGTGAATGGCCCTAAAACTTTTGCTGCTCTTTCCTGATCGAAAATGTTTAGGTATCTTCAAGTGAAGAAATACTTAAGTTTGCATAGTCCATTCTCAAATGATATTCAAAATTTCACAGCCTTTGAACATAGGTGTTTAAAAGACCCTAATTCCAAATGAATGGCTTCTCCTTGTTCCACGTACTTCTACTCTCCAAACCTATACGGCTAAATAGGAGGAGGAATTGGAACGGTCTATGCAGGTGGAAGGCTAGTCCCAAATAAGGTAGACAGCTAAGTTACGTTCTCTGAATGTACTGGCCTTGGAAACCAATTTTAAATTGTTATGCCATGGGTACCTAGTTTCCTCAAGGGTAGGTAAATACACTGAAAATTCCTCACCATTGTGCTTTCAAGGATGCAATGAAATGGGTCTCTTTCTGCATATCATGCCCACAGCTAGAGAATTTTGGCAGACTGTTTACAATATGCTACAGGAACTTTTCCTTTGCAATCTCACTGCAAACCAGATAGAGGCGTTCCTTCTCAGGAAACCAGAGGCTGTTACACACGCTTAGTTTAAACAAACAACATTTATTTTAACAGCCACAAAACAATACTTTGTGAAAGCATGGAAAATTCCCATACTGGACTCCTCACAAGTTAGGACCTGAGTTTTCTGGATGATGTGCAAAGATAAAATGACAATTTATTTTAAATGATAAACCGACAATTTTTTAAATTATCTGGTTCCCCTGGATCCAGCTTTAATTCCCCATGATCTTTGAACACCGACTTTTGCATCTCCAGCCCTCCCAAATGTCCTAACGAAAGTTAACTCTGGAGATGTCTGGCTCTCTGCACCAGTGGACTCCATTCCCTTTTACTTTCTTTACTTTTCTCCGCTTGTTTCCTTTTTTTTCCCCTTTCTTTCATTCTTCTGTATACTCCAGCGGATTAGAATATTTTGATACATATACAAAAGATGCCTTTTCTGGTGTCCTGTTCTGCCTTTTGTCACATACAATATCGATGCCATTGTACTGCACTGCGCTGGAGCATGTTGTGATATTCTAGATGTCTTTTGTTAACTTTCCAATAAAAATATTGAACTGAAAAAAAACTGCAAATGTATGTTTTGCAGTCTACCGCTTGGGGATCATAGCTGTGAATGCCTTAAGTCAGGGGTCCTCAAACTTTTTAAACAGGGGGCCAGTTCACTGTCCCTCAGACGGTTGGAGGGCCGGACTATATTTAAAAAAAAAAAAAACTATGAACAAATGCGGACACCGTACAGGAGATGACCAGAGACTGCGGACATAGTACATGAGATGACCAGAGACTGCGGACATAGTACATGAGATGACCAGAGACTGCGGACATAGTACAGGAGATGACCAGAGACTGCGGACATAGTACAGGAGATGACCAGAGACTGCGGACATACGACAGGAGATGACCAGAGACTGCGGACATACGACAGGAGATGACCAGAGACTGCAGACATACGACAGGAGATGACCAGAGACTGCGGACACAGTACAGGAGATGACCAGAGACTGCGGACACAGTACATGAGATGACCAGAGACTGCGGACACAGTACAGGAGATGACCAGAGACTGCGGACACAGTACATGAGATGACCAGAGACTGCGGACACAGTACAGGAGATGACCAGAGACTGCGGACACAGTACAGGCGATGACCAGAGACTGCGGACACAGTACAGGCGATGACCAGAGACTGCGGACACAGTACAGGCGATGACCAGAGACTGCGGACACAGTACAGGCGATGACCAGAGACTGCGGACACAGTACAGGCGATGACCAGAGACTGCGGACACAGTACAGGCGATGACCAGAGACTGCGGGCACAGTACAGGCGATGACAAGGGACTGCGGGCACAGTACAGGAGATGACCAGAGACTGCGGGCACAGTACATGGGATGACCAGAGACTGCGGACACAGTACAGGAGATGACCAGAGATTGCGGACACAGTACAGGAGATGACCAGAGACTGCGAGCATAGTACATGGGATGACCAGAGACTGCGGACACAGTACAGGGGGATGACCAGAGACTGCGGACACAGTACATGAGATGACCAGAGACTGCAGACATACAACGGCGGTGGGAATACTGGGCCGGCCGCTCCATAAGATGCAGACATTTCCCCCCAAGTGTGTTTTTATGGAGCGGAATAGTGCCCCATCATTGGCGTCAGTGGGGGGAATAGTGCCTTATCATTGGTGTCAGTGGGAGGAATAGTGCCCCATCATTGGTGACAGTGGGAGGAATAGTGCCCCATCATTGGTGTCCAGTGGGAAGAATCGTGCCCCATCATTGGTGTCAGGGGGAGGAATAGTGCCCCATCGTTGGTGTCAGTGGGGGGGGGAAGTGCCCCATTGTTGGTGTCAGTGTGGGGGGGGGAATAGTGCCCCAACATTGGTGTCAGTGGAAGGAATAGTGTCCCATCATTGATGTCAGTGGGAGGAATAGTGTCCCATCATTGGTGTCAGTGGGAGGAATAGCGTCCCATCATTGGTGTAAGTGGGAATAGTGCCCCATCGTTGGTGTCAGTGGGGGGGAGGAATAGTGCCCCATCGTTGGTGTCAGTGGGGGGTGGAATAGTGCCCCATCGTTGGTGCCAGTGGGGGGGAGGAATAGTGCCCCATCATTGGGGGGAGGAATAGTGCCCCATCGTTGGTGTCAGTGGGGGGTGGAATAGTGCCCCATCGTGGGTGTCAGTGGGGGAGGAATAGTGCCCCATCGTTGGTGTCAGTGGGGGGAGGAATAGTGCCCCATCGTTGGTGTCAGTGGGGGTGTCAGGGCTCCGGGTATGACCAGAGGTATGTGAACTGACGCAGGGAAACGCAGGCGGCTTCAGATATGTTATAAACAATATAATTTATTAATACTAACAATACAAAACGCAGTGCAATACTAAAACATAAACACAGTGCAAACAAACCAAACCAAACCACCCACAGATAACAATACATACAATGCAAGCGTAGTCAGGCAGGCCGGGTCAATAACAATCGGGCAGGTAGGAACAGGAGGAGCAGGCAGAGAGTAGTCAGGTCACGAGCCGGGTACAGCAACTAACGGGCAGGTAGGTACAGGGGGTCAGGCAGAGAATGGTTGGGGTCACAAGCCAGGGATCAAACAGGAGAAGTCAGCAGAGGTCAGGATCAAGCAGGGTCGGCAACAAGTCAGTCAGGCAGGAACAGGAATGCAGGTAACAAGATACAGGGGCCCATGGAAAAACACACACCAAGGCCCAGACTGCAGGTCTGGCCATCCCTTAAATACACCTCTGTAATCAGCTTCAGGTGTTTGGCTGACTGCAGGGTTGAGTCTCTGATTGCTGAGAGCACCCGCTGGCCAGCCCTGGTACTGCAGCCCACAAGGCAGGTGAGTCCCACCATTATTGGCAAGTCCATTCCTGACAGGGGGGGAGGAATAGTACCCCATCGTTGGTGTCAGTGGGGGGGGGGAATAGTGCCCCATCGTTGGTGTCAGTGGGGGGAGGAATAGTGCCCCATCGTTGGTGTCAGTGGGAGGAATAATGCCCCATCATTAGTATCAGTGACACCAATGATGGGTCACTATTCCTCCCACTGACACCAATGACACTTAACTTGCTGAACCCTGTTCCAGCATGGTGTTGCAGCAGCACCATCAGCATGGCACACTTACCTGTCAGCTGTCCTTCACTCCGGCACTCTCCCGCACTCGATGTTCGCGGGGCCGCTCGACTCCGCCTCCTCGCAGGTGATTGGCTGCCTGTGTGCCTTTCCTGAGCTACAGTTCTGGCGCCCAATCACCGGTGAGGAGGTGGAGCCAAGCGGCAGGAGTAAGGGACTGGCCGGAGTGAATGAAGGAGCAGCGCTTCCTGGACTGGATCGTCATGGGACTGGGACCGGAGCCAGGTAAGGTACAGCAGCCCCCTGTACTTAGTGTCCCTTCCTCTCAGAAAATACGCCCCTGCCGGCAGGCCGGATAAATGGCCTCGGCGGGCCGCATGTGGCCCGCGGGCCGTAGTTTGAGGACCCCGGCCTTAAGCTATGTATCCCCACAATAGATCAAATTTCAGTGCAAGAGAAAGTTCTGACCTGTTCATTTTACAATTTTAAAAGCTAGACCTGAAACTATGTCATTTTAATTACAGCTATATTTAAATATCTAAATTGAATAATATGCAACAAAATCTATTCAATTTAATTTTGGCAAATCACTGTAACATAACATTTTTGTCATTTGACAAAACCAGTTTAGTGTTGCCCCTGTATATTTGTATAACTACAGAAACATGCTGAATCACTGTGACTAGGTGGGGCCAAATGTTTGAATAAAAACACAGACTCACCAGGACTTTAGAAGTCTTCTTTCTACAGCATTCAGTAGACTCCTAGCATGGCACCACAGAGAATCTTAATTACGGGATGCAACAGAGGAATTGGACTGGAACTTGTATGTCAGCTACTGCAACAGCCAAGCCCTCCTGTACAAATCTTTGCAACTTGTCGAGATCCTGATTCCCCTCAGAATCAGGTAAAATACTTTCTATTCTTACAAGTGTCTGCGTTGAATTTTGAAATATGTAATTAGAATGTAATATCATTAAAGTGATAAATCTTAGTGACATATTAGACACAAAGGGGATTGGTAGAAATTGGTAGTAAGAGTATGAGGCAAGTTCTTTCTCAACTGGTCCTGCTGCTCATACTGCTGCTCAGGGAAAATGTTGAATTAGAAGAGTTAGCTTTCTAAACTTATGTAATTATGTAAAAATCAGCTTCTATCTTTTATTTTTCAACACAGCTTGGAAAATTAAAATCAAGAATCTGACTGCATTCCAGCTGAGACAAAGATTTTTTCAGATGCTTTTGATTTATCTGTTGTATATAGTTATACAGGTATTTGGTTGTAATTTCTATTTTAGCTTTTGTAGCCACAGATATTTGACATTCTTATATGCCAGTATGTAAACTTTTTGGCAATTTTGTGCAGTTATTATTATTATTCAGGATTTATATAGCGCCAACAGTTTGCTCAGTGCTTTACAATATGAAGGGAGACAATACAGTAACAATACAGTTCAATACAAGAGGGTTAGGAGAGCCCTGCTCCTTGGATCTTACAATCTAAGAACAGTTCTGAGTATTTATTGGTGTATTTTCTCCTGATAAATTTTGTATTATGTAGCTTTGTTTGGTTTATTTAAAGTGATTGTAAAATTAATTTTTTTATTTTCAATAAAAAAAAAAGTATGTCTACTTGCTGTGTGTAATGGTATTACACAGAGAAGTCACATAGTTACAGTACATAGTTAGTCTGGCTGAAAAAAGACAGCAGTCCATCCAGTTCAACCGAAAAAAAAAAAAGTTATAATCCTACACCCACAGTTGATCCAGAGGAAGGCAAAAAACCCAGCAAAGCATGATCCAATTTGCTCCTGCAGGGGAAAAAATTCCGCCTGATCCCCTGAGAGGCAATCTGATATTCCCTGGATCAATTTTACCTATAAATGTTAGTATCCAGTTATATTCTGTGTATCTAGGAAATAATCTAGTCCTTTTATAAAGCAATCTACTGAGCTGGCCAGAACCAACTCTTGAGGGAGTCTATTCCACATTAATTAAATCTCTTCTCCTCCAGGCGTAAAGAGTGCCCCCTTGTCCTCTGTGATGACCTCAGGGTGAATAACTTTACACCGATTTCACTATATGAACCAATGATGTAGTTATACATGTTGATTATATCCCCCCTTAATCTCCTCTTCTCAAGTGAGAATAAATTCAGTTCCTCTAATCTTTCCTCATGGCTGATCTCCTCCATGCCTCTTACCAGTTTGGTTGCCCTTCTCTGTACTTTCTCCAGTTCCCCAATGTTCTTTTTGTGAACTGGTGCCCAAGGTTAGTCCCTTACCTACTTTTCAGGGGTCCCCCACCTACACTCTCTGATTCTCCTCCTTCTCTGAATGCTCATTCAGCAAGCCATGTGTTGAGGGGGCACCCGTGTGGGCATGCTCCTGAGCCGGGCTGTGTGCGTCTGTAGAGACCTGTACTTGTATTTTTTTGTTTTATACAAATAAAGGAATTTTTATCTTCTCTAGTAGTGCAGTCATCTGCTGTTTTGAACTTTACATTTGGATAACATGAGTAGATAATAATAATAGCAATTATTTAGCTGGTTTAAAACACTAAAAAGATTCAGATGCTCAGAAAACAAATCACTAATTGCTAGGATAGCTGCGACACTGACTTTTCACTGACCGTAACTCAAGCAACAAAAACATGAAAGGGGTGATTGCATATCTGCTACAAAATCATTTGTGGGACCTGCATCACCCAATGGTGTGAGTTTGACGGGTCTCTGAATGCAGGTGCAGCTCAGTCAACTCCGTGAATCTGCGACACACACAGTGACAGAATCAATCCAGTTTGATCCAACCTTCCATATCCCAGCTAGTGTCAACTGGCAGTTGCAGTCATCCATTCCAACTCTCTCAATTTGTCTCCCAGCTCGGGCAGTTCCCGGGGCACATGCCCCCCTGCCCTAGTTTCAGCCCTGGCTACACCTGTAGTAAGGGCAGTACTCAATTTGGTCAAAGCTGTATGATTTGTTTTTATGTACAGGCACATCTTATCTGCATATGCAGTTTTTCTGCAAAGGTGTCTAATTAGCAGTTGGGATATTATAATTTTTAACCACTTCAATACTGGGCACTTTTACCCACTTCCTACCCAGGCCAATTTTCAGCTGTCGCACTTTGAATGACAATTGTGTGGTCACTGTCCACAAACAAAATTTGTATCATTTGTTTTCACACAAATAGAGCTTTCTTTTGGTGGTATTTAATCACCACTGGGTTTTTAATTTTTTGCTAAATAAATGAAAAAAAAAGACCAACAATTTCGGGGGAAAAAAAGCGTTTTTCTTAGATTCTGTTATAAAATTGTGCAAATAAATAACTGTTCTTCATAAATTTAGGCCAACATGTGCTCTGCTACATTTCTTTGGTGAAAATAACTCAAATCAGTATTTATTATTTAGTCTGTTAGAAAGTGATAGAGTCTATAAACTATGGTATACCTGTATATCTGAAAATCAATCAATCCTGATGTACTGGTGACTTATCTAATTTCTTGAGGCCAGAAAATGTCAGTAAAGTACAGATATCCCCCAAATTACCCATTTTTGGAAAGTAGACAGTCCAAGGTATTAAGCAATTTGTTTTTAATTTTTTGTCATCAGTTTTTGGAAAATGAAAAAAAAAAAATTCACAATTTTTTTTTCACATACTGTCTCCAGTACAGTACAGCATCATCATATAATTGGTGTGGCGGTGATCAGGGACACTGACTGGTGACAGTACAAAAAAAATTTAATATTTTTTTAACACATTGTGACCAGAGTAATATAATATTACCATAGTAACATTGTGCTACTCTGGGAAAGTTATCAGGATTTTTTTTACACATTAAGATTGCTTATAGCAGTGAATTTCACTGCTTTAAGCAAGCATTTTACTGAATGACATCATTCAATTTTGTTTGTTGTGATTAGCCACAGCTAATCACATTGTACAGATGGGTTGTGATTGTCCCTGTCTGTACCATATGATCACTGTGACCAATCATAGCTAGCAACATAATTGTAACAATGAATGGCATGAATCAAAGCTATTCATTGTTTACAATTGTTATCTGATCTGCTGTGATTGGTCACAGCGATCACATGGTACCGGCAGTGGGCCAGTACACTGATCAGTCATCGCCTGTGTCCGGTGGAAACAGCTGGTGACAGATCATGCTTGCCTGATTGCCAAACGAGGCTCATTCCAGAAGGACGCCATATGACGCCCAACCGGAATGATGGAAGTACTGCCAAGTTGACGTCAAATTCCTGTCAAATTGCTATAGGAACCTGTTTAACTAAGACCATATACAAACTATGCCTTTTTTATTTTTTCAAGGACAAGTTCACCTTTGGGAACATGTTACATATTCCACCCATTTTTAGGATGGAACATGTAACATGTTCCCGTTTTTGCAGCCGCTCACCAATCCCTGCACTCCTTGTGACAGCAGGTTGAGGATCTTCTCCCCATACTTGCTGTCACCATTTTAAAAGAGCCCAGCTGTTGGCTTGTAGTTCCCAATGAATTACCAGGATGCTATTTAGCTCTCTAGGTGGTTTATTGTTTGTACATACTACTTTGAAACTAATGTTTCCCAAGAAATAAAGGAGGATTTTATCAGCATAACACAAGGCAACTTCATAAAATCACACATTTTTATTTCCATATAGTTAAAAGCAGAAAATTGTATAAAATTAATACACCATCTAAATTATATGTCTGAGATAGCAAACACCCAACCCTGAGATGGAGTCTGGAATAGGCATGCCTACAAATCATATACCAAACACATCATTGTATAATTTGATAGTTGTAACATAATTAGATTCTCTGGGTAATGCCACCAGCATCTCCATCCTCAAATTGTCAGAGCGTTTTGAGACCTTCCTCAGGACTGGTTGGGTTGGTGCTGCCGTAAACTGTAGAGAATAACACATATCTAAATATAGAAGTAAAAAAAAGAACACTATATTATATTACTTGTATGTTTAAGATAGAAGCACGCTTGCCTGATCAGGACATATGTAAAAAGTAGATGGTTAAAAAAGTCTTGGGGGTGGATGCAGGAGTATACAAGAAGGACATACCACCCCAAGGTGCAGATCCCCAGCGGATTAATAGGCAAATCACAGTTTAAGGGTGCAAGTATCATAGGCCCAACTAAGTTGAATAACAAACAAATATGGATGTAGGTAAAATGGCATGAGATGTATTTCCTGTTTAATGAAAGAGGTTTCCCAAAAACTCTCAATAACATCCAACTTACCACATACATTTGGCAGCATAGGATCTATAGAATCATAGGATTTACTGTTTCTTCCTGTCTTTGTGTAACTGCCTGCTCGTATGAGATATGAACATACACATTACACTGACAGTCTGCAAGAGTCCTGCATTGCAGCGATCTGCCAATTGTGGGTGCAATGCTTTTCAGGCTCCTAGTAAAAAAATAACACAGGTCTGCGACTAAAAAGCGGTTTGATTATTTTCATCTAATTTCCATGTATTTTGGTGTGCTTAAAAAAAATAAAATATTGAAAAAACTCCTAGACGTCATGATTTGCCACAGAATGCAAAATTGTCTTCAAATTTATCAAATATTTTTAATTTTTGGTATTTTTTTTATATTATGGGTTTTTAACCAAATTTAAAGTCCAAATTACTATTAATTCACATAAGTGCATTTAAGATATAAAATGCTAAAAAAAAACCTTAAAGGGGTTGTCCGAGTTGTGTAAAAAAAAATATAGCACTGTAAATCTGATGGTGAGCAATATATACATAAGCTAAGCAAGTTTTAGGGAAAAAAAATTATATTTCCTCATTTTCCCTACTTCTCTTCTGGCCCTTTGTTGTTATTTGCAGGTAAACAATCTCTGCCCCTCCCCCCCCCCCCTGCAAAGGGTGTCAATACAAGTGCTGCTCTGAGTGACATGTCTGACTACTGGGATACTCAGCAGCATGCTGTATGTGTAAGCCTCAGCCCTGAGTCTGTGCTTCTAATGGTAGAAGGGGTTAATCTTTCCTGAAGAATCCAGTGGGAGGGCAGATAGCAGCAGCTCCGGTCAGTGCAGGGGGCGTGGCCAGCACTGTGACGTCTTGTGTACAGACACAAAGCTGCTCTCCTGCAGTCCACACTTGTGCACGAATCATCATCAGGTTCTTGGTTCTAGGCTGTTCACACTTTTTCATCGCAGTTCATGGTTGCTCGTCATTCTTCAACCGTTATGTTATGGCTCCGCAAAAGTGTATTAATTCGCCAGACAGTTTGTTTCATCTGTGGCGAATATACAGTGTTGAAGCAACAGCAGAATATTACAGACTTTGTGAAAAAAGTATACTTTGCATACTTTGGACTAGAAAATGGAGATCAAGATAAAGTTTGGGCGCCTCATAAAGTGTGCAAACGGGGTGTTGAGGACCTCCGAAACTGGTTCAAGGGTCAGAAAAAATCTTTCCGTTATGGGATTCCTATGGTATGGCGAGAGCAAAAGAACCATAGTGATGACTGTTACTTTTGTTCATGCAATGTGAAAGGGTTTAATTCCAAATGGAAGCATTCCATTTAATACCCCAATCTTCACTCAGCAATTTGTCCCATCCCCCATGGCACAGATATGCCAGTACCCAAGCCCCCTGCTACCTCGGAAGAGATACCTAGCTCCGATGAAGGTGAAGTCATACTTGAACCAGATGACGAATCAAGTTCTGACTTTGAAGATAATACTAGACCAAAATTGTTTTCTCAGGAGAAGAGGAATGATTTGGTAAGAGACTTGAATCTTCCTAAAGATGCCGCTGAGTTACTCGGATCAAGGCTGAAAAGAAGGAATTTATTGTTGCCAGGAGTGTCATCTTCATGGTTCAGACATCGTGAAAAGGAGTTCGTTCCTTTCTTCGCCCAGGAAGACAAGTTAATTTATTGCATCGATGTCGAAGGTCTGATGGGTCAATTTGAAATCCAATATGATTCAGAGCAATGGCGTCCTTTTTATAGATTCTTCAAAAAGAAGTCTCAAAGCAGTTTTACTCCACAACGGTGGTTTTTACACTTCCAAACCTGTAGGTCATTCCGTACACTTGAAGGAAACCTACGAGAACTTGGAATTGGTTCTTCGTAAACTTAAATATGAAGACCATGGTTGGCAAGTGTGTGGGGACTTGAAGGTCTTGTGCATGCTGCTCGGGCAACAAGCTGGGTATACCAAATACCCTTGTTTTCTGTGTCTATGGGACAGTTGAGACTGACAAAATCACTGGACCAAGAAGAGTTGGCAGCCGAGGGTGCTAACAGCCGGTGAAAAAAATGTCCTCCGAGAAACTTTGGTACCTTCCCATAAAGTTCTTCTACCACCTCTCCACATAAAATTGGGATTGATGAAGCAATTCGTAAAATCATTTCCAAGAGAGAATGCTTCAAATACTTGGTCACCAAGTTTCCAGGCCTGTCGGAGGCAAAATTGAAGGAAAGTGTGTTCGTCGGATCAGGCTTATAGTTGATCAAGAGTTTGTCAATACCATGACGGATCCTCAAAAACAAGGGTGGATTGCATTTAAAGAAGTCGTACAAAAATTTTTAGGCAATAACAAAGATCCTCACTACAAAAAGATCGTTGGACGAATGCTGAAAGCATTTCAAGCTTTAGGTTGCCTGATGAGTTTGAAAGTGCATTTCCTCCAGTCCCACCTTGACTACTTTCCTGAAAATTTGGGAGCTGTGAGTGAGGAACAAGGCGAACGATTCCACCAAGACATTAAAGAGATGGAAAGGAGATACCAGGGAAAATGGAGCATAACAATGATGGCAGACTACTGTTGGATGCTTCAGAGAGACATTCCAGATGCTACTCACAAGTGCAAATGCACCAAGAAGAGCCTCACAGGGAAGAAGAATCGAGTTTAGTGTGTGTAGGTGAGCTCATTTCAGTTCAAAAAAGGATTTTCATGAAAAAATTGTAATAAAACTATAATTTTATAAGTCTATTTCCATTTATTTTGAGGTATTTCCTTATTTAACATAGTTACCTAAATTGTCAGGAAACCTGATGTCCTATGAAAAAATGGAGGTCTTTTTCGGATTCAACGCACCAAAAATTATAAGGATTATGTGGAATAACCAAATCAGCTCTTGAAAAAAAATTTTTTGCAGACCTGTGATTAATGCACATTTTATTACCTGCTAAAATAAGAGTATGTATTATTTTTTGTTACAAAGGTGAATTTATCCTTTAAGCCAGAGTATATTGCCTGTCACATTAATGAATGTAACATGACTAACAGCATCTCATGTCAGTTTTACAATCTTCTGTTTTGTCCATAAAATCGATTTATATTTTTTAACAGAATTTTTTAATATATTTTTACAGAAACTTAATGATCTTGCTGCCCAAAACCCAGGTGTTGTGGTGATTAAATTGGGTAAGTGTTCCAACTACAAACTAAATTAAAATTACAATACATTGTATAATCTTTAGCTAAATATCTTAGCAGCTAAGTCAGATCAAGGGTGTGTTTTAAGTTTTTGTCCATTAAATATGGGGTGTTTGATAAGATAAAGTTTGAGCCTTTGCTGGCATTCATTGTGTCTAATTTTCTCCAGACAATTACAAGTACAGGAAATATTATACGATATAGAGCTGTTTGCTTTTTCCTTTTGGGTGGTCAATGAAAGAACTGCTTGTATTGGACTAAAACCAACAGTCAAAAACAAAATACTGGCAAAGTACTTTACATAATTCCTAATGTAGTATGTAATCACATGTAGGCCTCAAGCAAGTTTGTAAGGCGGTGCTGGATATTTTTCTTTAGACCCTCACAGACAGCTGGACACCAGCCTTTATATACAGGTTCCAGAGCACCCTGAATTTCTCTGCCCCAACCAAATACCATCCTGTGCATGGATGGTGGCTTGAGGCCTAAACTTCCCATCCTCCTGGCTTTTATACTGTTAAGCTGGCCATAGATGGCTCGAATCTCAGCTGGTTCAGCAGGAACTGACTGAGATTCAAACCACCTATGGGAAGACTGATTGTACCCAAGCTGATTGTTGTACAACTTGGGTACAACCAGCTTGTCAGAGTTTTCAAGAGATTATTGCCGGCTACTAGCTGCTGGCAATAATCACTGTGTTCTCCCAGCAGAGACAGCTCTCCCCCATTCCCCTCCCTCCTGGAAAACAAAGCTCCTCGGGAGGAATTCCCTTATCAACATGCCTCTCACTCCATTCCCCAGGCATTGGCTGCCAAACTTCTCTAGATATTCACAAGGAGACACATGGTTTTAAATAAAATACTGTACTTGCTTGAAATTATCAAAGAAACATAACAGTCCAGATAATGGCAAATCCATGGTGCAAATACTGGCTTGAATTACATTTTCTTGCGTTAGTCAGGTGGTGTCTTGTGACTCATTCCACAAAGTGTCCAGACCTTCTTTTACTTTCTCGATTCAATCCCCTGTTATGGTGCACTACATTCCCAAGGGGGTAAGAGTCAGGGTAACAATTATTTTTCCTCAGATAATTCCAAAACTGGGCTCTCAGAGCAGCCACTCTGATGAGAGCACAAGCACCCTAAGCAGATCTCTTTCCTAAGCCTTCTCTTGGGAAGACCTTGAGACCTTGCTCCACCCATCTTAAAGAGTGCTTCCCGGAAGTACTCCACCAGAAGGAGGAGCAACTCTTAAAGTTGACCCTTTCCTAGATTCACCTGCCTACAAGTTCAAGATATGTAACCAAAAGTCCAAGTAGCTTTCCATTGGAATAAAAGGGACATTGAAGTGCATTCATTCTAAAGAAATGCAATCTGATCACATCTATGGGGACAGCATGGCTTTTGTGGGTTCTATCACCGACTAAAACCCTCTTACTGATATGTCAGGTCCAACAGTAAGAATGACATCATTATTGCATCCGTTTACAGATAACATGGGGTTGACAATTGCCTAAATTTGACCATACCAGTAGAATTTTGTTTGAATTTCTAAAAGGTAAAGCAAAACTAAATGCATGGATTTAACAGTTTCCCAAAACAGTTACATTCAAGGCATGCTGTGCATGATAACTTTGACAGCTTCTGGTGCTGTCAACTGAACTGTCAAGCCATCAAATGGCTTGTGTCTTGTGTGCAGTACCATGGAAACTACAGATCAAACAGAGTCTAAAGCTGGCCATATATGGATAGAAATGAAACCGTTTTAGCAGGGACTGTCTGAATTTCGAACCATGTATGGGCTGGCTGGTTGTACACAAGTCAATCTATTGAAAAACTTGTGGCTAATCAGGTTACTGGAAAATGTTATCTCAAATGGAATACAAAGGCTCAGCAGGAGGGATTCCCCCATTCACATCCAGTGTGTGGATGGGGTAACAGAGTAATTTTCTTTTGTTCAACCTGCTGATTGAACAAAAACAAAATGACTCATGTATGACCAGCTTAATAATGGCTGCTTCCTTGGCTACAAAGGATTGGAGGGTTTAGTTCTGCTTTATAGTATCAATTAGATGATTGTTTTTAACTGTGGTAACAAGGAAAATCAAAGAAGAAGAATGAGGGAACCGAGATGAGGAGGATCGGGGCTGCTCTGTGCAAGCAAGACCATTACACAGAGCAGGCAAGTATAACATGTTTGTTATAAAAAAAAAATATCACTTTAGGATTTTAAACTGAAGCTTAGTTTATATTGTCTTCAAGAAACATACTTTGTGATATGGATTGTTTGCAGTGAGTATTCATTTTGGATTCTTAAATTTTAAATATTTTTTTTGTAGAGGCCACAAACTCCCAGAGTATTCAAGAAGCCAGAAAGGAAGTAGAAAAACACCTAAATGGAGCTGGACTCAATGTACTCGTGAATAATGCGGGTATTATGACTGGAAGTTCACTGGAGTCAGCAAATGCAGATGATATGTTGAATGTTTACAACACAAATGTGGTGGGACCATTACTAATAACAAGGGTAAAAATGGAATTATCCAATAAATATGTATAATAAAGTGTATAAAGCGTAGATACAGAACACATTGTTAAAATGTGAACACATAGTTATTTCCCAAGGAGGGACCAGGTCTTCAAAAGTCTATATAAGTCAATTATTACTTATGTAACAAAGACAAGAACTGGTATATAAAACTTCCCTTTTTCACTGCCTTTTCTCATGTCTTCTTCAGTTTCTGCAAAATGAGGGTACAATGACATGCTTGTGTGCCTCAGTCTTAATGGTATGTTGATTGCAGTGGGATTGCATTTAAGGCTAGATTCATATTTGTGTATTGCGGGAATGCGTTAAAAATCGCGCCCTTTCCTGTAGCTCACAAAAATGTGCAGTCCTTTTGCAAATGCCCAGTGGTGCCATTATTCTTATTGGCCCCCCATGCAACTAGCTTGTGCAGGTACATTCACACATGCCAAAATGCATGTTAACAAAGTACCATGGGCTTTAGTGGGCGCAGTTTTTAAAAAATTGTCATGCACTTCTTTAGTGTGTTAATCACGTTTAGGGCAGTCCATTGAGATGAAAGAGCTGCCTTAAATGCGACGCACAAGAACATGCATGTATTCCGTCATACCTGCATAGATGTGAACATAGCCTAAATAAAAAATAAAGCACATATTACAAATCCTTGTGTCTCTCTAAAATAATGGGAGGAGCTAAATGCAGAACATAGTGATCTGGGTAGCATAAAATTAGATTGGGCCTCTTGCAAACTAAACGTTTAGCCCGTGTGCATCCAATCCTGGTATTTTAGTTTGGTTTTTAAAAAAAAAATCTAAAATGCATGGGTGGAAGTGTAAATGAGACCTAAAGCTGAACTCCAAGAAAAATATAAAACAGCCCTGCAAGGCCTAAATACTTGTGTATGCCTAGGTGACATGGAAGTACAGTTTTAGTTACTCATTCCTCCACACATGCTGGCTCCTCTGCAATCTCTGCAGCCTGTTCTCCCCTGTGCTCCAGCAGCAGTCTGATACCCTCTGATGTCATCAAGACCAATGCAGGACCCATAGCCCTGCTTTGGGAATGAAGACACTAATAAATTGTCCAGTGCCAAAGCACGGGGGAGCACTGTCTGCTTGGGAGCCCAAGATCAGGTAAGAAAAAGTGCTTACCCCACTCCATAGACATAAACAAGCCTTTAACCCTTGTAATGCAGGAGCCACTCCACTGCAAAGGAGGGTTTTTACTTTAACTAGAGTTGGGCTTTACCTAAAGTTTGTACATATTTGATTGTCCATTAGAAGCATACTTTTTATATCTGAAGATCACGATTAAACTTGAAGTACCACTTCAGCCCATTTTTTTTTTTTTAGGTTAGGATAAACTAGAGATAATTACACTTGTCTGTCTGAGTCTTCATTCTGGAATATTTCCTCCACTTTCTGTCCCTGTGATACTGTACTTTTTAAATGAAAAACAAAATCAAATAAAAAAAAAAAGACAACCCTGTTCTGGCAGCAGAGGGGAGAAGGGGTGGAGAGGGGGGAAATCCCTCCTGAAGGTGAAGATTTGCTTTAATTATTAGTAATACTTACAAATTAGTAATAATTACTAGTAGTACACAAGTGCACTTTAAGAGAGATGCAATTCCAGTAAGCCCTCCCTATGTGCATGGTGCTATCGGGTAGTAATCCCATGAAAGCGCGATGACGGTGATTTCCCATCCAGCCCTGAGGAAGTCACTCTGGAGAAACTTGGACAGGTCTGCTGACGTCGTCATGCTAGGAAACAACTGTGTCAGGGCTGTGTTGTCAAAGTTTGTCTGGTGGATTTTTATGTAGCTATGATATTTTGATCTTCACATATGTAGGATTAATATTTTACTATTTAATAAAGCTGTTTTACAGTATTTTACTTTTTTTATATTGTTGGGGTCTCTATCTCAAGAGAATTATTTACAGTACAGATGGGTTAAGATAGGCGTTGTACAGTGGAGTATAAACCAATGATAGACCTTCCATACCTAGGGGATCAATTCTAACTGTGAGCTGTTTCCTGATGGGGATTGACACTGGGTGTTTTTTATGATCTGATTAGTGACACAATGGTGGTTGGAACACTTTTTCATCTTTGGACTCTAGATGTTTGCATGAACTATTGGTTGGACATTTATTTATAGAGTTGAACTGATTATATGGGCACTCCTTCATGTGAATGGATTTGATGTGGTAGGAAGGACATTTTTTCCCATAATTTAACGGGACTGATAGATTTTAAAGGCAGCTAATGATGAAAAAATTATATTACTTGTGTAATGCTAAAGTGTGAAGGCAAATCAGTTATTATATGACAGCTTTCCAAAAAAAATTTCATACTTACTACAAATAGAACTACTGTTCTTTGTACACATCCTGTTACAGGGTCATATGAGAAATCTTGTGATGGAACCTTCTATATAGACATTACTGGATTTTTTAATCAGGTTCTTCTTCATTAAAATAGTTTTGCATCCTGAAAAAACTACACTCCCTTGGCCTCAGAGATTCTGCTCTCTCCTGGCTCTCATCCTACCTGTCACAACGCTCTTTCAGCGTTACCTATAATGCTACCACCTCCCCCTCACTCCCCCTCTCTGTTGGGGTCCCTCAAGGTTCCGTCCTTGGGCCCCTTCTCTTCTCCATCTACAACTTCTCCCTTGGCCAACTCATACACTCTCACGGCTTCAACTACCACCTATATGCCGACGACACACAAATCTATCTCTCAACCCCCCACCTCACCACCTCAGTCTCCGCCCGAATCACACACCTACTGAGCGACATATCAGACTGGATGTCGCTCCACTTCCTTAAACTGAACCTCTCCAAAACCGAGTTTCTTGTCTTCCCCCCAGCCCGGACACCACCCCCCATTACTTCTCCATCACATCCAACAACGCCACCATCAAACCCGCCCCGCAGGCCAGAGTACTTGGTGTCATTCTGGACTCCAACCTATCCTTCCAGCCCCAAGTCTAATCTTTAACAAGCTCGTGCAGACTCCACCTCCGCAACATCGCCAAAATACTCACGTTCCTAACCCCAGAAACCACTAAACAGCTCATCCATTCCCTCATCGTATCACGACTCGACTACTGCAATTCCCTCCTTACTGGCCTGCCTCGCCGCTGGCTATCCCTGCTTCAGTCGATCCTGAATACGGATGCCAGACTCATTCACCTGTCCAACCGCTCCATTTCCGCCACCCCCCTCTGCCAATCCCTCCACTGGCTTCCGATTGCGCAACGGATCAAATTCAAAATCCTAACACTGACGTACAAAGCCGTCCACCATACTGCCCCGAACTACATCACTGACCTAATATCCAAGTACCACCCAACACGCACATTCCGCTCCTCACAAGACCTCCTTCTCTCTAGTTCCCTGGTCTCCTCCTCCCATGCCCGCCTCCAGGACTTCTCCAGGGTGTCACCCATCCTCTGGAACTCCCTGCCCCAACCCATTAGATTATCACCTACTCTCCTCTCCTTTAGACGCACCCTGAAAACCCACCTCTTCAGGGAAGCCTACCCCACCCCCTGCTAACTTGCCGACCTCCTCCACTCTTCCTACCACCCCATCCCCCACAGCTATCTCCTCCTGTGCCACCATCCCCTCCCTCCTAGATTGTAAGCTCGAAAGAGCAGGGCCCTCGATCCCCTCATGTTTTGCATTGTATTGTTGTTGTTCTGTCACATGTTCTGTCCCCCTTTGTAATGTACAGCGCTGAGCAAACTTTTGGCACTTTATAAACACTGTATAATAATAATAATCTGCAAAAAAATGTATTTACTCAAGAATGTCAAGGTAAGCAAAGGAAACATTACGGATACGGTAAATAACCAAATATATATTCACGCTTTATTCCTTTATACTGTAATGGAAATCCAGTTAAAGGTTTTCTAGTTTTTAATAAGGCGGGGAAAGGTTTTTATTGCTGTGTTTCCCCATTAGGCCGCAGTCATACCTCTCGTGGTGAGAATGTATGCAATTTTTAAAACATGATTTACATGAATGTCACACACAGGGCAGCCGATTCACTTTAATGGGCTGTCCAATGCACGTTTGTTGCCCAAAGGACGTTCCTCCACCTTTTTAGGGGACAAGCTTATTGACCATATTTTGTCACAATTGCCAATAATTCTGTCGTGATAATTGCAGCAGAATTCTTTGGGCTGGCAGGAACTCAAAGGGGACTAAATTTGTCCCCTCTCATGAGCTCCAGGCAGCCATCTTGGGGAAGCCAGTGTCTTCCATTGGATGCCAAATTCCAGTGAGATTTGGACATCCATCTGCAGTATTGGGTTACCAGGAGTGTGGGAATAGGTCAGGGACAGAGCCCACATGATGGAGCTTAGGACAAGTTACCTAACAAGTAGGGAGAACACATATTCTCCATACAGGGCCCTCTTGCCCAAGAGCTTGTTTAGTTGCCTCATACTGCTAGCTGGACCTTCTACTCTTGAGGACTCAGAGTTCCCTACAGCAGTGATTTCCTCTCTAAGGAAGAGCTCCTTTTGCAAGAAGCAGCCTGTAAGTCTACACTGCATTGCTTGTGTAAAGAATTAACTTAGGACTAGTTTACAGTGACGTTCTACAGAGCAATCCACAGTGGATCTCTTTTTTAGAGGGCATTTGACAGGTGGAGAAAAGACATTAGGTCACCTCCTCACCATCTGTTTTAACCCCTAAATCATGCACTACCGCACCACAACCATATGCATTACATGCAGTTGTGGGACAGTTGTGGCCACAGTAAGGTGAACGGCTGTGTTTAGTGGGCTCTACTGCCTGCCAAGAACAACAGGGGGACCAATTTTGCTGCACAGGGATGCAAAGCATCATGACCTAAGCATAAGCACACCCCTGTCCACTGTCTTTGCAACTTAAGGTAGGGCAGTCGGGGGATGGTGAAAATGCTACTCAACCACGTGTTTTTACCACCACCCCCAACCGCAATTGTGGACGAGCCCTTACTGAGAACACTGCCTCTCTGTCTGAACAAACAAGTGAAGTAAGTTAGAATTTCACCAGTGCTGCTGTGTAACCCGCTGCATTTCAGCTCTGTAATTTGCCTTTTATCTCATAAAGCCACATTAAAGAAACCACGTCATGTTGATTTCTCATATCGAACACTAAACATACTGTATGTAGAAAAAAACAGTTTTGAAGTTGAATTGTCACTTGAATGGTAATGATCAAGAAAATAAAGTGAACAATAGGAGAATAAAATGAGGAATAATCATTCTAATTTTGGAATAAGACACATGAATACCTTCTTTTATAAAAAGTGGCTCCACCGATTTGGTTGGAGGGATTTTTGGTTCCTTCAGTCCAGGGGTAGGCAACCTTGAAGAGGTGGAGTTCTATCTGATCAACATGGGAGAAATCAAAGATCACTGGGCACAGTGTTGCCTCCTCACACCCGGTTTAAAACTTTAATTGCAGAACTACTGTGTCTCAGTCACGTGCATTTCATGGCAATCATGAGACTAAATCAGGTGGTGAGGAGGCAACATATCACTTCCTCACCATTTGTAAAACACACTCAGATCGCTTTTCAGAGGAGCAGCAGTGCCTGCTGCACTTGTGAATGAGCCCTTAGTTGCATTCAGCAATGGCACCCTTAGAGCTCAGTCACACGTGGGGGGGGGGTTGGTCTTAAAATCCTGCTGTTGAGTCTGGTGTTTTACTGCCCTCAATCCCTAACCTCTTTAGCTGCTGAGGCAGCACCCAAAGGTGTACACATGCCACATCAGGAATTAAACCCCCTGTTGCTTTTGGTGGGTGCTACTACCTGCCAATCACTACACATTCAAGTAAATGGGGCCACTCTGCAAGTGTCAATGCAACTGCATGCTTGTGCGGGGTCCAAGGGGTTAAAGCAGGTGGTGAGAATGCAAGACAACGCTGCCTGCTTTAACACTTTGTTTGCTGTACTGCACAAGGTTGCAGGGCACTTGCAGAGCAGATTTTTTTACTTGAATGGGTCATGCTACACCCACAAACCATGACAGGGCATATAACTCCTGCTGCAGCTGTGACATGTGTACACCCCTGGTCACTGCAGCTGGGGCAGGGTTGGTCAAAAATATCCTAACTATGGGGTTTTACCACCCCCCAAATTGCAAATGTAAATGAATCCTTTCTGTTCCCCTATAAGGTTGCTTTCACACTAATGTGCTACGGTTTACCTGCACCGTGGGTGCAGTGCATCTGTGACTTTCCTTGGTTAGGTGCGCTTTTACATATACTTCTATTGCTGCATATGCTACAGACATGGTGCACTTTCTAAAACCACACCAAAACTCCAGGAGTTTTGGTGCACTTTTAGAAAGTGCACCAATGGCTCTTGCTCCCTACTACAGCTCCAACTTTACAAGAAGTTTCTCTGTATTGCACTCTGTTTGATGCTCTGGAATGGTGGGTCAGCAAGCCCAAGCCGCAATCTACCAGTCACCTGGCCAGAATCTACTGGTTGCTGATCTCTGCTTTAGTCCCTTCTCACTGTAACTTCTATGATTATACTTGTACAATATGCTAAAACATATCTATTTTGTGTTTTGTTTGCAGGCCTTTTTGCCATTTTTGAAAAAGGCAGCAGAAGAGAATCCAGGAAAGCCTTTAAGCTGTGGCAAGTCAGCTTTGATAAATGTTTCCACACTGTTGGGATCTATTGAAAAAACACCCGAGACCTTCACTCCATATCCAGTCCTTTCCTACCGCTGCAGCAAGGTATCTTATCTACTTTCCCAGGGGTGGAT